>NC_068356.1:36035072-36357572 GCF_020536995.1 Dreissena polymorpha
AATAGGCAAATCATACATACTTGAAATGTACAAGAACACTTTTAAAGTGCACATTGTTTGATTTATGTTTGAGGATAAATGCGTCATGGTGTAATATGGCATAACAAGATAAATCATGCAAAATAAGCGGTAATTAAAATGCATATCAAATGTAAAATCGTGAAATAATAGCATAATAGTGGTCTAAGTTGATTGTGAGTGTTCACTTTTTTTACACAGTTTGCAGTAAAAGATTGGTAAAAGGAAATCATAAAATCGTTAGTTTGCTAAAATGTTGTGTTTCATCATAAAAAGGCCAACCTTATCCAGGAGAGGGGAGGGTATTGAAGGTCATTGACCAAATATCTAGTGCAATGAATTTAAATTTGAATAACGATCTAGCGAATAGTCATTCATTCTCTTAATTTTGCATGCATTGTTTATTTTGCACAGAACGCTTTTTATTTGAAAACAATATTAAGTTTCTTCATTTCGTTTTAAGTTGAGATTACAAATTTTCCTATATTAACCCTTTTTTCGTTTAACACAGTCAAGTTCCTTTCAACAATGCGCAAGGTATTTCCTACTTATGTAAATATAACACAGTTTCAAAAATATATATATTCATGCAAGACGAAATAATTTGCGGTACATACTGCATATGTTTATTTTCAAGAAGGATTCAAAAAGTAAATAATAAATTAAAATGTTTACACGTGCACATCTAGGAGAAACGTATAGTATCAAACTCGCCATGTTCGTGTTCCATGAAGATTTGTTAAACTTGCTAAACGGTTGTTTCTGTTTCTAAAAAGACAATTCCCCGTACAACTAATTGCAGTGAATTCTCACTGAATGAATAATAAAAGCGCGATTCTAAAAACAGATTGCGTAAAAATGTTCATTTATCTTGCTTAAACAGACAGTCTGGTTCTTTCACGAACACATGCCGTTCGCAAAACAAGTGAAGAAAATCGTTAACTAATGCATGAAATAAACTAGAAGACCATGTTTGCATTTCAGACAGTATAATTAAATTTGAAATTTTAATTTCAACTGATTTTCGATCTTATATCTTATCTGATTCGGTCGAGTCATAATATCACATGAATGTCAGTTTTGGGGCGTTAATTCAGCGTTTCATTATTATCATACGAACAGCAAATGGTAGGTCTAATCTCCAGTTGGAGCTTTTACTGCACAAGATTCACAGCTAATTGTCAGTTTCCGAGAAAACTAAAAATCACTTTCATCGCCATCATAAGACAGCCATTAAACCTCTCCGGCGGGTGTTGGTATTCAAGTCAACTCAAAGCTTATAATATTGTAAACAAGAAACAGTATCATACGATGTACTAACTTAAGAACCGACAGAATAAGTGTATAGTTTAGTTTTTTATGGTACGGTTTAGAGAATAGATGCGGGTTTACATTGTTTAAGTTACCAATAAATTGATGGCTAATCATCAAAAGAAATATGTAAAATAGTGTGCTTGTTCGAAGCCTATCATCGATTATTTTGAAATTACGTGTTTTGCTTAGATTGTGTTAAAAATGCACTCTTAATATCAAAAGCCCGATTGGCGCAGTGATGCTCTTAAAGGTTACGTGTTTTATTATGTGAAGACAACCTTATTTGTTTTGCCTTTTTGCATTTAAAATACTATTATTTGTATTATACTATTTTACTTAGCATAGTTATGTTGGTAAATTAATGTAATAACATTTAAATAGTTTGTATTTAAAAGATATTTCCTGAGTCTAACAGTTTATGTCAATTTAGATTCATGGTGAAATTGTGTTGCCAAACATTGAAATCTCGGAACAATAGGAATTTATATTTGCAAGCCTAAATGATAAACATGCAATTTTCAAATAATGTGCATGTAAATGCAAAGCTGAAAACCATTCTAAATGTGATTTAGAAAAACCTTTATACGAGAAGATATAAAGATTGTCTATATCAAAGTGAAAATGTATCCTAGTCATACCTATTTCTCAATTATTTATTATTGAAATGCGATATGGCAATTTAACTGCGTGATCCCACCTACAAATCTGAGTTCATCTTTCCAGGCATTGAATACTTTGGTAAAAAAACATCGATATAAAATGAAAATAACATGTTTTTAAAAGAAATTAATGATTGGAAGAAAGCATACTGTTAGAAAGAATGAAATCATAGTTCAATAAAAACAAGGGACAAAATTGTCACAAAACCAGGTTTTCAATTTGAAAAAAAGTCTGATAAAGGGAGACAATTCAAACTAAACTGATGGTTTATAATTAACCCCCTTTGTTTCAAAATAAATATATTTTTAGTCGTGGCGACCTTGACCTCGGAGATATTGACGAAATTCTTTCGTGCGACACACCGTCCAATGATGGTGAACAAATGTGCCACATGATTTTAAAATCTCACAATAAATAACATAGTAATGGCCCGGACAAGCTCATTAATGGCCATTTTTGACCTTTGAACTCAAAGTGTGACCTTGACCTTGGAGATATCGACGTAATTCTTTCGCGCGAAGCACCGTCTAATGATGGTGAACAAATGTGCCTAATGATTTTAAAATCTCACAATGAACGACAAAGTTATGGCCCGGACAAGGTTGTTCCGCCCGCCCGCCCGACCGACCGACCACCTGCCCGCCCGACCGCCCATCCGCCCGCCCGCCCGCCGACATTCGCCAATCTAATGACCAGTTTTTTCCTTCGGAAAACCTGGTTAAAAATATCACTGTGTTTGCATAAGCTTTTAATAAACAATGTATTTAGTACATGTTGGTTAAGGATATAATCGTTCCGAATGATTTGAGGAAGAAGTCTCCGATTTATTAACCGTTCGAAAATTGCCGTAACTTTGGCAATATATATGCTACAAATGCAACAGTTCACGACATCAGTTAATTTAACAAATCATTTATCGGTATTTTAAGAGAACGGAACCAGTAATGATGAAAAATAAACTTGGATTTGTGAATAATATTAAAAGGAGTAAATAGTGCACCTTTTAATTTTGACGAACTGTGCGGTGAACCAGTTTTTGGGAGGAGAACGAAACAAATTGTGGTGAAGATGGACATAGAATGACCTTATAATGATGAAGTGTATTCATTTATCCGTATGTTTATTTTTTAACAATAGTTGTATTCAATATATGCATAAACAAAAGCAATTTAGTTTTAGCTCAATCCTTATTATATATTGGCATATTTCAGGGAATCTTCACCAATTTAAGGTTTCGATTTTATCTTTGTAAAATGACACATATATTTTTGCTTTGTTCCCATATTTGAGACCCGCTTAATATCGGCCCTCTGACACGATTTTTATCCTAATCCATTTTCCCAAAACATGTCCTGGGAAGTAAACAAATAAAAATAATAATATTTTGCAAATATTGAAATGGCATACACTCGTAACGACATTGTTTACCGAAAACAAATCTTCCCCTCATCAAAAAGCATCCCATCCCCCAGTCGGACAAATACCTTGGTAATGCGTTCAATCGAATTGCTATAACAGTTTATTTATCATTACATAGAGCAATACATTACTCATGAACTCTGTAACATTACATCAGTATGTATGTGATTAATGATGGAACGCTGAACAAAAAGAACATGTTAAGAAAACACAGGCGTTCATAAAATAATGACATGATATATTACTTTGACTGCAAGTACGTATTTGTATATCCATGCATTTTTTTCCGCAGAAAAAAATATAACCAAGGTTGACTAGTGGCAGACAAAGGTTGAATTAGTATCAATAATCAAGCTCTAGCAAGACGGGTATGCCAGTTTCCAAGTAAGTAATTGGCCCTCTCAGAGTCTTAAAACACTCGAACATCCTAATAGTATCTTCTTTAAATAGCTATTATTATTTATGTAATTTGTTTGTTAACACGGAAAGAACAACGTCGATCGTGTTCGGTCATGTTTCATAGTTTTCTTTATTGTGCAATCTATAATGGTAGCAAACTCGTTTTAGAAGAACTTATTATATCCATTTGCAACTGTCAATACATTTAGAGCTGTAATTCAGCGCATATTCATAAGAATGATACCATTTTATGAAAATGCTGTTATAACAGAATTACATGTTTTAGATATAATAGGTGTCTTTAACTGTGCTTATACCTGTTCATGGCTCAATGCCAGTATTGTCCAAAATAGTCAATCATCCTATCCAAATTAGCAGTTTAAACACTATTATTTTTCTGTTATTCTTTATGAATACATAAGGGAAGATATTATAAATAACATTGAATATTTGATATTGGTCCGGCAATAATGTAAATGTTTCATAATTTGTGCAGGTAATTTTGAGGCCCGACATTCTGTTAAATTGATTTGAATTTAAAACAATAGTCACAATTGAGTAGAATAAGCTTAACAAGGTTTTGGATCTGCGATTGCACAAGCACACCAAATAAAAATAACTTGAAAATAAACTCCGTATAAAGAAAGTTGTTGTTTTTGTTTTGAAATAAATGGGGTTGCTTTGGAAAACTGATTACATAAAATAAAATATTTCAAAGCAGCATTTACTTTTTGAATAGGGATGGCGGATTTAGGCACTTTCAAAGTCGTTTGTAACACAATAATTCCCCAATACCAAACAGTCGAAATGAATATCAAACATGTCAGAAAATCTGACTTGAATTATGTGAAGTTTTGGCCGATCGATTTACTGACTTTTAAATATCGTTCAAATAACTTTCTAGATTTTGCAGATTTATGTACTGCGCCAGTATGCGGCAGGAAGAACTACATGGTACACATTACCACAAAAGATGAGTCAATTACGTAGCCTTTGAATACCAATTGTCGAAAGAGTTTATTATAACTCAAGATTATTATCCCGCATCGATATTTTTTTTATCTTAAGGTAGCATTTGTTGATCGTCAAAGCAAAAAAGTTGTGAAGTATGAAAATATTTCATGGAAAAATAACAAATATTAAATATGTGTTCGACACAACAACAACAATGGCAAAAATCAATTAGCAAGTCTAGGTTAACCTAAACGTATCTTGCTACATAATATGTTGTCATGGTATGTAAATTTGTATTAGCGCATTCAAAATGAGTATTGTCAATACATAAAACATATAAGTTGAAGATGAAAACGTAGAAAATGTAAATATCGTAATATTTATTAGCGAAAGGGAATGCATAATCACTATATAATATAAATTATCAATTTTAGCAGAACAGCGATATTGGTAGCAAAACAACAACAGCAACATATGTATATACTATTATTAAAACAACACATGCATACTATACATGGTAATATAAACTTTTGCAATATTTCGCTTTTATTCAATTAAAGGTTGCGTACATTTTACAAAGCTGTAGTTAGATCAGTAATGCTTTTTATATACGATGTGTCGGTAATAAAAAAAATAGTTTTGTGTGTTATATCGAATACATAGTAGTAGTAGTAGTATCGTACCAATTTTAGTGATGGTTAAAACGCGGATTACTTACGTGTATTTTGACAATGGAATTTATTTAAAACATCAAATTGCCTTTGTCCCTTTATATTTTTAGGTGATAACTTCGTGCTTCTTTTGTTATGCATCTATCCAAAGCAAAGTATCTCCACTTATTTTTCAAACAATTTATGTTATTGCTTAAATTTAAATCACTTCCTCTTGTGTTTTGTTATAAAGCTTTAAAGTATTCCCAAATCTCCAATACTTTCTTCTTACATGTTCTTTTCAAGTTATACGAACATTGAGCAAGCGTCACGTTGTGTTCAAACAATAACATGCTTGTAAATCTTAAAGCGCCATAACAAGTATTTAATCAATATTATGAAAACAAGTACCAGAAACTAGAAGTCCCTTGTTCAATAGACAAATCATACATACTTGAAATTTACAAGTACAATTTTAAAGTGCGCATTGTTTGATTTATGTTTTAGAATAAATGCTTCATGATTTAATATGGCATAACATGATAAATCATGCAAAATAAGCGGTAATTAAAAAGAATATCAAATGTAAAATAATAGCATAATAGTGGTCTTAGTTGATTGTGCGTGTTCACTTTTTTGCACAGTTTGCAGTAAAAGATTGGTCAAAGGAAATCATAAAATCGTTAGTTTGCTAAAATGTTGTGTTTAATCATGAAAAGGCCAACCTTATCCAGGAGAGGGGAGGGTTTTGAAGGTCATTGACCAAATATCTAGTGCAGAGCAATGAATTTAAATTTGAATAACGATCTAGCGAATAGTCATTCATTCTCTTAATTTTGCATGCATTGTTTATTTTGCACAAAACGCTTTTTATTTGAAAAGAATTTCTTCTTTTCATTTTGGGTTGAGATTACATATTTTCCTTACATATAACTCTTTTTTTCGTTTAACACAGTCAAGTTCTTTTCACTAATGCGCAAGGTATTTCCTACTTAAGTAAATATAACACAGTTTCAAAAATATATATTTATGCAAGACGAAATAATTTGCGGTACATACTGCCTAGGTTTATTTTCAAGAAGGATTCAAATAGTAAATAATAAATTAAACTGTTTACACGTGCACATCCAGGAGAAACGTATAGTATCAAACTCGCCATGTTCCTGTTCCATTAAAGTTTGTGAAACTTGATAAACTGTTGTTTCTGCTTCTAAAAAGTCAATGTCCCTTACAACTAAACGCTGTGAATTCTCACTGAATTAATAATAAAAGCGCGATTCTAAAAAAAGACTGCGTAAAAATGTCCGTTTATCTTGTTTAAACAGACAGTCTGGTTCTTTCACGAACACATGCCGTTTGCAAAACAAGTGAAGAAAATCGTTAACTAATGCATGAAATAAACTAGAAGACCATGTTTGCATTTCAGACAGTATAATTAAATTTGACATTTTAATTTCACATTTCAACTGATTTTCGATCTTATCTGATTCGGTCGAGCCATAATATCACATGAATGTCAGTTTTTGGGCGTTAATTCAGCGTTTCATTATTATCATACGCACAGCAAATGGTCGGTCTTATCTCCAGTTGGAGCTTTTACTGCACAAGATTCACAGCTAATTGTCAGTTTCCGAGAAAACTAAAAATCACTTTCATCGCCATCATAAGACAGCCATTAAACCTCTCCGGCGGGTGTTGGTATTCAATTCAACTCAGAGCTTATAATATTGTAAACAAGAAACAGTGTCATACGATGTACTAACTTAAGAACCGACAAAATAAATGTCTAGTTTAGTTTTTTATGGCATACGATTTTGAGAATAGATGCGGGTTTACATTGTTTAAGATACCAATAAATTGATGGCTAATCCTCAAAAGAAATATGTAAAATAATGTGCTTGTTCGAAGGATGTCATCGATTATTTTGAAATTACGTGTTTTGCTTAGATTGTGTTAAAAATTCACTCTTAATATCAAAAGCCCGATTGGCGCAGTGATGCTCTGGTAGGTTACGTGTTTGATTCATGTGAAGACAACCTTATTTATTTTGCCTTTTTTGCATTTAAAATACTATTATTTGTATTATACTATCTTACTTAGCATAGTTATGTTGGTAAATTAATGTAAAACATTTAAATAGTTTGTATTTAAAAGATATTTCCTGAGTCTAATAGTTTATGTCAATTTAGATTAATGGTGAAATTGTGTTGCCAAACATTGAAATCTCGGAACAATATAATTTATATTTGCAAGCCTAAATGATAAACATGCAACTTTCAAATAATATGCATGTAAATGCGAAGCTGAAAACCATTCTAAATGTGATTCAGAAAAACCTTTATACGAGAAGATATAAAGATTGTCTATATCAAAGTGAAAATGTATCCTAGTCATACCTATTTCTCAATTATTTATTATATAAATGCGATAATGGGAATTTAACTGCGTGATCCCACCTACAAATCTGAGTTCATCAGTGCAGGCATTGAATACTTTGGTAAAAAAAACATCGATATAAAATGAAAATAACATGTTTTGAACAGAAATTAATGATTGGAAGATAGCATAGTGTTAGAAAGAATGAAATCATAGTTCAATAAAAACAATGGACAAAATTGTCACAAAACCAGGTTTTCAATTTGAAAAAAAAAAACTGATAAAGGGAGACAATTTAAACTAAACTGATGGTTTATAATTAACCCCCTTTGTTTCAAAATAAATATATTTTTAGTCGTGGCGACCTTGACCTTGGAGATATTGACGAAATTCTTTCGTGCGACACACCGTCCAATGATGGTGAACAAATGTGTCACATGATTTTAAAATCTCACAATGAATGACATAGTAATTGCCCGGAAAAGCTCATTAATGGCCATTTTTTACCTTAGAACTCAAAGTGTGACCTTGACCTTGGAGATATCGACGTAATTCTTTCGCGCAACACACCGTCTAATGATGGTGAACAAATGTGCCAGATGATTTTAAAATCTCACAATGAACGACAAAGTTATGGCCCGGACAAGGCTGTTCCGACCAAACGCCCGCCCACCCGCCCGCCCGCTTCCCGCAGACATTCGCCAATCTTATAACCAGTTTTTTCCGTCGGAAAACCTGGTTAAAAATATCACTGTGTTTGCATAAGCTTTTAATAAACAATGTATTTAGTACATGTTGGTTAAGGATATAATCGTTCCGAATGATTTGAGGAAGAAGTCTCCGATTTATTAACCGTTCGAAAATTGCCGTAACTTTGGCAATATATATGCTACAAATGCAACAGTTCACGACATCAGTTAATTTAACAAATCATTTATCGGTATTTTAAGAGAACGGAACCAGTAATGATGAAAAATAAACTTGGATTTGTGAATAATATTAAAAGGAGTAAATAGTGCACCTTTTAATTTTGACGAACTGTGCGGTGAACCAGTTTTTGAGAGAAGAACGAAACAAATTGTGGTGAAGATGGACATAGAATGACCTTATAATGATGAAGTGTATTCATTTATCCGGATGTTTATTTTTTAACAATATTTGTATTCAATATATGCATAAACAAAAGCAATTTAGTTTTAGCTCAATCCTTATTATATATTGGCATATTTCAGGGAATCTTCACCAATTTAAGGTTTCGATTTTAGCTTTGTAAAATGACACATATATTTTTGCTTTGTTCCCATATTTGAGACCCGCTTAATATCGGCCCTCTGACACGATTTTTATCCTAATCCATTTTCCCAAAACATGTCCTGGGAAGTAAACAAATAAAAATAATAATATTTTGCAAATATTGTAATGGCATACACTCGTAACGATATTGTTTACCGAAAACAAATCTTCCCCTCATCAAAAGGCATCCCATCCCCCAGTCGGACAAATACCTTGGTAATGCGTTCAATCGAATAGCTATAACTGTTTTTTTATCATTACAAAGAGCAATACATTACTCATGAACTCTGTAACATTACATCAGTATGTATGTTATTAATGATGAAACGCTGAACAAAAAGAACATGTTAAGAAAACACAGGCGTTCATAAAATAATGACATGATATATTACTTTGACTGCAAGTACGTATTTGCATATCCATGCATTTTTTCCGCAGAAAAAATATAACCAAGGTTGACTAGTGACAGACAAACGTTGAATTAGTATCAATAATCAAGCTCTAGCAAGACGGGTATGCCAGTTTCCAAGTAAGTAATTGGCCCTCTCAGAGTCTTAAAACACTCGAACATCCTAATAGTATCTTCTTTAAATAACTATTATTATTTATGTAATTTGTTTGTTAACACGGAAAGAACAACGTCGATCGTGTTCGGTCATGTTTACTTGAGAGACGTTTGTTTACAAACACCATAATTTTCTATATTGTGCAATCTATAATGGTAGCAAACTCGTTTTAGAAGAACTCATTATATCCATTTGCAACTGTCAATACATTTAGAGCTGTAATTCAGCGCATATTCATAAGAATGATACCATTTTATGAAAATGCTGTTATAACAGAATTACATGTTTTAGATGTAATAGGTGTCTTTGACTGTGCTTATACCTGTTCATGGCTCAAGGCCAGTATTGTCCAAAATATATAATCATCCTATCCAAATTAGCATTTTAAACACTATTATTTTTCTGTTATTGTTAATGAATACATAAGGGAAGGGATTATAAATAACATTGAATATTTGCATATTGGTCCGGCAATAATGTAAATGTTTCATAATTTGTGCAGGTAATTTTGAGGCCCGACATTCTGTTAAATTGATTTGAATTTAAAACAATAGTCACAATTGAGTAGAATAAGCTTAACAAGGTTTTGGATCTGCGATTGCACAAGCACATCAAATAAAAATAACTTGAAAATAAACTCCGTATAAAGAAAGTTGTTTTTGTTTTGAAATAAATGGGGTTGCTTTGGAAAACTGATTACATAAAGTAAAATATTTCAAAGCAGCATTTACTTTTTGAATAGGGATGGCGGATTTAGGCACTTTCAAAGTCGTGTGTAACACAATAATTCCCCAATACCAAACAGTCGAAATGAATATCAAACATGTCAGAAAATCTGACTTGAATTATGTGAAGTTTTGGCCGATCGATTTACTGACTTTTAAATATCGTTCAAATAACTTTCTAGATTTTGCAGGTTTATGTACTGCGCCAGTATGCGGCAGGAAGAACTACATGGTACACATTACCACAAAAGATGAGTCAATTACGTAGCCTTTGAATACCAATTGTCGAAAGAGTTTATTATAACTCAAGATTATTATCCCACATCGATATTTTTTTTATCTTAAGGTAACATTTGTTGATCGTCAAAACGAAAAAGTTGTGAAGTATGAAAATATTTCATGGAAAAATAACAAATATTAAATATGTGTGCGACACAACAACAACAATAGCAAAAATCAATTAGCAAGTCTAAGGTTAACCTAAACGTATCTTGCTACATAATATATTGTCATGGTATGTAAATTTTTATTAGCGCATTCAAAATGAGTATTGTCAATACATAAAACATATAAGTTGATGATGAAAACGTAGCAAATGTAAATATCGTAATATTTATTAGCGAAAGGGAATGCATAATCACTATATAATATATGCACTAAATATGCACACTATATATGCATTAAATGCTATATTTATGCATTATTTTGTTCGGCATAATATTGTTGCTCTGATACTCAACCTACCGGTAATTATCTAATTTGTATATTTGTATTTAGCATTCTCTAGTTTGGATGTATTACATTTTAAAAACTAATGAATTTTCACTTCAACTTCTGTCTGTTCACATACTTGAAAAGCCGCGAGTTTCTGGACATACGATATTATCTTCCAAAATTCTCATGTCATAAACGTAAAATGTTGTGCAAGAGCAGTTTTTAAATCGCTTTTTTTCCCTTTAAACATAATTAACACTCTATTATCATTAGCATCACTTTACCACTGCACATTTTCAATAAAAAAGTGTCATGCGTGTTGCTTTTATGATGCCAATGCGCGGGGTCAATTAAACATTAAAACCTGTTCGATATATTGCGTTCCATCATTAAAAAAAATCATGCCGTGTTAGATATGTGGAATTTAAGAACGTGAATTGTAAGTTATGTGTAATAATATATAAATATCATAGGCAGTAGATGCGGTAAATAGTCATATCCTTGATAAGAGTGATGTCCCTTCAATCGGTCAATATTTACTCATCCCGAAAATGTATATGATATTTATTTTATTACACCGCACCGACATGCTGTTCTTTGAAAAAACATAACGGCCGAACGCGCAGATTTGTACATCAAAACGGATGCTCATCACTATTGAGTTAGTATTTACGTTTTAATAAGCGCCTACCGAGTATTCGCGTAAACGTTATTTTCGGGAAACCCGTGTTACTATTTTAAACCCTACGAGCGGATGTATTACAAATTGTAGCCTGAGCGGGATATATGACGTTCCAACGTCATGGTATATCAAGAGTATTCAGGGGTGAGTATAAGGAAATTGAACATTTAAAAGTGTTTGTTCAGATTGTTAGTTTGAGGGCAAAAAAATGTCGTATGTATTTTGGTAAACTTGTATAATACTGTAAATATCATGTATAAAATAAATCGCAGGAAACTAATCACTCAATGTTTAATGCGAACACAATTGGTAACATAAATCCCATCAAAAGTTCCATTCATCTTGTAAGGAACATACTGTCATGTTCCGTCAGGTACACAAGCCATTTCTAATGTTTCTGTAAAAAAAATCTTTCACTCACGCATTAAATAAACTAGTGAAATAATGGTCACATTCCAGGCAATCCAATAAATTTGAAAGTTTACATTTACATTGCACTTGATTTGTGTTGTTTTTTTTAGATTCAGTGGAGCTATATTATATTCCGTGAAAGGCGGTTTGGGGTTGTTCATTCATTTTTTATTGCAAGGACAGCAAATGGTTTGTCTATAGACTAATTCCATTCGGATGGCTGCAAACACTTTTATCTGTTTTACTGTTCCCGATCTCGAAATCACTTGGGCGAGATATACTGCACACGATTCCCATACAATCATAGCACAGCCATAATATTAATATGGGAAATGTTGGAAACTCAACTCATCTTAATCGAAGTACCAGAACATTTTATTAAACAATTATATTGTAAAATACTATAATCTTATTCAATGAAGGTTTTTTATATGTGGCTAAATAAATTGTATCATATCTGTACGAACCAATGAACGTTGCAAGCATATTTATATCAAATGAGTGATTCCATTCTAGAATATAACTTGAAAATAAATAGTATGAATGCTTAAGGTATTTATATTAATGTTATCAGGAATTTTGATCACCGTCGTGTATGGGAATATAATATTAACAATCTTGTTGGAAAATGAGAAGATTGAAGTCTGAAATTAATTTTGTATTACATCACATTAACAATAAAGAATTTCTTCAAAAAGACCAATGAAGCAGCAATTGATCTTTTGTAATCTTGTTTTACACTCGAGAATATCGATACATTCAGTTTTAACTAAAATCTTATACAATTTCAGTTTAATGATAATAATTCACTTTAGTTATTCAATTTATATTAGCAAAGTCCAGTAAACGTATTTTGCTGTTGTTTTTGTTTTGTCGGTGTCGAGCTTATACACGTGCGATGTGATGATAGAAATTTTAATTAAAATAATTTAGTAGAATGATGCTTAACTAACAAAAACGAAAATTATAAGTATCTTATTGAATAGAAAGGATGAAAGTTTAAATCCTGCTGATTGTTAAACATAGTGGCAATTTAAGTCATTTCCTGACGCACAAAAAATATGTTTCAGTTTTCCCTCAAGTTTTAATTGCTCTGAGCGTAAATTTACAATAAAAACTGGTTCACATAAAGGTTTCGTACCAGAAAAGCATCAATGTATCACAAAAACTATTGCAACTATGATAAGAGGTAACACAAAGTACCGATGGAAGCGTTGTATGTAGTTATTCATTGGCACATTTGAACATGTCGACGTCCAAAAGTGATCTATTTCAAGCCCAACATGAGGTCAGGTGATATGAGAGGATTAGGATTGTAAACAAAACAACTGAAATCATGTTATATTGTAATCGGCGTTACATCATGCAGACATAGCTTACCAATGAGATTTAAAATGATCAAACGTTTACGACAGCTCTAACTTAATATTCTGGATACTCCCTGGTCGTCTTGTAGGAGCGCAGGCAATCGGTATTTGTTCAAAGTATTTGCAGACTAGATAGCTATTTCGGTCGATCAGTATAATTATGTCTTTAATCAGGTTTCACGTTTGTTTCTTCAAAAATTAACATAGTCTTTCACAAATGTGCGATCACTGTGTTAAGCAGTGATTTTACAAACAAAAAGTTATTACCTTTCTTCTCTTAAATTGATTAAACAAATGACATGTTAAAGATAATTATATTCCAACTTATTTCAAATTAAAGCACATCAATTTTATTTTGAAGCAAGTTAAAAGATAAGCGTGTTAGTTACACATATTTTAAAATCCTAAGATCATGCCAACTATGCCATTGCTATACATGTTATGAGAATCTTTATTTTGCCATTGCTTAAAACTTATTCCTTTGCAACAGTACGTTAAGTCAGAGTTACCAGGAGCCGACCGCATTAGTCATTGTTCTCGTGAATGCATAGTTTGCTGTTAAATAGTTTACGAAACACAATCCTTAAGTCATCTTGATGATTCTTTGAATCTTTGATTATGGTTAATGACGTGTTGGTTCAAAGTTAGAAGAGTGATCACGTGCTAGTATCCAATCGCGTTTTAAGTTCAAATGGTTAGAAAACTGTCTGCCTACCTTCCAGACTAATCGCTTATGTTAATAAAATGTAATAACAATTCCTATAGTGTTGTTGTGTTCATACAACAGATACAATGAGCTTTCATGCATTTTGTTTTTAACTTGTATGACGAGAAAAAACATTGACTGTTATCGATTAATGAAAAACAAACTGCAACTATTACATAAAATAAACAGGAATATAACAGTAATGAGAACGATTGGTCGTTAAAAACTCGATTGCAAAAGTAATATTGAATACGAGTTAAACATCGCCCACGCACGTTCTGTTATTTGAACGCATCTTACAGAAAAAAAAAACAACGATTCTCTTAGTAAGACATTTCAATCAAAAGAGCTAAAAGTATAATAATTCGGGACTTTTACAACAATATCTCAATCATATTAAGTCATTTTGTCTGGACTGAATATAGAGGTTTGACATGTTTATTATTGCGTTGTATAACATGGGTAATAAATGTTTCAGCAACATAACGGACAGAATAGTTTATTGACAGTTCTCAATATAAACTAGTCAAGAATAACAAAGTCAGTACATAAAACATTGTTGAAGTAATGGGGAGGATTATGACTTGTGGACCCGAAAGAATATGTGCATTAGCCAATTTTGTTCAATAGTGATCATTTTATATCAGTCGTTCTTTTCGTGTGTGTGTTTTATTCATTTCACAAGTAATGAAATGAGAAAAAAAGTACAAATGAAGATTCGTAAACATATCGAGTGATAAAGCATTTTTCAAAACGGTTTAATGACATTTTGAACAAAAAAATACCTCTGAACAAATATCGTCATGAACATTATTGTTCCAGAATATTGTTTTTTGAATGACTTGGATTGTATGCATGTGTTTGTAGGAACAATATTTTACTTTTTAAAAGTTGAAGAATTGTGCAGACATTAAAAACACAAAATGTTTTCTTTGAATGTATGCATATGTGATTCAATACAAGCAAATTGTCAAGAGAAACATTTAATTGCATTTCTTAAAATAAATGGCACATGGCTAGGGTATGCTCACCACGTCAGTTTGTCTAAACCTTTTTTATCGGCATGACCCCATGCATTGCGTAGTAAAACTGGTACTTCTATAGTATTCATCATGGGTAACCGACCGAAAACTATAAAGTCAAGTTTTGTGTGAAAAGTACAAGTCATGACATGTAACATGTTGGGTGCTAAGCATCAGCTTTTTTCAAATACATCAGAAAGTTATAAGTCTTCGTTTAATGCATGTTTTAAAACAATACCAGAATTACAAAGCCATTCCCGATATTTTCATGAAAAAAATATATTATATGTCGGTCCCACTCGTTGGCTATGTCATTACTATGACGTATTAAATTGATAAACCTCTTACTATGGATCGACTTATTTTGTTGTTCTCAGCCGCTATTTATTTTGTTCACGAGCAGAGCTCTAGATAAGAGGCGTATCTGCGTATTTACGCATTGAAAAAATTAAAAAACGCATTAAAAATCGGCCCAGTACGTAACAAAACGCTTTACAAATCTTGGTACGTATTTTAAATCGATTAAAGTGCGTAACCGGTTTAACAATAATCCAGTTAAGTTTTTAGTGTAAGGTAACCTTTGAATCAAAAGTAAGTCAATCAAAATAAGCTTGTAATAAACATGGCGGCCCATCATGCTTGTGGATCGAAAAGGGACGTTTTAAGCAACTTGCGGGAATATTTAAAAAAAAGTCTGTTCATATCGTCTTTTTAAATATATTCTGTTTGCAGTTAAAAATATAAATAACAAATAATAATACTATTTCTAGATTAAACACGCCTTTTACTTTTTCCGTTTTCTATGGAAATGGAAAATACCCCTAAATATTTCTAACCCTTTATGGCTGAAACAAAGGAGTAAAATACGCATTGACAATAATATCAGGGGGTGAAATACCCTTTAGACGAAATCCTTATCTGGAGCTCTGTTCACGAGACTTTTTAAGTATTCAAACGAGTTTCTTAGTCGTGGTAACGACATTAATATAAAATAGTATTGTGTCACATCTGTGCCACCGACCGAAACTTCAAATAACTGTCTTGTAAAGTCATGGCCCTTAATAATCTAAGAAAATATATGTACTGTGTATGTCTACTGATATTCTCGGGGATGGAATAACTGCTTTAGATGTTTATTACGCAATGATTCCATTATTTAATTCTTAACTTTTAAGCATATATGTGCAACATTCGTATATTCCTTTTAATAGAACATTAATAACCATGTCAAAATATGAATATTTGTTTTGTTTTCTGACTATATACTTGTGGAGGGATGTTTTTGAAGTTATGATTAGTATATTTACCACTAATATTGCATATGAACAGAACAGAATATACATTTTATTTAGACTTATGCATAAGTACATCGCCTTAATACATACAATATAGAAGTAAGTATGTAACGTTTCCAATGCATTTAAGTTCAAAACAAATGAAAATATGCATATAGTAAACTTTCAAAACATAAAGATTGTGTTCGTAATACTGGTAATATGTTTTTATGGATTAATGAATGGGAAATTAAAATGCTTCTTTTATACATTTGCATATGAATAATTTTTAAAACGTTTTTGTTCGTGTAAAGACACACAAAAAATCTTCTTCTTTTTTATTCAATATAATACATACAATGTATACATGTATATATACAACATAGTGATTGTACAAAGCAATAAAGTTCAGACATGTTATACAAGATATGCTAATATGTATTTTTAAGAGAAAAGAAAAGAATAACAGAAGAATAGTTATGAAAAATGATGAGTTGTATAAAGTCGGAAGAAAAAAATCTAAACAAACAGTTGCATGTGTGTGATGTAAAGGAATGATGGCGGAAAAGCGAATAATTTGTGTTTTTCATCTGCGCTTAAATACATGAATGTTTTCTAGTTTATTAAGCTTATTTTTCAAAAGACATTACACCTTAACATCCACTTTCGCGTCATTTATTTCCTAATAAATGATTTCTCAGACAGAAATACCGTAATACCCATTAACGCTTAATCTATTGAATTGCCATTAAAAATCCTATTTCGAGCCGCGTCGTGGGCAGTTCGGCATCAATCGGCCATGTAAAATAATGTGTTATGTTTGGTGCATGTGTGTCAAAAATACTGAATGGATGTTTCTGTGATTTAATAATGAACCCCACTAGAAAAACAATCTAAGATAATTACTCACTGTCAGAAATAATGCGATCAAAATTTAGATGATAGCTTCAATTAAAAGTTCCATTTATCTTCCCAAAATCTGAATGAATTGTGCTATCCCGAAAACTAACCGCTATTCTTCAGAAAAAAATGTTTATTCCGCAAATGACAAAGTAGGAAAAACATAAATTTGCATTCCAGACAATGTTCAACATATACATTTCCATGTCCGTTTAAACGTTTCAGTTTTTGCGCTCTTATTCCTGGATGTAAGTTTGTGGGCGTTATTGCATCTCTGTATTATGTATAAGCATAGCAAATGGTCCACCTATTCGCCAGTCGAATGCATTTCTTAGTTAATTATTAATATTTTAAATGAAAGGGCGACGATAAATCGTCTTTAACCGCTCTGCTTACAATCAGAGCTATAGCGATAAGTTAAAGGATTGCAAATTGATATTTCAAAATATATTTTAATCAAAAATGTATGTAATATTTTAACTTAAATGTAAAACATAATATCAATCATATTCTCAACATATTTAAGTAAACATATCAAAAACCATAGATGAAACATTCAATCAAAATCAAAGTCGCTATTGTATTTTGGAGGAAGAGAATTACATCAACCTTGATCTGGTATAATGAAGCAAACACGAAGCAAAACAATCATCAACTTCAGTTGCTGAAGAAAACTTGATGGTAACTTATCGTAAATTTTGCTAAGCACGATATGGTATGAAATTCAACATTCCAATATCGCTAAGGTACACTTAACGTTTACTACCACAAGTGCAGGTAAAGCACAGTAAATATAACATCAGTATCAGTGTAATGAAAATACACACATGTGTATATTTATCGCACACACATGACTTTTATTTAAATGTGATAATATTTGAAGGTTTACTGAGACACGTGTATGTCATTTGTATTTTTAACCTTTTAAAAACTTTTTCCTCAAAGAAAAAAGCCAATGGAGTAAGCTGCATTTACAATTGCGGTCCATTGTATGGTATGTTTTAGCTTAATATACTGTGTATTTAATACTGAAGGCATGTATTTGACCAGCAGCTATGATCCTAGATGAAGCCTGCACGTATTGGAACGTTGCGAAATTGATAATGGAAGACAGATTCGCTGCTGTATTATTAATATTATAGCCGTTTTATTTAGATTAGACGATTAAATGCCAACACATATTGCACGCCTCTGATCGGAAATTACTGGTCTGTTAATAATTTATTTGTGATATGAGACAAAGAGCGAGTAGAATACAGCTACATTAAGAGTTCAATTACTCTGTGATATTACTGCGTCTGTAATTATTAACCAAGACACAATTTTGATTCAGGCGAACAAAATCATTATAGTAAAGCCATAAAGCGCACAGCGCGTTCAGGAACGTAAGAACAGTTTAATGTATAAGTCGCGTTATGTGAAAATGGGTCTTATGACATATGCGGCTAGCGTAGCTCCAGACTGACCCGCGCAATTGCAGAGTCTGGCCAGGAGCTACAGTGCCTGCTATAAAGTCACGCTTGGTTTCGTGGTCTCGTTATCGGGCCGGGTAGCAGCAGACCAGACTACGCGGATGCACGGGCTGATCTTGAGCGACGCTGGTCGCAAATTACAGAAGATCCATTTTCGCATGACGCGGCATGTACAGCTGAATCGAATCTTATTTTAAATGACCATTTCATCCGATTTACATCAATTTCTCCGACAACATTAAACGAATTTTGAGCAAATTGTACTTACTAATACATTCATAAAAGAACAGGCTTATAAGCCGCGAATTGTCGCTTTACATACGCCAATGACATGACTATACAAATATATACAATCAAAAACAACTTTGTATGCGTTGCAATGTTTCACTTAATCAACTTAAGACATATTTTTAAGGGGAATCCCGACGGGTAATACGGTAAACCATGTTCAAAAACATCCTTTTCATTAAACGTTTTTGGAATTGTTTATATGTATTATTGATTTTGTCCATTAATTATAAAATACAATTTTAAGGCTTCTAAAATTTACAGAAATGAAAATAGAATTTAAAAATCAATTGCATGACAATCTTTCGTTGAAATAATCAGTGACCCGATTATAAATCATGAATAGAAACGTTTTTCAATGTCATTTGTCACGGATACTCCTTTTTGACACTAAATGTATTTTACGTTCACGACGTGCTTTATCTTCTAAATACTGTTATTCTATACCTTATTAAGAAATTTAAAACAAAACAGACATTAAAGGTGTATTCATTTTTGCATATTACAGCTAATAATGTTTACTTATTCATAATTCATGTTTTAAATGCTTTACAGTTTTGCACAGCGCTGTTTATTGATACTCTTTGACGATGATCGATTAATATGAATTCTGCAAATTCAAAAAAAAAACTGTTAAATGCCGGACCAGACGCAAAGTCTGGATTTACAGCAGATGATAAACGTAAGAGTGTTAGTTATGTATTTAAAGCATTTAAAAGACGAATGGAAAATCTCGAATTGTATTAGCAGTGCTTTTTTTCCATACATATGCTATGTATGAGTCGTAGAAACGAGTAATGCATTACCAAGATGATTTGCATTTTAAATGGACTTGTTCAGCGTTTGAAAAAATGGCAATATCCAAAGCATTGATTCATAATGCTTGCATCAAATACATACAAGCAAAATAACACGCACGACTAATATATCATTATTTGAAATAGAAAAAATAAATAAATGTTTCTAATGATTGTAATCGAAAATTTAGAAAACAAATAACGTGCAATACACACAAGCCGTGTAATCTACCAAGCGAGCTCCAACGCGCGGTGCA
Source organism: Dreissena polymorpha (assembly GCF_020536995.1). Classification (NCBI taxonomy): domain Eukaryota; kingdom Metazoa; phylum Mollusca; class Bivalvia; order Myida; family Dreissenidae; genus Dreissena; species Dreissena polymorpha. The sequence goes on from NC_068356.1 coordinate 36,055,337, forward strand.
GTGGCAGCATGTTAGCTTATGCTTCATTAGTTCGCACCAATGCGCACTCATATATTTATGCCCCCCTTCGAAGAAGAGGGCGTATATTGTTTTACACATGTCGGTCGGTCAGTCGGTCCGTCGGTCCGTCCACCAGATGGTTTCCGGATGATAACTCAAGAACGCTTAGGCCTAGGATCATGAAACTTAATAGGAACATTGATCATGACTGTCAGATGACCCCTATTGATTTTAAGGTCACTAGGTCAAAGGTCAAGGTCACAGTGACTCGAAATAGTAAAATGGTTTCCGAATGATAGCTCAAGCATGCTTAGGCCTAGGATCATGAAACTTCATAGATTAATAATGACTGGCAGGTCAAAGGTCAAGGTCACAGTGACAAAAAAAGGTATTCACACAATGGCTGCCACTACAACTTACAGCCCATATGTTTTAGTTGTCCTTTTCCTCGTTATTATAATTATTAAAACCAATTTTAAATAGAGAAAGTTTTGTTTGTAAACTCATTCCTCGTTATTATAATTATTAAAACCAATTTTAAATAGAGAAAGTTTTGTTTGTAAACTCATTTAATTACATTTTTCAAAAATACAAAATTCTGTAAACAAGTTGGTATTAACAGTTGAATAGCGTAGCCTTTTTATGAGTTTACGGTTCCGTCGTTGAAAGACGTGTACTAATAAACTATAAGGATTTGGGGGAAATAAAGGAAATGTATGATGTAGAATACAGCGATTTTCATGCATGCCAAACATGATTTTCATGCACGTGAGTCGAACATTAAGAACTGTTTAATTTTTAAAAAGTGCTCTTCAAGGTGCTTCAAAATACTAAGAAGTACCACTGCTTGCTATTTCAAGTGCCAAGCTATTACATATGTTAAGCGGCAGCATGTAACCATCAATCACTCTTATAAAAATCATTAAGAAATAACACTGAAAATTTTAGATAGTTACATGTTGTAATGGACTGAAATAGATAAAATACATTCAATGTTTGTTCTAAGAGCAGTCGCAGACCGAAAGTCGAAGAGTTCACGATAATATATGGCATTCATTATTACTGAAAGGTCAGTGTGCCACATCAAGAATAGAATAAACGTTCAAAATGATGAATTATTTGTCTTTTCCGTTAAAAACAACAGCATATAAATGTCGGTTGGTTTACCCATGCATTATAGAATTGTTCTGAATTTTGGGGCTATACAAAATATAAATGGTTACAGTGAAAAGCGCTATAAAGAGAAAGAAAGCATTTCAATCATGATATTCAGTAATCATTCATTACTTCTCCACATGTTACAATTGATTGAATAACCCTGTTTGTAGTCTGTTTATTTCAGTAGATTATTGAAGTACAAGACGGTATCGGGGAGATTACCGTGTAAATAGTTGTTCAGGTTTCTGTTCAGATTCATCACGCTTGCCCTGTCTGATACGACGCCGCGCGCACCGATGACGTCACGAGAGAACTTCCGTTTCGTACGACGACAAAGAAATCTTAGTTCCCGTCGAACAAGATCTACCCACTGAACAAGAAATTCAGGCGCGAATTTCTCAAAAGTTGTTTTGATTGCCGTGCCGAAAAACCGATATAGTATGTAGAAAACAATAACGAATGCCGTCAATGAACCGGTGGATATACTGAATATTTCAAACCCGCTAAGTGTGTGTCTTATATCAGTGCTGTTAATAGTAGGTCGTTCGCTCTTTGTTTCTTGATCTAAGATGACTGAATCTTTTGGAATGTTCTTTTTGAAAGGATTACGTAGGAACTTCTTTTCCAGGTCGTCCGCTTCTTTACCGTATACAACTTTTTCCAGTTTACTGGCTACGTCATGGCGGCCAATCTGTCCGAGTCGGAGAGTTAAATCCCGGAATGACTTTCCATATCCGTCAGTTCTATCCCATTGTAACAGTAAAGCGATACACGGTTTATGTGTATCAATAGTTACGTTTGAGCTCGCTGCAAGCTCAAATGTTTTCTGTTTCAACGCCATTGCAAGTGAAAGGCACTCGTCTTTGGATATATGGTCCGCAACAAATTGAAGGTGATGTACGTTCAGATCAATTGTTGCATATATATTTCTTAATAAAAATATATTCAGCCACATCATAACGCTGAAATTATACGTCGTCATTTTGGATGCAGCGGAAATGACGTCGACCGATGTTTGTGACGTCATTTGTACAACAACAAATAATGACATGTTCGTGTTCATGCTTGTCTAAAAGCAATGGGTATTAACTATTATAAGTAAACATTGTTTTTAAATTACTTTTTATTGAATACGCACACTAACAACGATTCTGTTTATAGATCTACAATTTTAGATTAATATACCACGATTGGTCATTGTCGGCTCGGGTACTTCTACATGTACCCCGGGTACTCTTAAGTATACTTACATGTATCCCGGGTACGGTAAATACACTTAAACGTACACGGTTGATATAAGACTGTACCCGAGTTGTATTCCCGATCAAAATCTGATGTCGTAAAACTAGCTACCGATTACCGTAAAACGTAAGCCGTAAAACGATATTGTTTATCTTAAACAAAATTCTTTTTTGTAAACTGCATCAACATGCTTTTTGAGTATGAGATTCGAAAATATAGAGGCCATTTAACAGACAATTGACATAAATGTGAGCCTAATTTTTTTTTCAAAATAGCCGACAACGACCGATTTAGCGTTAAAATTTCCGGGTACGTTTTAGTATTTTTACCGTACCCGGGGTACATGTAAATAGTGTATAAGAGTACCCGGGGTACATTTAAGTAGTACCCGAGCCAACAATGACCAATCGAGCATTAATAAAACAAACAACATTTAAATGCAGTATATATTTTTAACGGACAGTAAATATGTAGACAGAACAGTGTTTCAATAAAATATTCCGTATTTCTTTGGCAAAATTTCGTATTTATCTGAGTAAAGCTTTTTAAACAAAACAAATTTATATAGCACATGTTATCACATACATAATCATATTGTAATAGAAGCCCTAAATAATTAAAATTAAAAACATAATACGTTGAATCAACTGTTACCATAGCTCCAATAGCCCTAAATCAACATTAAACACATTTATAGCATATGCTCATGTGAAAAAAAGTTATTAAAAACACTTCTGCAAGAAAAAACAATTTAGATAAAACGTGTTTGCACTCAATTATGGCAAAACGAGCAACAGAAAAAATACATCAATAGTCATTTAACAACGGAATAATATAATCTTATATTGTTGGTGTTTAAGCTTTTTGCTTATTAATTGCAATAAATAAACAAGCCATCACTGATTCATTGAAGCAAATAATAATGTAATATTTCAGATTTTATATATATATATATATATATATATATATATATATATACAAATGAAATTAGCATGAAATAAATGATAATCAATTCCATATAACACCAAACATGGAAAGCAAATATTGTACCACAAAATTCAAATGTCGGGCATGCCTAAGTAACGATTCGACAAAACATTCAAGTCAGAAAAGTAGAAAGTATTCAACTTTACATTGAAATGTCAGGCATGCATAAAAAAGGATTCAACAGTACTTTCTGATGTTGGGCACACACAAGTAGACAAAAATATTATCAGCAAAGGCCCAAAACACATGATGCTTAAACAAATTTGACCCAATTAAAAGTTTTTTAGCCAGCATATTGATGCAAATAAGCATCACTACACAAACTAATGATAATGAATAACAAATACAAATTTTGACAAGTTAATATATTTTATGTTTCCAGCACATAAAATTATACTTCACAAAATTACCTTCAGTCATTGTTTTCATCTGTTTCTATTCTTTAACAAAATTGTGTCAAATAGATACAAAATGCCAGTTATATGCAATGAAAATATTTATCCCAATGAGGATATTGTCTTATAAATCATATACTAGTAATCTGATTAAAACTTCAAGATATAAGAATGGGAAAAGAATCTTATGAAAATGCAGCTTACCATATGGCAACAACATGCAAAGTTAAATAAACCCATATGCCCCTGATGGGGTCATAGTCAATATTGATTCAAGATCAAGAAAGAGGTAAGGTTATCTGTGCGGGCTGGGCGCTGAATCAAAGCGATCAAAACTTTTAAGTTTGAAGTTTTGATGGTCATTAAATGCTTAATTTTGATTCAACAAGAAGTTTGATTCTGAAGTCAAAGTACAAAGTAAGGTCCAAGTTCCAAGTCCAGAATGATGTCAGCTGAGAAGGTTGAGTTGAAAATGTTTGTAGATTACAATCTTGCAAGTATCAAATTTTTGTTGCAAGAAGTATTGATTTTAGACAAAAGACTTATTTCAGATTAAATTTGAATTAGTGTTAGTCTAAATATAGGTCAATGTCCAGGTCAAAATGAGGTCAGTAAATTTGGTTATGTTGATACAGTTCAAAAACATCATGCAAGACTTGCAAGTATCAAAGCAATTGTAGCGAGCGTAATTGATGTTAGATGAACAACATTATTTTGGATTAAGCAAGAATCTTACATTTTTAATTAGTTCAAGTCCTAAGGTAGGTCAATGTGAAGGTCGAAACGAGGTCAGGTGAGTTGATTGTGTTGATAGTGTTCAAAATGATCCAGTCTCAAAACCCCCAAATGAAGAGCCAATAGAATATGTCGGGGGCATACAATTCCGTTTAAGCCATCACTCAAAGAGAAACAATACAAATTCTGCTTAAGTGACTTATAAAATGAAAATAAAACACTGAAGACATTATGTAAATTACAGGAAACAGAGATTCATTTTAAAATATTTGTATATTACAAAAAGAAGAACAAACTGCAAGCACTTACCTGTGTGGTCCCCAATGCAGAGTATTAGCAATTAGCATTTTAGACATGAATCATTAACAAAAGCTTTATACAGGGTGCAGGATCCCAATTAAATGATAATGGATGTAAACACATCGGTAAGTGGTGCTTTTGTTCAAATACCTTTTTAAAACAATTTTTCTTCAGAATTTCAACTAGTGCATAAAAGACAGATTTTTGTGCTGCTTATGTCAATGTGAAATATATCGGAATAAATTTATTTAATAAGCCTGTGTTTTTGTTCAAAAATTATATTAAAACTACATGGTAATGCTTTACACAACGTGAAATTTTGTTACCGATTTCAGATGTATTCAAGGATTCAAACTTCTACCTTAAGATACCGACACATACTGCAAGACAAACAGTATTGTATGCACTAAAGATTTGTGCAAATGTATTTCAATAACTTGAGATATTCAAAAAAATTAAAGTTCTTAATGATGTGTTTACATTCTGTCTAGCTGTGTGTAAACCCCTGTGGACCCCCGTTGATATTGCACCCTGTATGTGCTAATTATTGATTTGCAGATATGTTAATATGATAAGAAAAATTATCGCAATTAACAAGAGATGTGTTTGTCAGAAACACAGTGCCCCCTATTGTGCCGCTTTGAAATAAAATTTCAATATATCATTTGGCAGGTTTAGAAATTATCTCCCTTTTAAAGCTTATTACTTCCCTTGGATTGTATTTTTTACTTTTGACCTTGAAGGATGACCTTGACCTTTCACCAATCAAAATGTGCAGCTTCATGAGATACACATGAATGCCAAATATCAATTTGCTATCTTCAATATTCAAAAAGTTATGACCAAACTTTAACAAGGGTAAAGTTTTAGGAAAGATAAATACAATGATATTTGACCTTTGACCTTGCTTGAAGACCTTGACCTAGACTTGTCACCACTCAAAATATGCAGCTCCATGAGATACACATGCATGCCAAATATGAAGTTGCTATCTTCATATACTGCAAAAGTTTTCAAACTTTAATCAAGGTTAAAGTTTTGGGACAGAACGACAGACAGGCCAAAATCAATATACCCCCTCTTCTTCAAAGATTGGGGCATACAAAACTAGAGTGAAGGCCAAATTAAACAATATAATGCACAAAATGTCTGATATTTTAAATAAGCCACAATTATTGTATTACAAGCTGTGTGAGGTACATGATAATGCAAAAAAACAAACGACTGCACATTTAGAGTTCATGCTTCAAGAAAGTAAAAAACAGACTGCACATTAATTTCGAGTTCATGCCTCAAGAAATTAAAATTGAGTACACATGTTTATTAAACAGTTATTCACGTTTAATACATACAGCTGAATCAAATGCATAATGTAAAGGCCATCATATTGCCTTCTTATTGCACACTCTCATTGAAACCCAAGGCTTGCAAAAACTCTGTCAAAACATGATATTGATAGCCAAATAAATCTTGCATCATCCTATAATAGATTGACCTTCAATCTGTACAAAAGAAACACTAGAGACTAGACTGTTGGAAAGCAGCTGAACATGATATAAAGTGAAAAGTAACATCATCATAATCAGAATGTTCTGGTCGCACGCAAAGTCAAAGTCCTGCTTTACTACATGTACACCTATTTGTTCTTCATTGGACCCATTAGTTGGTCGGAGCTCATGTTGCTGCTGACCGACTCCGAGCTACTGGGTGGGGAGGTGGAGAGGTGCAGCTTGGGCAGGCTGGTCGACCCCTCGTCAGTGTCGGCCTCGGTGTCGGCCGTGTCGTTCATCACTGAGTTGTAGTCCGGCGGCGGTATGAAGGCCGACTCAGATATGTTCTCAGTGATGTCACAGGCGCTGGCAACGCTGTCCAGTCTGTCATCGGAGATGCCTACAGAAAACAGATCAATGCTTAATAATTTTGTATATAGTTTTGTTAATGTATTTATGGTTACAAACTAATTTGAATACTTCTTAACTCTGGAGCACTGGTCTTTGCATTTCGAATTTGAGCCATTATCATAATGTAATAGTTTATCAATAAATGCAAAGCGAAAAATACATTTCTCTTGATAACATGATAAGTTTAGTGTATTTGCCTTTGTACCAAAATGTATTAAATATATATAGATATCTGGTACACAAAGGCGCTTCTTTGCATGTACATATGATAAGTAGTAACTTTTATGCCTCTCAATATGCTGAGGTAAAAGAAATACTTTATAGTAGTTGTCTACTATATGATGTTTTTGATGCCTTGAGTTTTATTGCCATATGTTATTTTGACGAGTGAATTGAACATTACCACATTTTAGTAAAAGAAGGTCAATACTAAGTTAAAGCTCTAGTTTATAACAGACTTTAATTATTTATAATGGAACACAACAAAATATTCATAATAAAGTTCATAAATACAATGCATAAAATACAATGCATTACCTTATTTGTTTTCATGCAAGAAAATAAATGTACAGCAACAAAATATTTTATAACAAGAGGGCCATGATGGCCCTGAATCGCTCACCTGACTAACCTTGCTACATCAACTTACATTCTATCAGAACCATATTCAATCCCAAGAAAATTTCATTAATTAATACATTCTGACAAAATGTCATTAAGACGTGATGAAAACTGTGACCTCTTTCATCTACACAAGGTTTTACTAGAATTGGCCCGGTGACCTTATATTTGACCCCAGATGACCCATATACGATCCAAAATCAGATATTATCAAGATAAACATTCTGACCATACTTCATTAAGATCAGAAGAAGACTATGACCTCTATTGTCTATACAAGGTTTTTCTATGATTTGACCTAGTGACCTAGTTTTTGACCACAGATGACCCAAAAACAATCCCAACCCAGATTTCATCAATATTAACATTCTGGCCAAATTTAATTAAGTTTGGATGAAAACTGTGACCTCTACTGTCTACAAAATTTGTTTTTTTAATTTGACCTAGTGACCTAGTTTTTGACCCTAGATGACCCAAATTAAATCCCAACACAGATTTTAACAAGACAAACATTCTGACAATATTTAATTAAGATCTGATGAAAATTGTGACCTCTATTGTCTACACAAGGGTTTTCTATGATTTGACCTAGTGACCTAGTTTCTGACCCCAGATGACCCAAATACAATCCCAATCCAGATTTTATCGAGATAAACATTCTGACCAAATTTCATAAAGATAGGATGAAAACTGTGACCTCTATTGTCTACACAAGGTTTTTCTTTTATTTGACCTAGTTTTTAACCCCAGATAACCCAAATACAATCCCAACCCAGATTTCATCAAGATAAACATTCTGATCAAATTTTATAAAGATTGAATGAAAACTGTGACCTCTATTGTCTACACACAAGGTGTTTCTATTATTTGACCTAGTGACCTAGTTTTTGACCGCAGATGACCCAAATACAATCCAAACCCAGATTTCATCAAGACAAACATTCTGACCATATTTCATAAAGATTGGATGAAAACTGTGACCTCTGTTGTATACACAAGGTTTTTCTATTATTTGACCTAGTGACCTAGTTTTTTGATCCCAGATGACCCAAATACAATCCCAATCCAGATTTCATCAAGATAAACTTCTGACCAAATTTCATAAAGACTGGATGAAAACTGCGACCTCTATTGTCTACACAAGGTTTTTCTATTATTTGACCTAGTGACCTAGTTCTTGACCTAGTGACCTAGTTTTTGACCCCAGATGACCCAAATACAGTCCCAACCCAGATTTCATCAAGATAAACATTCTGACCAAATTTCATAAAGATTGGATGAAAACTGTGACCTCTACTGTCTACACAAACAAATTGATGGTTTTTCTATTATTTGACCTAGTGACCTAGTTTTTGACCCCAGATGACCCAAATACAATCCCAACCCAGATTTCATCAAGATAAACATTCTGACTGAATTTCAAAAATTTGGATGAAAACTGCGACCTTTATTGTCTACACAAGGTTTTGCTATTATTTGACCTAGTTTTTTACCTAGTTTTTTTTACCTAGAGACCTAGTTTTGACCCCAGATGACCCAAATACAATCCCAACCCAGACCAAATTTCATAAAGATTGGATGAAAACTGTGACCTCTACTGTCTGCACAAACAAATTGTTGACGGACGCACACATGCACAACGGACGCCGGACATCACACGGTCACATAAGCTCACCATGTCACTTCGTGATAGGTGAGCTAAAAAGATATACTGGTATTTTCTAAAAATAATGGGACAATAATATAACAGTGAATGAAGAAGACAGTTTCCTTTTTTATTTCATCAATCATCAATACAAATTTCGTGATCACATTTGTATTTTTTACAAAATAAGGAGGTATTTCAAACTTATGTTATCAAAACAAGGACAAGTTGTGATAGTTAAATATTTTTTGTTTAAAAAAATTAGAATTGCAAACATTCCTTCAACTTTAAAATGTCTAAAAACACATTAAACAACATTTATGCCATTTTATTGACTATAGCTGCCACATTGTCAGCCTTGTTTTCAGCTTATGTCATTAACAACAAGACTATTGCCAAGCAATATATGTCCCCTACCGGCTCCACCATTGTCAGATTTTTTGTGTATTTTATTTTTTTTATATATATTTGTTGCCATAGCAACCAGAATTTTTGACATAGGAACAAAATGAAATTACGTGCATAATGTCCATATTGCAATCTATCCATGTTTCAAGTTTCATGAAAAAAATATGAAGAACTTCAAAAGCAGGATCCAGAAAAGTGTGACAGACTGACGAACTGACTGACTGACTGACGGACACACAGTGCGCAAACCATAAGTCCCCTCCGGTGAAACCGGTAGGGGACAATTAAAACAGGAAACTACTTTTTTTTTATAACTTGCAAACATTTTTACTGTAAAATAATAGTTTTTAATATATCTTAATAATTTTTATATGAAACCAATATTTTTTGTCAGACACTAATATTTCAAATTTTGTAGGTCCTCTCAACCACAAATTAAAATTGCCTTAAAACTTCCAAAGTCTTTTATCTGCAATTATACAAAATCCATGAATTGAAGATAAAACAAAAATGCAAAATTTTATGAATCCATGAAATTTCATGTCAATAAAAAAAAATGAAACTACAGTTATATAATCGCAAGTCATTTTTTAACGCAGGATGCACAGGATCATCTGGGACGACACTTTACGCACATGCATTAAGCCCGGTTTTCCCAGATTTCAACTAATATATTACCACAGCTGCAGTCCTCTACATCATAGTCTGGTTCTGGCTCCCCGTCTGACGTGTCCTCTCTCTCATCGTCTGCCAGATTCTCCACAGAGACCGCAAGGGCTGGGTAACCAGGCAGCGTATCTCCTGGAGTCACCTCCCCTACCACCGTCTGCAGAATAGCATGATAAAAAATGGCTGCAAGTTTCATGTTTATATAATAGGTATGGTTTATTACTATATTTATATCAGCTAAAATATCTGTGAGTACTAAGTAGAAAACATCTGCACTTCTAGCAAGCCTGTCGTTTCTAAACAAAAAAACATGACCCTAAAGTTTTAAGTGACATTTTCTTTGAAATCTGTATTTGTAAGATTTGTTGTTTACCAATTTGTTTTGCAAAAAGTAATATAAAAACTAAAGCCCTACTTGCTATCCAAACCCTTAATCTCTAGCCTTAAACACAACTCTTAACCCCAATCCTCAATCCCTACCCACCACCCCAATCCTCAATCCCAACAAGCCACCCCAATCCTCAATCCCAATCAGCCACCCCAATCCTCAATCCCAACCTGCCACCCCAATCCTCAATCCCAACCGGCTGCCCCAATCCTCAATCCCAATCAGCCACCCCAATACTCAATCCCAATCAGCCACCCCAATTCTCAATCCCAACCCGCCGCCCCAATCCTCAATCCCAATCAGCCACCCCAATCCTCAATCCCAACACACCACCCCAATCCTCAATCCCAATCAGCCACCCCAATCCTCAATCCCAATCAGCCACGCCAATCCTCAATCCCAACCCGCCGCCCCAATCCTCAATCCCAACCCGCCTACCCAATCCTCAATCCCAATCAGCCACCCCAATCCTCAATCACAACACACCACCCCAATCCTCAATCCCAATCAGCACCCCAATCCTCAATCACAACACACCACCCCAATCCTCAATCCCAACACACCAACCCAATCCTCAATCCCAACCCGCCACCCCAATCCTCAATCCCAACACACCACCCCAATCCTCAATCCCAACCAGCCACCCCAATCCTCAATCCCAATCAGCCAAACCAATCCTCAATCCCAATCAGCCACGCCAATCCTCAATCCCAATCAGCCACGCCAATCCTCAATCCCAACACACCACCCCAATCCTCAATCCCAATCAGCCACCCCAATCCTCAATCCCAACCAGCCACCCCAATCCTCAATCCCAATCAGCCACGCCAATCCTCAATCCCAATCAGCCACCCCAATCCTCAATCCCAATCAGCCACGCCAATCCTCAATCCCAACCAGCCACCCCAATCCTCAATCCCAACACACCACCCCAATCCTCAATCCCAACCAGCCACCCCAATCCTCAATCCCAATCAGCCACGCCAATCCTTAATCCCAATCGGCCACCCTAATCCTCAATCCCAATCAGCCACGCCAATCCTCAATCTCAACCCGCCGCCCCAATCCTCAATCCCAACCTGCCACCCCAATCCTCAATCCCAACCCGCCACCCCAATCGTCAATCCCAACCTGCCACCCCAATCCTCAATCCCAATCAGCCACCCCAATCCTCAATCCCAATCAGCCATCCCAATCCTCAATCCCAGCCCGCCAACCCAAACCTCAATCCCAACCCGCCACCCCAAACCTCAACCCCAACCAGCCACCCCAATCCTCAATCCCAACCCGCCACCCCAATCCTCAATCCCAATCAGCCACCCCAATCCTCAATCCCAACCAGCCACCCCAATCCTCAATCCCAACCTGCCACCCTAATCCTCAATCCCAACCCGCCAACCCAATCCTCAATCCCAATCAGCCACCCCAATCCTCAATCCCAACCATCCACCCCAATCCTCAATCCCAACACACCACCCCAATCCTCAATCCCAATCAGCCACCCCGATCCTCAATCCCAACACGCCACCCCAATCCTCAATCCCAATCAGCCACCCCAATCCTCAATCCCAACCCGCCATCCCAATCCTCAATCCCAATCAGCCACCCCAATCCTCAATCCCAACCCGCCACCCCAATCCTCAATCCCAACCCGCCACCCCAATCCTCAATCCCAATCAGCCACCCCAATCCTCAATCCCAACCAGCCACCCCAATCCTCAATCCCAATCAGCCACCCAAATCCTCAATCCCAATCAGCCACCCCAATCCTCAAACCCAACCTGCCAACCAAATCCTCAATCCCAACACACCACCCCAATCCTCAATCCCAACCAGCCACCCCAATCCTCAATCCCAATCAGCAACCCCAATCCTCAATCCCAATCAGCCACCCCAATCCTCAATCCCAATCAGCCACCCCAATCCTAAATCCCAATCAGCCACCCCAATCCTAAATCCCAATCAGCCACCCCAATCCTCAATCCCAATCAGCCACCCCAATCCTCAATCCCAACACACCACCCCAATCCTCAATCACAACACGCCACCCCAATCCTCAATCCCAATCAGCCACCCCAATCCTCAATCCCAATCAGCCACCCCAATCCTCAATCCCAACACAACACCCCAATCTTCAATCCCAACACACCACCCCAATCCTCAATCCCAACACACCACCCCAATCCTCAATCCCAACCAGCCACCCCAATCCTCAATCCCAATCAGCCACCCCAATCCTCAATCCCAACACACCACCCCAATCCTCAATCCCAACACACCACCCCAATCCTCAATCCCAACACACCACCCCAATCCTCAATCCCAACCTGCCACCCCAATCCTCAATCCCAACATCCTCAATCCCAATCTGCCACCCCAATCCTCAATCCCAATCAGCCACCCCAATCCTCAATCCCAATCAGCCACCCCAATCCTCAATCCCAATCAGCCACCCCAATCCTCAATCCCAATCAGCCACCCCAATCCTCAATCCCAATCAGCCACCCCAATCCTCAATCCCAATCAGCCACCCCAATCCTCAATCCCAATCAGCCACCCCCAATCCTCAATCCCAATCAGCCACCCCAATCCTCAATCCCAATCAGCCACCCCAATCCTCAATCCCAACACACCACCCCAATCCTCAATCACAACACGCCACCCCAATCCTCAATCCCAATCAGCCACCCCAATCCTCAATCCCAATCAGCCACCCCAATCCTCAATCCCAACACAACACCCCAATCTTCAATCCCAACACACCACCCCAATCCTCAATCCCAACACACCACCCCAATCCTCAATCCCAATCAGCCACCCCAATCCTCAATCCCAACCTGCCACCCCAATCCTCAATCCCAACACACCACCCCAATCCTTAATCACAACTCTCAATCCCATACCCACCATCCGGAACCATCTACCCAAACTCTCAATTCAAAACCTCAATCGCAACTTACAATTCCAAACATTTAATAACAACTGTTAATCTCAACCCTCATTTCCAAGCCACTTAATCTCTACCCTTAATATAAACCCTCAATCACAACTCTTTATCCTCCATCCCTACCTTCAATCCTCCAGTCAAACCCTCAATCCTTAATCCCAATCCACAAAGTGAATCGTCAATCTTGAACCTCATCCGAAAACATCAATGACAATCAATCATCAATCACTCAAAATTCCTAGCCTCAATCCCAACCCTAAAACTAAGTATTAATTTATAATATTGGATGTATTTTTATGACTACCTGGACCTCGTTGACCAGATGGAGTGAGTCTGATAAGGGATTTATAGCAGACGGAGGCATCGCAAGTCCAGAGGTCACAATGTTCTTTCGAGACCTGAATGGAACAAGAAAAATATGCACTGCATAATTTAGACAAGGGACAAAATTGTCACAAAACCAGGTTTTCATTGTGAAAAAAAATCTGATAAAGGGAGACAACTCAAACTGAACTTTTGAAATGAACAAACAAAATTAACCCCCTTTGTAAGTTTGTTTTAAAATAAATCTATTTTTAGTCGTGGCGACCTTGACATTGGAGATATTGACGTGATTCTTTGGTGCGACACACCGTCCCATGATGGTGAACAAATGTGCCAAATGATTTTAAAATCTCATAATGAATGACATAGTTATAGCCCAGACAAGCTCATTTATGGCTATTTTTTACCTTTGAACTCAAAGTGTGACCTTGACCTTGGAGATATTGACGTAATTTTTTTCCCGCGACACACCGTCTAATGATGGTTAACAAATGTGCCAAATGATTTTAAAATCTCACAATGAACGACAAAGTTATGGCCCGGACAAGCTTGTTCCGCCTGCCCGCCAGCCCGCCAGCCCACCAGCCAGCCCACCAGCCAGCCAGCCAGCCAGCCAGCCAGCCCGCCCACGTTCGCCAATCTAATAACCAGTTTTTTCCTTCGGAAAACCTGGTTAAAAACCTGGTTAAAAACCTGAAAATTGAACATGGAAATTGTTCTTTGGATTATTTTTTTTTTATCATTCTAACTCTAATTGTTTAAGAATATTACACGCTCTTTATTACACAAACTTTAATGCAAAACCAAGAAAGATTTTCGTATAAGGTATTATAAATGTAGAATATAAAATTCAATACTATTATGGGGATCCTATCACTTATATTGAGTTGGTTGTGTGATGTCCTAACTATCCTAGAGCAAGTCTGTGAGTGATGTTCATAGACACATCCAACAAGACTGGTACATGTTCTTACTCTGATAATACATGTTTTCTTTGTAATAACATTAATAGTAAAAGACAAAGCTAGCAGAACTTTTACAAACCAGTCTGGCAACAAATAGGCCACAGAACCAGAAACGATACATCGTAACATGTATACGTGAAATACAAAATCAGCTGCAGAAACATACAGGAGTTACTTACTTATTGGAAACCATAAGAAAAATCATTACTAACAATGCCATACAAAACCCACTATTCTCAAATCATTTGGTAATACTGATAACACATCTCACACGCACCTGTTCTTCTGCTTCTCAGGGGGGGATTTTGTAGGATGCGAGACCGGGCCAAGGGACTCTGTCTTCACGTCAGTGTCCGTCCGTTCACCCTCCTTGTCCTCACTACCCTTCTTCTCCTCCTCCGACATTCGCAGCTCTTTCACTGTCTCCACGGGAACGCTGCTCCTTAGCAATGAAATAGTCTCGTTCTGGGACAACTGGGCTTAATGCATGTGTGACATTTTCTGCTTTAATTTAAATTTTCATTAAAAGGAAATCTTCTCTATAATCAAAATAGAAGATAAGGTTTTGTCCCTAATTAGCATGTGCAGACAGCACAGGCTAATTTTTTATGACAATTTACAAACATGCATTTAGCCCCAGTTTCTCAGAACTCGTCTTATTAAGTGCTATTTGAGACTGGGGTAACATTGTAGAGACTTTTTACACCTTTACAGCTATGATACAAGTTTTGACGTGTTTGTAGTCTCTTACAAAATCAAATTAAATTAAAATTATTCTTAATAAATTCAAGTTTTAAAGGCTTCATTTCCACCCTTTTATACTGATCAGCAGCAAACTGCATCAAACCTGAACAGCCTACAAGTGAATCGCAAGTAGTTCTGGTTGTATACTGGTTGTTAATAGCCATTTTTTTTTGCCTCCAAGTAAGAAAGAAATGTTATCCCTCTCCCAATTTTAATTCCAGATAAATCCTTCAGCAACATATTATTCTTGACCTTAAAAGTAATAGTTGTATCCTTTATATCTCTAGAACTCCAAACATTTTGACCCAGTCATTGTAAAATATAATAAGACTACAAGGATCAGCCATTTTATTCTTTCAAAGATTCCTAAATGTATACAACTTTACAAAGGAGCTTGTCATGCACAATCAGAAACTCAATGTTAATATGCTTTAAGAGAATCTTCACACTAAAATTGTACTATAAGAAATACCAACACAAAATCAAGTAATTATTAAATAAAGTATCCTGCTTCAGGTGCTGTCAAGATTTCAATGAGCGACGTTTAAGGAAAACTGGACTTGATGCATGTGCGTAAAGTGTCCACACAAGCTAATCAGGGACGATACTTTCCGCCTTGACTGAATTTTGTTAAGAAGCTACTTATTTCGTAGACTTCAATGGCTAATCTGGGAAGAAACTTTCCTGCCATGCATTAACCCAGTTTTCCCGAAACGTGGCTCAAATGGACATTAAACCTACTTTTTATTGGACCGATGTTTGCGGCGCGACTCAGTTTCAGTGTGAGCCAAGCGTGTCGGTGGGGGTACATGGATTCCTAGACAAACAAAATGTGAGCACATGATCATAGACAATACCAGTTAATTACATTCAATAGCCTTCTATAACCCATCTTATATAGCAAACAACAAAACTCTACAAACTTTATCAGGAGATAAATTTTAGTTTTTATCCACAATTTTAATAACAGAACATGAACAACAAGCATAAAATTAAAAAAAATTGGGATCACCACCCCGAATTAAGTTTCACATGACAAGTGCCTTCTACCACAAGTTAAGAGCTGGTAACCAAACAAACCATCACATGCAAAACAGGTACAGAATGATGCATCACAGAATAAGAAATTGCTTTACTGAATCTGACAATAAACCTTCAATATGAGTGAAGCCAGTGATAATGTATTATTCAAACATGATTGTACAGTCCAATAAAGCCTGTGACATGCCTTTCCCAATTGCCTAGAGTAAACTGACGGTCCATATCCTATGAGACTCCACCCCAGTGCGTACCTTCCATGGTGTTGGGCGGGGGCAGTCCACAGGGGCCATTTAAAGCCTCAATAAGGGACACGGCCTCGTAGCCAGGTGGAACCCCCTCCTGGCTCATCATGGTCTCATCAGCATCACCACCCTGCAAATAGAATACAATGTATACGATATGAAACATGTAAGAGCCCCGCTCTGAGATTAACTCTTTCAGTGCTGGAACCGAATTTTGAAGGCCTTTGCAAACAGTTTGGATCCAGATGAGACGCCACAGAACGTGGCGTCTCATCTGGATCCAAACTGTTTGCTATTCTGATAGCATTCTTTGAAAAAAATCGAAGAAAATGCTAATTTTAAAAATTCAGCAGACAACATTTTAGCCGATGACAAATTACCCAGCATGCCACGCTCTGAGATTAATGAGTTGAATACATGTACATAATGTGTTGTCCCAGATAAGCCTGTGCAGTCTGAACAAGCTAATCTTAGGCTGCACTTTTAGCTATTAAGGGTTTTTTTGTTGAAAGGAAGTATCTTCTTATAAAAAACTTAGTATAGTAGGAAAGTGCACAGGCTAATCTAGGACAACACTTTATGAACATGTATTAAGCACCATTTTCTAACAGCAAGGCTGATAGCTATAATAATATAATAACTATAATTAACCTCACATTTACAGTGAGAATATCTAGTGACAATATAACATCATGATGTTTTAAAGAAATAACTGATTTCTTCAATTAAAGAAGACCTATTTCATTACTTCAAGAAAAGAAAATGCCGCAAACATCCACACAAGGGGGTTACCTCTCAAGTGACAATATGACCTTAGAGACCAATCAAGCGGATCTTTAAACAACATCATGTCAAACCAGATCCAGGACAATATACCTCTACATGGCAATTTTTCCAACAAAAGAAAAGCATCGGCTTAAGTATAAAAGGTACTGGAGAAGTCCATTAAAACAAAAAATATTATATCAAACTGCAAAAAAATAATTCAACAAAACATTGCAGAAAATGAAAAAAAAAATGTGGATACTTGTATAGGAATTGGAGCCTGTTTTTTCCTCATTGCTCGTATCTGCAGCAGTGCGCGGAACGGTGACCGGCATATTGGACAGTTGCTAGCCTGGTAGCGCAGGCTCTCTGCGCATGTGGAACACAGGCACAGGTGGCGGCATGGCAGGATCAGGGTGTCGCGCATGTCCGACATGCAGATGACACACTCTGCACCGCTGTCATCCATATCATCTTCATCACCATCATCATCCTAGAGAATTGAAGAAAAATGTTTATTTATATACATATTTATATATATACGCAGGGCTTTCCTTTGACCAGAGCTCCCGGATTTTGACGCTTGAAAATTACAGAAGACCCTTTTTTGACTTGTGAGAAAATTATGTCATGCTTTACATTTGATCCGGGGGAATATACCTACTTGCGTCAACGAGATCAAAAGTTGTTAAGACTAAGTGATAATTGGCTTGGGGCAGAGTATCTCTTTTGGTAGACGCTAACCGTTATCGCCTGTTTCCAATCATTGAAGCACAAGTCCGCCCAGTAGGCAGAGTTTGGTCAATTGAGAAATCTAGTAATGACCAATTAAGACACTGCTGGTTCGATGACACGTATATCAACGTTCCATTTATCACAGCGTTTGTAATCAGCTTTTTGCGGAAAAGGTCTAAATGTATTAAACCCACCAAAACAGAATGGACTCACCCGCGTCAGTTTTAATAATATCCAATATAATAACATCTAAATCCACAATACAGGTACACTGTAAAGCATATTTTGAGAAATACTTCCACAATATGTCAGAATGTATTTCCAAAGCTGAATACACCCAAACCTCTTTTATTTCATGTTTGCTCCATTCAAATACTCGCGCAAGTTATGCAGGCATATGAAGATCTACTGTCTACAACGAAACATTACACGCTTTGCATCAGAGTTGCTAAAAATAACCATAGAACCGGTATAACTGACCTTGTGGCAAAGTGACAAATTTGGATGCTGTATGTGCTCATTAATTACAACAAAGGCGTAATAATTGACCATTTGAGATGGCATAGAAAAATTGCATGTTTGTTACACGTCTTCAGTGAAGATGGCACATGAAATAATTATGCCCTGATTTGATCCATCCAGTGTCGATTTTGAGATTAATGTAAATCAGATAAGTTAGTAAGCGGCTGGCCCTGAGCAGTTATATGAGCAGTTACTGACGAAACATATTCGCTACTTTCTGAAACCTGTACCAGTCTACGAACGTTGCTTATGTCCGCCTACTATAAATTATCTTTTAGCAAAGTAAAGTACTACAATATCATATTTCAAAACAATATGTCGACCGAATTATATATTTTCTGCAGTCAAACAAAATGCATATTTTATTGTCCCCTACCGGTTTCACCGGAGGGGACTTATGGTTTGCGCTCTGTGTGTCAGTCAGTCAGTCAGTCAGTCAGTCTGTCTGTCTGTCCGTCACACTTTCCTGGATCCTGCGATAACTTTAAAAGTTCTAAATATTTTTTCATGAAACTTGCAACATGGATAGATGGCAATATGGACATTATGCACGTCATTTTATTTTGTTCCTACGTCAAAAATTGTGGTTGCGTTGGCAACCATAAAAAAAAATAATAATCTGAAAATGGTGGAATTTCTGACAATGGTGGAGCCGGTAGGGGACCATATTGCTTGACAATAGCCTTGTTTCACATGCAAAAGACGTATCACGACATGTTTTTGGACACAGTCGTTTTCGGATACGGTGTGATTCGTCGATTTCAATTTATTTTTAACGTTCTTTATTTATACCATTTTTATAGAATTACAAATACACATGCGGTGTTACGGATGGTCTGATTAATACAATTTCGCATTGTACTCACAAGAAATTGCACATATAAAGACAATAAAAAATAACAATAAGCTAGCTAGGGCTTGATGGGATATTCCCTCTATTTCCTTTATCTTACGGTCTCAAACTCTTTGCTTAATTTTCCAGATTTCGAATTTGGGACAATTGACACCCCTGATATATATTATGTCAGTACCAGTGTGAGTGTTTTTTCGTATTGATTTCACTATGCTCAGCCTCACAATGTTGGTCACAATTGATGTTTACATTCATTGTCTTTTATTTACCGGAATATAAGAAATTAATGTTTAGATATTTGTTAATTTGTCTCTTTTCATATATTATATCTTAGAAATTTGATTAAAGTACAAAAGGTCATTGACTCTCTTGCGTTATTATGACTCATACAAATTTGATTTTGACTCTTGAAAATATGGTTCCAAGAGTCATTGACTCTTGATTTTTGAGGTCTAAGGAAAGCCCTGTATACTGCTTAAATGCGGTTTTCAGTGTACTTGATCTATGTATGGTTTTATCCATTTACAATTTTCATCACAAATTGAAATGATTTATCTTAGATTTATCTTTGATAGATCTTCATACAGTTTGAACAATATATAACTGTGGCAATATCAATACATAACAATAAACAACAAGAGCTGTCAGAGGACAGCGTGCTTGACTATTCGAGTGCTTGACAGTATAACGTAAGCCATCATGGAGAGGGGGGGGGGCATAATGTGGGTGTGTGATATATAATAGATGATCTTTCAAAAATAAGAAAACAAAAAAAAAGTTGGGGGGGAGGGGAGTTGAGGGGTGGGGGAGAGGGGGGGGGGGGGGGGGTATAATGTGGGTTTGTGATCATTTAATAGATGATCTTTCAAAAATAAAAAGAAAACTATTTGGGGGGGGGGGGTTGGGGGGGGTTAGATGTTCTGGGGGGGGGGGGTGCGTGAGGGATGGTTTGGGTGGAGTGCATTCTGGTACATGTATGTAAGGTAAGTGTTGTTTTGTCAAACTTTAACATAGATTTATCAATAATATGCATATTCTAAGTAAAAAGGGGCCATAATTCTGTCAAAATGCTTGATACAGTTGTCTGCTCTTGTTTATAGGTTGGAATCATGTTGGTAAACAAGTAAGCAAAATATGAAAGCAATTTGTCAAGGGACAAAGAAAATATTTGGGGTAGGACGAAAACTTTAACATTTGCACGCTAACGCAGACGCTTACGCAGACGCTCACGCCGACGCCGGGGTGAGTAGGATAGCTCCACTATATATATTTCATATATAATAGTCGAGCTAAAAATCTATAATAAACAAGCAAATTCGTTACATTTAAATCCCCACCCCCAAATAAAGTTTGTTTATGGATCGGTGCAAATCCCTTTATATTTAGTATAATCCATAAAAAAATATTTAGGTGCATGGTAACTGTTTATATGCATTGCAATTCTCCTCACTGATTTATAGCCCTGAAAATTTACACAACACAAAATCAACAAAGGGCAATAACTCTTATTTAAGAAAGTGAAGGGTTATGGTTCTTGTGCATTGCCCTTCTCCTCATTTATCAATACACTCATGAAGTTTCATCTTGAAGTCTTGTATGGTAAGTGAGATATAGCACTGAAAAGTTACATCATACACAAAAATGAGGGCAATAACTCTTATATATGAAAGTGTATGATTATGGTTCATGAGCGTAACACTTCTCCTCATTGATATCTATACACCCATGAAGTTTCATGTTGATATCTTATATAGTTTCTGAGATAAAGCGCTGAAAAGTTTTATGACAGACGGACAGATGGACTGACAGAATGACAGACTGACAGAAGGACGGACGACGCCAATTCTATATCCCTCCACAGGGCTTACTCTGCCATTCGCTAAATTAGCCAATGGCTATAAACTGACCTATTTGGCTAAAAAAAATTCTATTTGGCTACAAATTTTTCTTCATTAAAACTAAAAAAAATAGCAAAAAATAGAAGAATTTTGCCATAGCAAGGCAAATTTGGCTAAAGAAATTTTTGAGCCAGGGGAAGCCCTGCCTCCACCTTTGGCAGGGGATAATGATAATATAATTGCAAAAAATGTACCTTGACTTTATCATTGTTCTTGTTCTCAATGCCATAGATTTCCTGCAGGAGATAGCAGAGGCCATGAATAAACTGCTTCTGTTTGAGGGGTTTCACCACGTAGCCCCCCTCCAGTGAACTCTTCTCTATCACTGCATACGTCATGTGGGCGTGCATCGAGCTCTCTGAAATCACAAGCACCAGTATAGCCTCGCTATGTTAGTACGTAAACAGGAGCTTTAATGCATGTGCAGTCCACACAGGCTTATCAGGGACAACATTTTCCCCTTTTATTGTATTTTTTATTCAAAGAAAGACTCTTCTTTCAGTGTAGGAGGAAAGTATCATCCTTGATTAGCCTGTGTGGTCTGCACTGGCTAATCTGGGAACGACACTTTACGCACATGCTTTTGACCCCATTTTCTCAGAGCCAACGTATATATCAATATCTTCTTTCGACATGCATTGAATTATGGCAAGAAAATCTTAGTAAAAATAAACATTAAAAATGTTGAATGTTTTTCTACATCTCAAAATAATGAGAAAATCTATGTGCCCCTACCCAAACTTACTTAAATTGTGAAAGTAAATAAAATACCCCGAAGTTAGATATAAAAATACTGAAAAGGTAATGAAACTGCCCCGAACTGTTTTTTTTTATGCTTAAATGCACTCACAGAGCTGCAAATACCATAACCTATCCATTGTCCTATGTTCAGATTGGGATTTATCTTAGTTAGAAGTCTACTTTAAGGATATTTTTTTTAGATTACTAAAGGTCTTAAAAAACTATTTAAGTTATTAAATTTTATGCTACAAGCCCTGATGTTTGATCCCAAAAATTATAGAGATCTTCCTTTCTACAAAAGTAACCATCATATCAAATAACATAATCAAAGGTCAAAGTATTCTCTAGACATAATGCAGAAACAAAACGGTCCACAGACTGACCAACAGATGCAAAGCAATATACCTACTATTTTGCGATAGTGCATAATAATATTCAAGTATTTGAGCGACTCTAGTTTAAAAACCAATCAACAAATCTCCAAAGCCATTTAGTAAAATAGAATTCTACAATATACAAAACTGATTGGGATATGGTCAATAACAGCTTGAAACAAATGTTTTGGCAGGAATGACTATAGGGCAGACTGGTCAGCATTATAAGAGCCACGGCATGCAAAAAACAGATCTTATTCGATATGCTGCCAACGTAGCTCCAGACCAGCCAGCGCATCCATGCAATCCGGTCATGAGCTAACCTGTCTGCTAATGAGACCATGTAACCTTGCTTGAATTTCTAGCGGACAGCGTAGCTCCTAACCTGCTGGCAGCACATTCCATAAAACCCATTTTCGCATGATGCTGCTCATATACTTCTTGTTCATACCTTCATCCTCTGCTATGCACTGGATCACAACTGGGATTTCTTCTTTGTCAGCATTGAACTGGAGCTAATAAAATACAATCACAATTTTCAGCCAGAATATTATTCCGCATATCACGCCAATCTAGTCAATAAACAAACAGCCAATGTAAAATAGAGCACTGATTTCTCATTAAAGCTGTTTCCTGTAAAAAATGTTTTAAATCATGAAGTTTCAATATTAACATATTAGATAAATTAACAAGTATGAGACAACTTGAATGCATGTAATGATTGACCAACTTATAAAATCTTATACAATGAAGTGAAGACAGCAGCTAAACAACAGTGTACAGAAACAAGTTTCAAAGAAAATGACATCAGCAAAATAAATGAGCTGAGCTCTGGTCAAACGGGGGCTTTATGCATGTGCGTAAAGTGTCATCCTAGATTATAGATTAGTCTATGCAGTGCGCACAGGCTAATGAGGGACCATACTTACCTCTTTTATGGAATTTTCAATTTAAACGAAGTCTCCTGGAAAAGAAAATCTTGTCAAGGAAGAAATTGTTGTCCCTGATTAGCCTGTGAGGACTGCACAGGCTTAACTGGACAACACTTTATGCACATGCATTTCGTCCTATTATCCCAGAGCGCAGTTCAAATACAAACCTCATCTTCGGAGTATAGAGAAGGGTCCACGACAAAACCAGACTGCTGGAACAGCTGTCCTGCCCCACGCTTGTAGTGGAAAGTGTCCGAATTCAGATTGGGGACTCTTGTGGCATAGCTTGGAATGAAATAGAGCAACATGTATTTGGGACCCGCTCTATCAAAAGGGGATTTAATGCATATGCAGAAAGGGTCGTCCCTGATTAGCCTGTGCAGTATGCACAGGCTAATCAGGGACAACACTTTTCGCTTTTATTATATTTTTCTTTTAAAGAAAATCTCTTCTTAGTGAAAAGCCAATTTAGGCGGAAAGTGTTGCTCTGATGAGCCTATGCGGTCTGCACAGGCTGATCTAGGACCACACTTTACACACATGCATTAAACCCCCTTTTCACAGAGTATGGCTCATAAAATTATGCCAGTAAAAAAAGAAGCAATTGTCAAAACTAAAAGAAATGTATGAATATGAAAAAGTTAAACATACATCAAACTGCTTCATAAAAATAGTGCAGAATGTCAATTGGATTTATCAACAAAATGTCTTCACAACATGCAAACATTTCAAACTGCTTTATCCCAAAAAACACTAATTTCACTCATTCATTAGTGCAAAACCATAATTTTATTTTCCGATTCAGAAGCAAAGTGAAAATGGCTTTATGCAACCAGAACAAAACCAATAACCCACAGGCTGTGCAGATTTTATGCCGTTTGCTGTTCATCAGTATCTTAGTTTTGAAATCAAAGCCTTTAAAACTTGCTTCAAGTAAAGAAGTTCTTTAATTTTATTTGATTTTCTATGGGAAAGCAAATGGGTAAAATGTATACCTCAACAGCAAAGGATTAAATGGCTCAAGGCAAATACAAATTGTTGATACAAGTAGTAAAATACAATTTTTTTCCCTAACCTGATCTGGGTGCTTGACACTTCCTCGCTGCAGAACATCATGATCTTGATGGAGCACTTGACATCAGCGTCAAACACAAACTCAAGGTTGTACTTGTTGTTCAACGCCTCATCATTCTGGCCTTCTGTATGAAGCTTCTCTGCCTCAGGAATCCTAAAGGTAGTCAATTAAATTTAGCTTTGTTCTGGAAAAAACAGGCTTCATGCAGGCCACACAGACTAACCATGAAAGACACTTCCTGCTTTCATATTTTTTCTTGTTGAAAGAAAGGCTCTTCTTTGCGAAAATATAGTTTAGGTGAAAAGTGTTATCAAAGATTAGTCTGTACTGACTGAACATGCACATCTGGGCCTTTAGGCATTTGCATAAAGCTCAGGTGTCCCAGTACGAGGCTAAATTACCGGTAGTCGGAAAATGTTTGGAAGAGAGTATGTGAACTTGTTCAACTTTATAGTGGAGTAATTTTGAACATGAAGCCAAAATGATGACCATTTTTGTATTTTATACTGACCAAATAAACACCTATATATGTTTTAAGCAGATAATATAATAAAACAACATTTTAATAGATTTGAAGAAAATTCATTTATTGATTTTGCTAATTAAAAGAATAAAAGCGTCACACAATATATGTGTTTATCTTTTACAAAACCATGAAAAGAGTGTGTGTACTTAATGAAAGTTCCTTCATTTTGGTTAAAAGTACATTATCGCATTATGCTGAATAGAAGAGAGTATTAACAAAAATTATACTTACATAGCAATCCGAATAATGGTTGGTTACTTTTTAATGGTTAGTTATTATTTTATGGTAAGTTATTTTGTTAAAAAAGGCTGGTTGTAAGGTCTAGGGAATAAATGCCTTTTACAGCAGCATATACCTTACATTACATAGACCTCATATTGAGCTTAGCTCTGGGGAAACATGGCTTATTGCATGTGCCTACAGATTAACATGTACAGTGTTGAGCAACACTTTTGGTCTGCACTTGATTTCGGCTAAAAAGAGACTTCCTTTAAAGAAAATTACAAGAAAAGTGGAAAATGTTTTCCCTGATTAGCCTGTGCAACCCTTTCCACAAATGCAATAAATCTAACTGTCCAAGAGGGAGGCTCAATTGCATACTACAAAGTAAATGAACTTACTGGTATGAGATATTGCATACTACATAGTAAATGAACTTACTGGTATGAGATATTGCATACTACATAGTAAATGAACTTACTGGTATGAGAAATTGCATACTACATAGTAAATGAACTTACTGGTATGAGATATTGCATACTACATAGTAAATGAAATTACTGGTATGAGATATTGCATACTACATAGTAAATTAACTTACTGGTATGAGATAGGGAGGCTCAATTGCATACTACATAGTAAATGAACTTACTGGTATGAGATAGGGAGGCTCAATTGCATACTACATAGTAAATGAACTAACTGGTATGAGACATTGCATACTACATAGGAAATGAACTCACTGGTATGAGATATTGCATACTACATAGTAAATGAACTTACTGTTATGAGATATTGCATACTACATAGTAAATGAACTTACTGCTATGAGATAGGGAGGCTCAATTGCATACTACATAGTAAATGAACTTACTGGTATGAGATAGTGCATACTACATAGTAAATGAACTTACTGGTATGAGATAGGGAGGCTCAATTGCATACTACATAGTAAATGAAATTACTGGTATGAGATAGGGAGGCTCAATTGCATACTACATAGTAAATGAACTTCCCGTATGAGATATGGGAGGCTCAATTGCATACTACATAGTAAATGAACTTACTGGTATGAGATAGGGAGGCTCAATTGCATACTACATAGTAAATGAACTTACTGGTATGAGATATTGCATACTACATAGTAAATGAACTTACTGGTATGAGATATTGCATACTACATAGTAAATGAACTTACTGTTATGAGATATTGCATACTACATAGTAAATGAACTTACTGGTATGAGATAATGCATACTACATAGTAAATGAACTTACTGGTATGAGATATTGCATACTACATAGTAAATGAACTTACTGGTATGAGATATTGCATACTACATAGTAAATGAACTTACTGGTATAAGATATTGCATACTACATAGTAAATGAACTTACTGGTATGAGATATTTAACTATGAAAGGTAAGTTGTTTTAAGACCTCACATACCTCACCAAACGCAGTGTATCCTTCCTTATATTAACCAGGCTTTTTAATGTCTTGGTTGGTTCATTACCATTACCCAGTGGATATGGAAACTGAAACAGTCGTATTGTATACAATAATCTTATGATAAGACCAGAAACAAAGATCTTAAGAAAAACTGGTGAGTTTTTTTATAAAAGATTTTGATTTTCAATATTTAGTAACTCAATTACAATTATAATTATAATTACCAGCCATATTGTATGAAATAATGTTATGATTAAAACATAACAAAAGATCATTATAAAAACAGATGAGTTTTTTCCATATCAGATTTTGTTTGTCAATATTAAGTAACTCAATTACAATTTAGAAAATAATTATAAACAGTTTTAAATTGTTCTTGATGGCACTGACAAGCTTACTGATGTACATTCATTATCACAGTTGCAGAGTTGCTTTAATTTCTTCATTGATACTTATTTTTTATGTAAAGATTAGAAACATGCAAAAAAAAACATTCATGTTAACAACACTGACACCTACAGCAACAGGCTTGCTTCCAAGAAAGTTCAGATCTGTATTTTCCCCAAACAAGTAGGACTCAGGTTGTGACATGTCAAAGCGTTCTCCTCCCATGATAAAATGTGAGCCAAAGTAATTCCCTACAATAAAACATGTCAATCCATAATGTTAACATAGCAAAATTGTGTTTTTGTTTGCATATGTGTGTTAATATAGGTTGTTAGGATTAAGTGTAACACTACCGTAACTGATATGAAATGACATGAAGTAACAACACTTTACTGTTTCTTGCTCAAATGACAATTGAAAGAAGCAGATGCCATGATATATTTGATAGGTACCATGGATAATGGTAGTGCAGTATTTAAAATCTCAGACATAAGCAAACCTCCTCAAAGCCACCAGTTGAACAGATACATTGTAAACCAAGCCCACTTGAATGAACGTAGAATCACTCAAAGGCCTGAGGTTTAAAAAACATACTGTGTCACCCTTTAAAACCTTTTCAGTGTCATATACACAAGAGATAACTGCATAGTATAACGAAAACACAAATGCACTGCTGAAATCAATTCACTGCAGAAATCAAATTACACAATGCCAACTGAGATCAACACATAGCTTCGACCAATTCAAAGCTGACATCAATACACACATGAAATCTACATGTATATGCACAATTGAGATAAATTTACTAATGAGATTAATGCACAATTTAGATCAATGCAGTGGCAAGATCAATGCACTGCTGTGATGAATGCACTGCTGAGATCAATGCACATCTGAGATCAATACACAGCTGAGATCAATACACAGCTGAGATGAATGCACTGCTAAGATTAATGCACTGCTGGGATGATTGCACTGCTGAGATCGATGCACTGATGATATCCACCCACAGCTGAGATGAATGCACTGCTGAGATGAATGAACTGCTGTGATCAATCCACTGCTGAGATGAATGCACTGCTGAGATGAATGCACTGTGGAGATGAATGCACTGCTGAGATGAATGCACAGTTGAGATGAATGCACAGCAGAGATTGATGCACTGCTGAGATGAATGCACTGCTGAGATGAATGCACTGCTGCGATGAATGCACTGCTGAGATGAATGCACAGCAGAGATCGATGCACTGCTGAGATGAATGCACTGCTGAGATGAATGCACAGTTGAGATGAATGCACTGCTGAGATGAATGCACAGTTGAGATGAATGCACTGCTGAGATGAATGCACAGTTGAGATGAATGCACAGTTGAGATGAATGCACTGCTGAGATGAATGCACTGCTGTGATCAATCCACTGCTGAGATGAATGCACTGCTGAGATGAATGCACTGCTGAGATGAATGCACAGTTGAGATGAATGCACAGCAGAGATTGATGCACTGCTGAGATGAATGCACTGCTGAGATGAATGCACTGCTGAGATGAATGCACAGCAGAGATCGATGCACTGCTGAGATGAATGCACTGCTGAGATGAATGCACTGCTGAGATGAATGCACAGTTGAGATGAATGCACTGTTGAGATGAATGCACTGCTGAGATGAATGCACTGCTGAGATGAATGCACAGTTGAGATGAATGCACTGCTGAGATGAATGCACTGCTGTGATCAATCCACTGCTGAGATGAATACACTGCTGAGATGAATGCACTGCTGAGATGAATGCACAGTTGAGAATTTGAGATGAATGCACAGCAGAGATTGATGCACTGCTGAGATAAAATGCACTGCTGAGATGAATGCACTGCTGAGATGAATGCACAGTTGAGATCAATGCACAGCAGAGATCAATGCACTGCTGAGATGAATGCACTGCTGAGATGAATGCACAACTGCAATTGAAATGGTGGGCTCAACCAATTAATTGTCAGCTGGCTGTCAAGTAAGAAAATATGTAATTAAATGTGTAGACTTGGTGATAAACACAAGCAATCAAAACATTAATCTTCAAGAATTTGTCTAAATACATTCTTAATCTTTGTCATGGCCACTCAGATACATATGATTGGTTGATTGTTTGCTATGTGCATGTGGTTATTCTATAAATAGTTTTAGAAAACTTTGGAGAAACTTAATGCTAAGCTCTTTATGCTTTAATTAAATAATTAATTAGTGGTATCATTACTTTTTTAAGCATCTAATAACACATTTGTTAAACCTAATTATTTATTTTAATACCACATATACTGTTTTATTTATTTGCTTCAATTAATTAAATCACAACACCACTTCAAAATAAACATGGAATACTTCTTTTAAAGAAAAGCAGGAAAATTGTTTATGACCAATGAATTTATGATAAATACAGAGCAAAGGAGACCTGTGTTTGTGAAACACAATCAGGGCCTTAGATAACAAGCGTCTTGGCATTATTGCGCAATTAAAATAAACAAAAACGTAATTAAATTCAAAATAAAGCGTAAAAAAACGCAAATACAAATTTAATAACTATATTCCCGTAAAAAACCTTGCATCACGCAATTATTACGAACACTGGGCGTATTTTTTACATGGGTTATTTTCCGTACACAAATGTACCAGATAGTTTATATGCCGTCCTATGCAGAAAAGAAGGCAGTCTTTCCAGAGGTTATCAATCTTTGGGGGTATTATTGTAATTATTCGTAGACCCGTCCAATTTCTACTTTCATTTTCAAGGTATTCAACTCAAAATGACCCGAACACGGGGGGCATTGCTTTGAACAGCCATAACTCCATCAATTGTGCAGCGATTTTCACGAACTCGGTCTTATTCAACGCAAAAAATTAATGAACTTTGATCAGAAATTCAGTAATTGTTTGTTGTTATGTACAGGTACCTTTTGGAATTCCATTTGTATAAATAATATAGTAACTTTAGTAGATTTTTATTATATTATATATGTCATTCCCAAAATTACCCAATTGAATTAAAACAAGAGGGCCAAGATGGCCCTAGTTCGCTCACCTGAGAGGAGTTGGTTCATTCAATCTTTACCAAATGTCAAACTTTACCTAGATATTGTGCACACAAAACATCCTGGTCAAGTTTCATCATTATTGAACCAAATTCTGGCGTATGGAGTGTTTTTGTTTTTGTAAGATTTGACCTGGTTAACTATATTTTGAGTTGACTTACCAAACATCAAACTTTGCTTACAAAATAAATATTATGACCAAGATTCATAAAATCTGAAACAAAATTGTGACCTCTAGAGTGTTTACAAGGATTTTGTATAATATAATGAATACTTTGACAATCCAAGGGCAATCAGGTGAGCTAAAAGTGTGTTTCACCGATCTTAGCCATTTTCCAACTTGTTCGAGAAATCAATAAAACGAATGTATTGACTAATTTTCACGATGATTAGGCAAAACATGTGACTTCTATAGTGTTCGATCACAAGGTTTCTCTCTAGTCACATAAGAAAAATTGCAACCCCACCAGCAGCCATGTTTTTTGACCGATCGAGATATCATTGGGACAAATGTTCTTACCAAATTTCATGAAGATTGGACCAAAAATGTGGCCTCTAGAATGTTTACGAACAAATGTGGACGGACGGACAGACGACGGACAAAGAACGGTCACAAAAGCTCACCTGAGCAATCAGGTGAGCTTAAAACGGGGTTGACAAACCCAATTAAGCTCAAAAGTAGGGGGTGACATTTTTTGCTAAAACTCTATTGAATTTACAAAAACCCTATTGTTGTCAAAAACAGGGGGTGAATTACCCAATATACCCCAAAAGTTATCTATAGCCCTGAACAATGCCCCCTTAGTACTGCGTTTTGAAGCCGCACAGCAGCTATTTCAGAGAAAATTGTTAAGTCCAAGGCCCATAACTTCGCCAAAAATCAATGGACTGGAACAAAACTCATACTTCATCTATAAATCATGTAGGTAGACTCATATACCAAAACTCAGCTCAATATCTGAAAGTATTGCTTAAAAACATCCCGACAATGGTTATTATAGAGAAAATTTCTTTGTCCAAAGACCATAACATCGCAAAAACTCACACTTCATATGTAGGTTATGTTGGTAGACTCACATGCCCCCTATTGACCTTGAAGGATGACCTTGACCTTTCACCACTCAAAATGTGCAGCTCCATGAGAAGCACATGCATGCCAAATATCAAGTTGCTATCTTCAATACATTGTATTGCAAAATTTATTGCAAAACTTTAACCTTGACTTTAACCAAGGTTAAAGTTTTAGGACAGAATGACAGACAGACAGAATGACAGACAGAAAAAAAACAATACGTTCATTCGATCCGGGGGCATAAAAACAGCTAAATATCTGAAACTGTTACCTAAAGAACCTCCAGAAAACGGTTATTATAAAGAAAATGTCTGTGTCCATGGCCCATAACATAGCCAACTGAGGAGCTGCGCCATGAGCGCATGATACGCCCGTCGTTCGCCAATGAAGTAGTAAGGTAATAAATAACCCTTTGAATCATTTTTTTACTTCAGTTTATTTGTATTTGAATACATGGTTTATTTTATAAGTACATGAGCATGGAGCGCCGTCTCCTTGACATTCATACCATATCTTTTTTTGAGTATATGTATGCATTTCTTTAGAGGATATGGAGTTGAAGTAAACCTGTTATAGATATTTTGACCAATAATAAAAGAGAAATGTAGATGGGTAAGTGGTAGTGTACAATCGGAATAGAAAAAAGCTCACCTTGTTCAATTTTTCAGGGATACTAAAAAAAAAAAAAAAAAAATCCATCGAAGGATATTTGAGCTACAGTAGGACATTCAATGAAATCACGAAATTTTGACGAACAAAGTCCCATAACTCTGGAACGACAATTCAGAATTCCGTCAAAAACGAAAGGGGATCAGGGTTTATCAATATTAAGATTGTGTTAAAATTTGAAGAAAATCTGTCAAAGGATATTTGACGTAGCGTACGACATTAACAGACGGACGGACGGACGGCTACGGTAGGACATTCAATGAAATCACGAAATTTTGACGAACAAAGTCCCATAACTCTGGAACGACAATTCAGAATTCCGTCAAAAACGAAAGGGGATCAGGGTTTATCAATATTAAGATTGTGTTGAAATTTGAAAAAAATCCATCGAAGGATATTTGAGCTACAGTAGGACATTCAATGAAATCACAAAATTTTGACGAACAAAGTCCCATAACTCTGGAACGACAATTCAGAATTCCGTCAAAAACGAAAGGGGATCAGGGTTTATCAATATTAAGATTGTGTTAAAATTTGAAGAAAATCTGTCAAAGGATATTTGACGTAGCGTACGACATTAACAGACGGACGGACGGACGGACAGACGGACGGACGGACGGACAGACGCGGGGTATACCATAATACGTCCCGTCATAGACGGGCGTATAAAAATCAATGGACCAAAACGAAACTCAGACTTCATATGTAAGTTATGTAGAAAGCGTTGCCTAGTAAATGGAAAATTTTGTAGTCCAAGGCCTTTAACTTCACCAAAAATCAATGGACCAGAACGAAGCTCACACTTCATCTCTCAGTCAAGTGGGTAGACTCACATACCAAAAATCAGCTACATATCTTAAAGCGCTTTGTAAAAATCATCCTGAACACTAAAAAATTTGACGAGCAAGGCTCATAGCTTTGCCAAAAATCAATGAACCAGAACAAAACTCACACTTCACCTGTAAGTGAGGTAGGAAGACTCACTTACCAAAAATCAGCTCCATATCTGAAAGCATTGCGTACATAACCACTGGAAAACAGTTTTTATGAACACTTCATCTGTTAGTCATGTAGGTAGACTCACAATACATTCCATAAATCAATGGACCAGAAAGAAACTCACACTTTATTTGCAGATCATGTTGGTAGACTCCCATCTCACATACCAACAAGAGCACCGCCTTGCGGGTGCAGACCGCTCATCTGTTTTTCTTTTTAAAGGTGATGGGACCTATCTCAATTTCAAACACAAAGGAGGGAGGGGGGGAGAGGGGTGTATAGTGTGGGTGTGTGGTCATTTATTAAATTATCTGACAAAAATGCCAAAAAAAAATTTATTTTATATATATATATATATATATATATATATATATATATATATATATATATATATATATATATATATATAATTATTATTTTATATTTTATTTTTATTTTTTTTTGGGGGGGGGGATTCTTGGGTGGGATGGTTGGATAGTATTTCAAAAATAAAATAATAAATATTTGTGTTTTTTAACCATGTTTAAAAAAAAATTGGGGGGTTGTAGGTGGGGTACAGTGTGAGGGTGTGGTGGTCATTTATTAGATGATCTTTATATAAAAAAATAATTTTTTGGGGGGGGGGATTCGATTCGGGGCATGGGGGGGCGTGGGGTATGGTTTGGGTGGAGTATATTGTGGTTGTGGTATGTCAGGTAAGAGTTGTTTTGTCAAAGTATCAATCAAATCTAATCATAAATAAAGAAGTTATGGCAATTTTAGCAAAATTTAATAATTTGACCTTGAGAGTCAATGTCATTCAAAGGTCAAGGTAAAATTCAACTTGCCAGGTACAGTACCCTCATGATAGCATGAAAGTATTTGAAGTTTAAAAGCATTAGCCGTGATACTTTAGAAGTAAAGTGGATCTAAACACAAAATTTAACCATATATTCAAATTTACTAGGTCAAAAAAGGGCCATAATTCCGTAAAAATGACAACTAGAGTTATGCAGCTTGTCCTTTACTGTCCCCTTATGATAGTTTGCGAGTGTTCCAGGTATGAAAGCAATATCTATGATACTTTAGGGGTAAAGTGGACCAAAACACAAAACTTAACCAAATTTTCAATTTTCTAAGTATAAAGGGCCCATAATTCCGTCAAAATGCCAGTCAGAGTAACATAACTTTGCCTGCACAGTCCCCTTATGATAGTTAGTGTTGCTATTATGAAAGCAAAAGCTTTGATACTTTAGGAATAAAGTGGACCTGAACACAAAACTTAACCAAATTTTCAATTTTCTAAGTATAAAAAGAGCACATAATTCTGTCAAAATGCCAGTAAGAGTTACATAACTTTGCCTGCACAGTCCCCTTATGATAGTTAGTAAGTGTTGCAAGTATGAAAGCAATAGCTTTGATACTTAAGGAATAAAATGGACCTAAACACAAAACTTAACCAAATTTTTCAATTTTCTAAGTATAAAAAGGGCACATAATTCTGTCAAAATGCACGCCAGAGTTATCTAACTTTGCCTGCCCAGTCCCCTCATGATAGTAAGTAAGTGTACCAAGTTTGAATGCAATAGCATTGATACTTTCTGAGAAAAGTGGACCTTAACGCAAAACTTAACCGGACGCCGACGCTGACGCCAAGGTGATGACAATAGCTCATAATTTTTTTTCAAAAAATAGACGAGCTAAAAAAGGGAAAAAAAGTAGCCAGTACCAGGGCTCGAACCCGGAGTCCAGGAGTAAGTCTGAAGTAAAAACGCATTAGCCCTCTCGGCTATTCCGCCGGGTATACACAGTTTTAGTATTTTATACCTTATATAAGCAATCTTCGTAGTTTCGTAAATTTAAACGACAACAACAGAACTCTCCAAATTATTCAATCGTTTCGCATTGCAACGCTTTATAATTTTTAGGTTTTCAAATCGTCAAAAGATACATATAATGGCTATGTTTGACTATGGTAAATGTTCAGTTATACTGTTTCCTCACAAATATCATAACTAAAACGAAAATTTGCGAATCTGAAATAACTTTTTTCAATTTTGTCAATTTACCAAACCATGAAAAGATCCCGTTAAAGTTATGGACCAACACCATTAGGAAAGTCAACCAGAAATTCCCAAAAAGTTGACAGTTAACAAAGACCGCTCAAAAACAGCTTTTAAAAGCAGTTATTGGCCCAAATCATTCACTTGATCGGAAAAATTGACATTTTTAACATTTAACTGATATATTCTTTTACAAAAACTATCTTAAACATTTAAAATTTATCTTTTCTGCTCTAACATATCGAGAAAAACAGAAATGCAACAGACATTTTCGAAATGCGAATCTCCTCAGATTTCACGGTCATATAATGTTATTTCTATTTTTATTAACATACCATGTGCTCAAGTGTTTTCAAATTCAGAATGACATTTCCCGGTATTATAAATTATTCTTGCTTGTTTTGTAAACAAATTGTAGTGTAAATACAAACTCAAAGTGAAAGTTATTTAAAATAACCAAATTCACTTTGAAATCAGTCTTTTAATCCACCAGACGTAAGTTGTTAGTCACAAATAATATATTTCAGAAAACGAAAGTAATGTTTACAATTTCAGCAAAAAATGTCAAGGTCATCCAAAAGTACCCAAATGAAAACTTGTTACGTGACAAACCAACAATGGCGTCAAAATTGTGAATTTTATGCTGTTGTGAGTTATTTTCATCTATTGTAAGATGCATTTGAAACATTTGAATCTTAAAATATGTCCCGATGCAGTAATTTATATACATTTACCAATATATGTAGAAATGTATCAAAGAAAATGAACTGTCTTTGATTTATAGCATGGCATAAATATGTTACGGCTCTGGTTGACTTTTGATATGGGATTTGCTTCAGCGTACAGGTCTGTCAATTTTATAAATATAAACTGTACGCTGAAGTTTCTTTAGCTAATAATATTCTAGACAGACATTGCTTGTCATCTTACCAGTTTCAAGATTAAATGACAACCATGGTCTGCCTGTCTTCCTTGACATAACCAATATGCAAGTGGGGCGCTTGTCCTAGTATTTCTTCCATTTGTTAACGGACATTTGCAAATAATCGGCTGCGTGCTGTTCGCGGTTTCAGGCTAGGCAGATTATATCGATTTTCACCAAGATGATTTTGCACCAATTAAAATCAAAGTACTGACAGTACTGGTGTGACGATGCTTTTGAGAGGATGGATATAAAAGCATCAAGTTAAGTTTATCTACATCACCACAATCACCACAATTGTGTATGTTGGTACGAAAAAAAAATTTGGTACAAAAATTTGGCGAAAAAAATTTGGGTGTGAAAACAAATTTGGGTACGAAAAAATATTTGGAAACAAAAAAATTGGGACCGAAAAAAAATTGTTTACGAACAAAAAATTGGGGATGAAAAAAAAATGCGTACGAAAAAAAAATTGGGTACGAAAAAAAAATTGGGTACGAAAAAAATGGGGGAACAGGAAAGTAGTAGCTGTGGGGAACTTGACCCACACTCGCACATTTTCGGCCCTTTCCGTCAAACATCAGATAAGTTCCTCGAAGGCAATAGTATGAATACACATTTCGGAAGCGGTAATGCGGTCCTACCTACGCGCATCAAAATGTAAGTGAAATATGTACACAAGTCTATCAGGAATGATTGAATTAACGAAGAAAATCGTGTATTGATGTAAGTTTTTTGAAGAAATGTGCAGAAAATATATTAAACAAGAGCTGTGTTTGTGAAACACAATGCCCCCTGCTGCGCAGCTTTGAAGCCATATATTTAACCTTTGACCTTGAAGGATGACCTTGACCTTTCACCACTCAAAATGTGCAGCACCATGACATACACATGCATGCCGAATATGGAGTTGCTATCTTCAATATTGCAAAATTTGACATTTGACCTTGACCTTGAAGGATGACCTTGATCTTTCACCAATCAATATGTGCAGCTCTATGAGATACGCATGCACGCCAATATTGAAAAAGTTATGGCCAATGTTAAAGTTTTTGGACAGACAGACAGACGCTTTATATTTGACATTTGACCTTGAAGGATGACCTTCACCTTCACCTTTCACAACTGAAAATGTGCAGCTCCGTGAGATGCACATGTATGACAAATATCAAGTTGCTATGTTCAATATTAAAAAAGTTATGGCCATTAAAGTTTTCGGACGGACGGACTGACACACTGACTGACTGACTGACTGACTGACAGTTCAACTGATATAGGCCACCCTACCGGGGGCATAAAAAGCAATGGCGATATTTTTCTCAGCCACATTATTGTTAATAGTTTGATATCACAAAATGAAAGTGAAAGTAGAACTGTCAAAAATGACAACCTGTCAACGTGTTGTTTTTGCTGGCACGAGAGGGCGATTACACTCAATGTGTTCACATTTTGACCATAGGCTTTGTCAATGACCTTTATAGTATGGGTAGCTTTGATATTATTTATTGCTATCATTTAACTGCATGATTGTGTATATGTTTACAATACACAAAGCATAAATAATGATATAAATATACTAATTGAGCTTATAATAATCTGAGAACTATAGCCAGGTCAATTAAGGACTTAAAATACAATTTTGTGTCCTGAATTCATGAAGAAATGACCATGCATGTCCTAGATTTCAAATTCAAGGCCCTGGTGTAACACATTGGAAGCATTACCGTTAAACTGTTACCATGCTTATGAAATTAGTTTTTATTGAACTATCTAAGGAAATCTAAATCAGGCACTGATTTTTCTTGTTTTAATACAGTCCTACAGTAGATCAGTTGTGTCCTCTGGGTAATGACCAATTTTTGCTTACTTGTCACACCCTTAAAACTTTACACGTCTATAATAGCAAATCTGGATTTAGGTGATCTTCAATGGTACATTTAAACTTTAGCTCTGTTACAAGTCCAGTCACATATTTAAATCTAGGCCATGTCAAAATCAAAGTGTGAAAGATGCGTTCATTAATTATTGTCCAGTTGTTTACTACTGCTGTCAGTTTTTATATAATATGACTGATGAACATCATGTGAGAGAAAATTCACATTATCATTGAATATCAGGTTTAGCAGCCCTTTTAGATAACAATGTGTGTCGTATGAATAGATATGCAATGTCGCTTCTGGGAATCAAACCCGTAGGGCTTTTAGGAAGATTCTGAAATTTTCAATCCTTCGAGAGCAACCAAACCAAAAATTAAAGTCTCTATAACGCTCAAAATCAACGAAAATTCCGTTAAGTATTTCGTTAAATAAAGTTAACACCTTAACAATCAGTGTTCTTTATAGCAATAGCCAAAATTTCAACGCTAGATGTGGTATGATTACATAGATTTTTGTAGATACAAAATGCTCATTTTTATTTATTTGTGGCCACAATTAATTCCCGCGAATATATCTATTCATACGACACACGCACACCATTTTAGTGTTCATGTGTCGTATGAATAGATATGCAAAACAATAATAAAAACGAGCATTTTGTATCAACAAACATCTATTTTACCAGACCACATCTGACGTTGAAATTTCGGCAATTGCCATAAGGCACACTGATTTTTAATTGGTTAAGTTTATTTTACGAACAATTGTACGAAATTTTCGTTGATTTTGAATAGTAATTTTACTTTAAGTCAAATATTGCCGACTTGGTTTTTTGAGTCGGTTCATGAAGGATAATGGAGCTCGATTGGACATTGTCGGCTCTGGTACTACTTACATGTACCCCGGGTACTCTTAAGTATACTTACATGTACCCTGGGTACTCTAAGTATACTTACATGTACCCCAGGTATGGTAAATAAACGTATTTGTACTCGGTCCATAATAGACTGTACCCGAGTTGTATTCGCGCCCAAGCTGATGTCGTAAAACGCGCAACCGATTATCTTAAACACACTTTTCTTCAAAAAACACTGCATCATCATGCTTTTTGAGTATGTGTTCCGATAATATAGAGGCAATTCTACAGAAAATTGACATAAATGTGCAGGGCTTAACACTAAGGCACGTCCGAACGACATTCACTGCTCGTACCTTGGTCCGGGCTAGCCAATGTCCCAGGAACATGCCCGACCGGTCGTGTGTATTTTGGGCGGGATTATATGTTCTATATCAATAAACTGCGTTTTAAATAAGCTTTTCAAAGATGCAAAAATCTTAATACAGTACGATCAGATGACAATTAAATCCCAGAGTGAGTTCGGAGACAACAAACGAATCGTATCTCGAAATAGATTCGGAACCCCCTGATTGCAATCAAAAAGAGGCCGACAATTCAGAAAATCCCCGGCGGTTTTCCTGGTAAAACTGTCAGTACCTATTTTTAAACGGAATGCCGCTAGACACGGTTTTTGATTGGTTTCCTCGAAGTGACGTGTTTTCTCAATGAAAAAACGTTTGAAACTAAAAGCCGGGATCGTCTAATATCGTCTGGAATGATGAAGGTATAAAACTCAACATTAACACAAAGTAACTATAAAATTAATAGTTATTTATCAATTTTAAATAATTTTAATTTGTTGTCATTATGGAAAAGTTATTCCATCCTTTAGACGATTAATAAATCCATTTAGAGGAAGATAGAGACTTTATTTAGATAAGAAGTGTTTCGACAATATTTTTTACGCAATTCAATTAGCAAAACTAATATTAATGGTCGATCCAGGCTTTTAGTAGAGAGTTAACCCTGTACAATTGTTACATCTACCGTAACACGTTATTTTGCTAAGATTCACTTACCATTTCTTGTAAGACGGTAACCCGGCAATCTATGTAAAAAAGGTTTTAACGTTCATGTCGTTGTTTAAGTTTGGCTTTACAGGTGGGGATGGGGGTTCCTCGGATACGAAAAGAAAAGGAAAGGAGGAAAGTAAGAGAAAGTATGAGGAAATAAAAAAACAAGAAAATTTCTCCAGAAATGGCGTGAAGATTACAAATAGATGTCTTAAATAGATGAATATTGAATTCAATAGCATTAGTAAGGCAAGCTAATAAGAATGATTTAATCATAATTGCGCATCTCCAAGCACAAGAAAATACAAGTTGAATGATAAATATAAGGTTTTTATAATACTTGGGTCAGGGCACATGAAAGATTGGTCAGGGCTAGTAGGTTCTGCATTTACTTGCCCGAACGGGCTAGTTGACAAAAAAGTTAGTGTTAAGCCCTGATGTGCATATATAATTATTACAAAAAAATAGTCGACAACGACGGATTTAGGGTTAAATTTCCCGGGTACATTTTAGTATATTTACCGTACCCGGGATACATGTAAGTATACTTAAGAGTACCCGGGGTACATGTACGTAGTACCTGGGGTACATGTACGTAGTACCCGAGCCGACAATGAACAATCGAGCGATACTGGAAGGTGCAACATCTCTCACGCCCCCTAGCATCGCCTTTAGCAGTATTAAATTCTCAACAGGAAAGTGCTGGAGTCATTGATCCCGAGGGACAAGAAAAACAATTGATTAATGTTCGAAATAAATAATTTGATTAATGACAATTCTATTATTTGAGCCAGGTCACAGGAAAAGCGCAGTCAAATCAGTATCCAATTAAATAATTTGTTATTGTCAGAAAAACGCTTTTAAGCAAACAGCTTTCAAGCGACTGCAGGCTGATCTAGATCCAAACTGGCCACACTCGCCTTTATGTCTCTTTTACTGTGACACAGTTCATTTAACTTTAAAATGATAAAAAGTACTAATACTAAGAAAGAGTATACAAACCAGTAAAGAGTTTGAAATCAATGTTGAATTTCAGGACAGCTTGGTGATCTGCAAATCCCCAATGAAATGTTGATATCGGGTATCATAGTCATTCAATAAGTCGCAAAATGCTCGAAAACAATTTATAAAGCACAATGTGACTTATATTGATAACTAAAAATACCAG
This sequence comes from Dreissena polymorpha, assembly GCF_020536995.1. Lineage (NCBI taxonomy): Eukaryota > Metazoa > Mollusca > Bivalvia > Myida > Dreissenidae > Dreissena > Dreissena polymorpha. The sequence goes on from NC_068356.1 coordinate 36,096,270, forward strand.
TAATGCAGTATGCCAGTTTTGCCGTGTCAAGCTGTTACAATCTAGAAAGTCCTTCATTCACATTGAGTATATGTCCTTCGAATTCCAACTATTGTTGTCATAAACGGAGAATTTAGTGAATAAATAATTCATATATACTCAAATAACAGCTTCTAAATAGGGAAACAAGCCAATTTATGCAGTAAGAAAGTTTTGAATCGAGACTCTCATGGTGGCGGCCATTGTTGAATGTTGAAACACGAACGACAACTCTGCTAGGAGAATGTTATCAATGACGAGCAATCTCTTACGCAGTGGCGAATGCAAAAAGGGAAGTAACTGACAAAATCGAGTTATCTCAATCGGACTGGCTCGGTCTTTTACATTGGTCGCCATTGTGAAAAAAAATTATACGGTTATGATACCTTGGACAATGCTGTTCGCATCGTCAAAAAACTAATTGGCGAGTACAATGTGAGGTGTTTTGAAACCACATCGTGCTAATCAGCACTTAATGAAGTCCGAACATTTGTATATAAGTACATAAATTTATGGGTAACCAAAACAGTCACATCATTATCTAGCTGAAATATTTCGCGTTCAGAATAAATATGAACGCTGAAACTCCGGTCTGTAAAAACCATAACGAAAAATGAATACAATGCTATTATATCAATATGCTTAAAATTGCAAAATAACATAACCAACTCATAAAGTTTTAGTTAAGAAGTCCATTTTTACCTCAAATAGCGTCGAATTGAAATTAAAAGGCATAATTTGTTTCATTTAAACTTCTGCTTAAATCACAGTACAATCACTGACCTCTTGTCATGTTATGAAATATTTAAATATCAACCAATCAGAAGAAGGCATTACAGTGTAATAGGCTGCGTCATCGATTAAAATCTGCCTGCGGTATACAGCGGGCACAGCGATCGGAATGGAAAATGTGAGTAGTGTGTTGATTTAAATTGGTCAGGCGTGCAAAATTGAAAGATTCATTACATAATTCTTACGGAACATTATTGAGAAATGAATTATCTACACAGGTACGTAAATATTATTGCAATCCGTTGATATTAACTGTCTGATATCGGGGCTTGAATGTTGCGCACCAAATTCCTTGCGCATCAATATAGACAAAGAAGGAAAACTTTCGCTATTAAAAAGATAGAGTGGACTATTGATGCCAAGAGTCTGCCAAAGCAAAAATCATCAAAAGACTCTATGGCGGCAATTTATATTGACTAATCATAATCATAGGCCGAGCTATCTTATTCATAGCAGTAAGTAGCTAAAGAAACTTCAGCGTACAGTTTATATAGTATTGACAAACCTGTACGCTGAAGCCACGCCGTATCGAAAGTCAACCAGAGTCATAACATATTTATGTCACGCTATAAATCAAAGAAAGCTCATTTTCTTGGATACATTTCTACATATATTGGTGAATGAATATAAATTACTGCATCGGGGATTATTTTAAGGTTCAAATGTTTAAAATGCATCTTACAATATATGAAAATAACTCTCATCAGTCTGAAATTCACAATTTTGACGCCATTGTCGCTTTGTCACGTGACGAGTTTTCATTTGGATACTTTCGGATCGACCTTTACATTATTTGCTGAAATTGTAAACATTACTTTCGTTTTCTGAAATCTATTATTTGTGATAAACAACTTACGTCTGGTGGATTATAAGACTGATTTCAGTGTGAATCAGGTATTTTAAAATAATATTTTCTTTGAGTTTGTATTTATACTACAATTTGTTTACAAAACAAGCCAGAATAATTTAAAATACTGGGAAATGTCATCCTGAATTTGAAAACACTTGAGCGCATGGTATGTTACTAAAAATAGAAATAACGTCGTATGACCATGAAATCTCGGGAGATTCGCATTTCAAGTAAGTCTGTCACATCACTGTTTTTCTCGATATGTAAAAGCAGAATAGATAAATTTTAAATGTTAAAGATAGTATTTTGTGAAAGATTATATCAGTTAAATGTGAAAAATGTTTCCGATCGAGTGGTTGATTTGGGCCAATAACTGCATTTAAAAGCTGTTTTGGACCGGTCTTTGTTAAATGTCAACTTTTCGGGAATTTCTGGTTGACTTTCTCATGGGGTTGGTCCATAACTATAAAGTCGCGCCAGTCAAAAATCATAAAAAGCGACATTTAAAGTTATGGTAGCCAGAACTAAGCAGTAAGAAGCAGCCATTTTGTACGTAAGAGATGATACCTGATTTAGGTGGGTATCTGTACGCATTACTTGACGTCACATCTGATACTTCGACGCCTTCTCCGCGTCGTATAAGTGTGCTCGAAAATGAACCCATGGTCGCTGATGCGGTTTATCCAAAAAATAGTCAGATCATCACACAATATTTTCTATATTAGTATCATCACAGTTTTTTGCACTTCCGTGTGTAGTACGTCAGCATTTGTGTTATTGTTTACATTTCTTGACAAGTGCTTTATACGTCATCAAATAAAAAAAATACATTTAAATACAGTTGATTGGCAATTAATCGCATAATGTTCACATTTAGTTCCTATAATTTTATCTTCCTTCTGTCATATTTTGCCATCTTTTTGCATTAGAGATGTGTAATGTGTTGTATTTTTATGTATAAATCTGCATTTGTGATTAGGGATAATATTCGAGAATATCCGATTTATTATAAGCCCCGCCTTTGTTGTCATGATTTATCCAATCATATTCAAAGTTTACATTCTGTGAGTTGTCAATCAAGGCGCATGCCTTTACTTCCCGTCAAATATCAACACTACGAAGGGAAGGCTGTGTGTAAACAACAATTAAACAAATGCGAGATATGGATAATTTAAAGCAACAAGTCATGATGAACCAATTTATGTTTGCAACTGGATGTCAACTTGATCAAGCAAAACAGTTCCTAGTGTCATCAAAATGGCAATTTGAGGTTTGTTTTTAACCGGTTTGTACAAAACAAGATGGCGTGTGTTTACATTTTTTATAAATCGTAAACAATGCCACTTATTTAATGCGCGACTGGGGATTACTACATTTTCCGTCTAATTGAATGTATAATAGTGTTGTTGTTGTGTTTTCAGAGTGCGTTGAGCGCCTTTTTCCAAGAATCCTCACTTCCAACGTGTCGAACTTGCAATGGAAATCACGCGAACGGAAATTACTCGGTGAGTTCGACCTCCATGTTATGACATCATTCATGCATTGCCAGTGTTATTGTACGTTTGTTTACCAACCGAAATTCGTTTTATACTTGTGTTTTCTGATTTAAATTGGAAGTATGAATGAAGTATTAAGTATGTCGTTAGTAGTTATATTGATATTTTATAACTTGTCACGGTGACCTACTTTTGTCACGCTTCGGATGAGTGCTTGTCTAGCCAAACAAAAAAATGAGTCGCACCCACATTGAGGCGCTGTAAACAGAAACGCACATTAAATTGCGTATCATCAAGGAAGATAAATGAGTCAAGTTACGATTTAAGAACAGGAAGTAAAACAAAACTTTTTGACATGTTTCACTTTTGAGTCAATAAAGTTTGAATGAGTTCATTTTGTTGTGTTGGTTGTTTTATGAAAAGGTCCTTTATATAGTAATAGCAACTACTTTTAAATGAGCATATTCAAACTAAATCAACTTGCAACTTTCAACTTATTGATTTAAAAAAGAAAAGAAAATATACATAATATTAAAAAACTGTAAAATTGTACCCATGATTAAGAAAAGGGTTTTAATGGAAAAAATAATTTTTTTAAGTTATCTATTTTTATTATGCCCCCGGTAGGGTTGCATATAGCAGTTGAACTGTCAGTCCGTCTGTTGCTCTGTCTAACTAACTAACATTGGCCATAACTTTTGCAATATTGAAGATAGCAACTTGATATTTGGCATGCATGTGTATCTCATGGAGCTGCACATTTTGAGTGGTAAAAAGTCATGGTCATCCTTCAATGTCCAAGGTCAAAAAACAAAATCCAAGGGAAGTTACAAGCTTTAAACGGAGATAATTTCTATTTTATATCATTTGGCAGGTATAGATGATTTTCACAGGGGAAGTAATATTTTTTAAAGGGATACAATCCAAAAAAATATTTCATGGCGGGGCAGTAGGGGCACTGTGTTTCTGAGTGACAAACACATATCTTGTTTATTTTATTTTAATTATCAAATGTTCTTAACACTTATCATATGTAATAAATATTAATTATATACTAACAAAGCATAAAAATGTAGCAGTATTGTTTAAGTTCTAAAGACAGTTAGACTAATTATTAGAACATAACATTTTTCTATTAACAGTAATTTCAGAATACTTTAGTTTAAGCACATACTTTGGAAAGTAAAGTAGAATTGACTGTCTGACAGGTCTTTTGCAAGAATTGCCTGAGGCACATGGTTGAGGTTTTGGAACGCTCTGCCTTTGTGCTTTGGCTTCTCTCATATTATTAATATAATGGCAACTTTAAAAATATATATTTTCAGTTATGTGCACCTGCTAATACTCCAGCAACTCCGCCCAATTTTCCTGATGCACTGATGGCTCTGTCAAAGCTGTCAACATCTGAAAAATTTGGTTCATCCCCATATGCTACATCTCCTACACAAGTTTCACATTCACCACGTACGATGGAGATTGAGGCTCAGAGATAAATGCACTGCAGGAAACACATTTCTTTCTCGCATATGGATGTGCAGTTGTTGATTAGTTATGTACAGGGGACCACTGTACTTAAGTCAGACTGCTGGATAACAACATTTTGTGTCTTTGATTTTGGTTGAACAATTGAGAAAATGTGTAAATGTGATTTGTTTGGAATTATGCTAGAGGCAAGTCAGAATATCTCTTTGACAGTATGCATCTCAGTTTCTGTAACTGTGAATTGTTTGTCAACCTTTATGACTGTAATGTTTAAATTGGCATTGTCAGGGAATAGCCATTTTCATTTTCTATGTTTGTCAAAACTGAGATTACTTTTGGATTTCAGCAAGATGAGGGGTATAGATGAACAAAGTGCAAAACACAGAGACACCCTTGTAACTTATCACCTGGGTAATACATACATTTCATAGAATTTGCCTGCATCACGATTTTAAAGAAACTGTGTTTATTATCAGGTCTTAAATTTGCAGCAAAGGTGAATGTGATTGTTTTACTCAGGTTTCTTTCATGGCATCTCATTGAATTTGTATAGTTCATATTATAAGGCAGTTTGTCAAGCTTGCTTTGAAAACTTACGCAGTTGTCCAGATAAAATTGTATGTGTGTTTGTTTTTTCGAGAACTGGTAGTTATTGATTCTATAACACCTTACCCAATGTGTTTGCATTCTTATATCTTACCATATATTTGTTAATTTAGTGTTAGAGTTACCATGTTGAGAAGTTTGTTTTGAATCCAGGTTCCTAGTATAAAGAACATGACTTCACTTATATATTAACTGCCACGCGTCCTTATTTTATATTTATATTTTTATTGTATTTTCATTACACAGTCATCAACACAGTGCTAATAGTGTATTGAGTAGTGTATACATGAAATGTGTTGGTTTGTACTAATGGCATAATCCTGGAGAGTTCATTTCCATTTTGTAAATAGTCTGTGTATATCATGAAAATGTTCATATCGTGTTGTTATTCATTTTAATTGGCAACTAAAGATAATTTTCATAACATGTGAAAGGACTAATTTTTATTAATGTTTTGTACCATTGTTTCTTTTTTGTACAAATTATTGTATCATGTATTGTTGTATTGTAGCCTTGTTAAACCCTACATTGATAATGTAAGTGATGTGAGAAAATTCAGAAAAAAATCCTTATGGGATATTTATTGTTACAATTCTTGTTTTTGTCTTCTAACATTCGTCCCTTGATCACAAAAATTCACATTGATAACCTTTCCTGTTGACAACTAACATTTAATAGCTAAGTTTAATAGCTATAGCAAATATGAAGACAGCTGTTTGCTCAAGTTTACAATGAGTTGAGGCAAAACACAAAATAGGATGTACTCTAGCCCAAAGTTGCTGTCTTGTACATCTTGATATTGTTTACCACGTCTTGTGAATTTGATGACATCATAGTTGAAAGCGAAATTCTGAAGATCCAGGTTTATGGGTTTTTGTCTCTGATAACTGCCCTTTATTACACAGAAGTGATGATACGAGGACATTATTCTATTAGAGACAAAGTGTGGTTCTTGCACTTGTAATCAATATAATAATATATATATTAAATACACTATACAATACCACTTAAATAGTACCACCTTCCTGTGATGCAAGTAGGGCAGTTATCAGTCACTATTATTTGTTTTCATTAAGTATTGGTACAATGGTACACCACCTATTAAAACTCATGGAAAGTGCGAATTGCTTAGGCCTTGATATGATATGTCTTAAACACTTCCGAGAACGACGAAACAACCAACCCAACAAACAAAAACTAATAATCATGGCATATCAATTGAATGCATTTACTCAGTAGCATTCAATGTTATTCCTGTAATTTGCGCCATGGAAATTACAGCACCCACCATGTCTGAAAATAAGTGTTAACAAGAAATCGTTGTGACAACATTCGTATCTTGTTGTAAATAGTTGTGCGAAAACATAATCTGTTCGCCACCTGTAAATAAATTATACATTGTGGAAAGTCTCGACCGATGAGCGTTCTGGTTCGCAGCCTTCCAGAACAAAACATACGTAGCGATCGATGAATTTATTATTATCAGCTCTACACTGCGTGCATCGAATGAGGACCTAACTTATCTTTCTTACCAAAAAAAACAACATAATTTTAACAATTGTACTGCTTATAAGTTACTGGTGCATACGGTTGGACTCCTTATACAATTTGATAAAAGAGTGAGTTAGGTCAAATCTAGTAATATAACAGTTGGAAAATTCCTTCGCTATGTTTACCTACTTGCTGACTGTAAACAGTAATAATGCGCCGAGACAAGTTGATCAGACGGTTTAACAACATGGCAAACCGCCAAGTCGTTGCTATATATGGATATTTTTACTACTGAAAAACAGCTCAAATGTTATATGCCAATCGACTTTTCGGTTTTTGAAATGAAAAGTAACCCTTCGCCTCAGTGAGTGAACATTAATGATCATGTATTGGCTTCGATAACCTATACTGTTGATGATGTTTTGTGCATTCAAGTTGTCATTTGTAATTGCCCTTACGAGCTAGTGTATTTATAAATAGTAATCGCACTTTTAATAGTTCTATTGACGAGACAGACTGCCGTTGAACTATTTCTAAATTGGTACCAACAAAGAACGATCTACGACAAGACATGTTTAATATACATAACGAAAACAACTTAAACCACAGGTTTCACATGCACGCCATATCTATCGAAACAGTGCGCCAAAGAGCTATACTACACATGTTCATGTATATAGATCTATATGAGTTCGCGAACTCGCTAATCCTGTGTGGGGTTTGAATTACGGCACACTATTTATATTTTTAACATTCTTTATGTTCTTTTCGTAATTATTATAGTACTGACCACAACTTTGTTGTGTTAGTATAGCGGGTATATACGATTTTTTATATGTGTTTAATTGTAATATATTGATAAAATATGTTACAATAACACAAAATAGGCAAGAAAAATTATACATTAAAGCCGAATTTCATAAAATGCAGCAAAGACAAATTAGCGCCCCGAGCCGATAGTGACGTACATATTTTCCTACAATTACCGAAGCATTCGTCTTTGTATTAGGATCGGAGATAGTGTTCGTGTGTCGTATGAATAGGTATCGTTGCAGAATTTCAAATAAACCGTTAAACTAAGTTTAGATGCACATCGTACATGTATGGTATGCATGCTGGCGAATTCGGCTGTACAGCCGTTTTCAATTTCAGAATTAAATATCTGGCTTATTTCGCAATTTTCGACACATGTTCTTCTTAACTTTGATTTGAATTTATATTGAAATATATATATAATAAGTTTTTTACACAGTTTATATAAATTCATAAATATTTGACTTAATCGTATATACCCGCTTTAAGAGCCAACCCATCGATTCGAAATTCTCAGCCGTTTCAAGTGAAAAGTAGTATTGGTCATACAAACTTAACAAGTTTAAATTACAGGAATATAATCATGTAGTAAGAAATAGGAATACAATATAAAATTGTCAACGTATTTTGCTGTGTTCACAGCATTACTATTTGATATGTCCACCCTAGAACAGACTAACATTTCTAACATTTGCTTATATGGAATGCCATAGCTGTCTTACGTTGTCACATTTCTTTCTGTCTTCTTAAGAAGGTGTCGTATTATGTCAAACCGTCGTGTTATCTTGTCAAAATCATGTGCCGACTTGTCAAAATACAGTCCTAATATGTCGAACAGTCGTGCTATCTTGTCAAAATCATTTGCTGACTTGTCAAAATATAGTCCTATTATGTCGAGCAGTCGTGCTATCTTGTCCAGATGTGGTGTTGACTCGTAAAAATACAGTCTTATTATGTCAAACAGTCGTGTTATCTTGTCAAAATCATGTGCTGACTTGTCAAAATACAGTCCTATTATGTCGAACAGTCGTGCTATCTTGTCAAAATCATGTGCTGACTTGTCAAAATACAGTCCTATTATGTCGAACAGTCGTGCTATCTTGTCAAAATCATGTGCTGACTTGTCAAAATACAGTCCTATTATGTCGAACAGTCGTGCTATCTTGTCAAAATCATGTGCTGACTTGTCAAAATACAGTCCTATTATGTCGAACAGTCGTGCTATCTTGTAAAAATCATGTGCTGACTTGTCAAAATACAGTCATATTGTGTCGAACAGTCGTGCTATCTTGTCAAAATCATGTGCTGACTTGTCAAAATACAGTCCTATTATGTCGAACAGTCGTGCTATCTTGTCAAAATCATGTGCTGACTTGTCAAAATATAGTCCTATTATGTCGAACAGTCGTGCTATCTTGTCCAGATGTGTATTATTGGCCATGGACCAATTACGAGGTGGAAACTAGTAAGTTTAAATTTTCATCAATTGCATAACATAACAAAATAACATTACCAACTCTTAAGTTTTAGTTCAGAAGTCCATCTTTACATGTACCTCAAATATTTTCAAATTGAAGTTAGAAAGGCAATATTTCTTGAGTGAACCGTCTGCTTACAGGGCTCGAATTACTTTTTTTATCAACTAGCAAAAAATTGCGAGTTGTTAAAACTTTAACTCGCATTTTAAGCTCGACTATTATATGTGAAATATATATAGTGGAGCTATCCTACTCACTCCGGCGTCGGCGTTCCGTTCCGTGCCGTTAGCGTGCAAATGTTATAGTTTTCGTACTACCCCAATTATTTTCATTGTCCCTTGACATATTGCTTTCATATTTTGCATACTTGTTTACCAACATGACCCCAACGTATAAACAAGACCAGACAACTCTATCAAACATTTTGTCATAATTATGGCCCCTTTTCCACTTAGAATATGCAGCAAATGTTAAAGTTTGCGTACTACCCCAAATATTTTCAAAGTGCCTTGACATATTGCTTTCATATTTTGCATACTTGTTAACCATCGTGACCCCAACCTATAAACAAGAGCATACAACTGTATCAAGCATTTTGACAGAATTATTGCCCCTTTTATACTTAGAATATGCATATTATTTATAAATCTATGTTAAACTTTGCGTGCCCTGACATATTGCTTTCATATTTTGCATACTTGTTTACCATCATGACCCAACCTATAAACAAGAGCATACAACTGTATCAAGCATTTTGACAGAATTATTGCCCCTTTTATACTTAGAATATGCATATTCGACATAATAGGACTGTATTTTGACAAGTCAGCACATGATTTTGACAAGATAGCACGACTGTTCGACATAATAGGACTATATTTTGACAAGTCAGCACATGATTTTGACAAGATAGCACGACTGTTCGACATAATAGGACTGTATTTTGACAAGTCAGCACATGATTTTGACAAGATAGCACGACTGTTCGACATAACAGGACTGTATTTTGACAAGTCAGCACATGATTTTGACAAGATAGCACGACTGTTCGACATAATAGGACTGTATTTTGACAAGTCAGCACATGATTTTGACAAGATAGCACGACTGTTCGACATAATAGGACTGTATTTTGACAAGTCAGCACATGATTTTGACAAGATAGCACGACTGTTCGACATAATAGGACTGTATTTTGACAAGTCAGCACATGATACGACGGTTCGACATAATAGGACTATATTTTGACAAGTCAGCACATGATTTTGACAAGAAAGCACGACTGTTCGACATAATAGGACTGTATTTTGACAAGTCGGTAATGATTTTGACAAGATAGCACGACTGTTCGACATAATAGGACCTTATTTTGACAACTCAGCACATGATTTTGACAAGATAGCACGACTGTTTGACATAATAGGACTGTATTTTGACATGTCAGCACATGATTTTGACAAGATAGCACGACTGTTCGACATAATAGGACTGTATTTTGACAAGTCAGCACATGATTTTGACAAGATAGCACGACTGTTCGACATAATAGGACTGTATTTTGACAAGTCAGCACATGATTTTGACAAGATAGCACGACTGTTCGACATAATAGGACTGTATTTTGACAAGTCAGCACATGATACGACGGTTCGACATAATAGGACTATATTTTGACAAGTCAGCACATGATTTTGACAAGATAGCACGACTGTTCGACATAATATGACTGTGTTTTGACATGTCAACACCACATTTGGACAAGATAGCATGACAATTTGAAAAGTCAGCACATGATTTTGACAAGATAGCACGACTGTTCGACATAATAGGACTGTATTTTGACAAGTCAGCACATGATTTTGACAAAATAACACGACGGTTTGACACAATACGACACCTTCTTAAGAAGACAGAAAGAAATGTGACAACGTAAGACAGCTACGACGTTCCATATGCTTACATGGCTAAAATAATGTGGGTTTTTAGTACTATTGTAGCGGGCCCACCGAGTCATATTGATGTGATGAAAAAGCTTAACAAATGTCCATGTAGCGTTGCGTTAAATACCATTATACATACCACAAAGCACCTTTAAGTAAACCACAATTAACACATGTAATTGCGTCGTAATACAGCGTAGTAGTATATATCATTTTCAATGACTAGGCCAAGTCGCGACGTGTTGTGGTGCGTTATTGCCTCACTGAACTACGTAAGCAACACAGGTCGAGGAAAACCGTTTACGTGACACTGTTACTCTGAACTTATGAAGTATCACACTGAATGCAGATACGTTTGCACCTCTTGTTGTAGACACGCGTGGATTGTATGAACAAACGCGCCGAAATGAGGGGCTATTCAAGACAATTACTGTTTAGTTTCTTGAAAACCCTTCCCTGAGCACACTGGTAAATGTCAATACTTGTACATTTTTATAATAACAACTGTTAACAATGGCTGTTTGTAAAACATGCATGCCCCCCATATGGGCTGTCAGTTATAGTGGCAGCCATTGTGTGATTACGTTTTTTGTAACTGTGACCTTGACCAAGTGACCTGAAAATCAATAGGGGTCATCTGCCAGTCATTATCAATGTACATATGAAGTTTCATGACCCTATGCCTAATTATTCTTGAGTTATCACCAGGAAACCTTTTAACTGTTTTGAGTCACTGTGACTTGACCTTTGACCTAGTGATCTGAAAATTAATAGGGGTCATCTGCCAGTCATGATCAATGTACCTATAAAGGTTCATGATCCTAGGCGTAAGCATTCTTGAGTTATCATCCGGAAACCATTTTACTATTTCGAGTCACTGTGACCTTGACCTTTTACTTAGTGACCTGAAAATCAATAGGGTCATCTGTCAGTCATGATCAATGTACCTATGAAGTTTGATGATCCTAGGCCTGAGCGTTCTTGAGTTATCATCCGGAAACCATCTGGTGGACGGACCGACCGACATGTGCAAAACAATATACCCCCTCTTCTTCGAAGGGGGCATAATTAAAGAAAGGTACCATGCGGATATTGTTCTTTATTTTGACATTTACGGGTCTTGATTTATTGACAAAATATCTTGCAATGTTAATTTTGGTATCCTTCTATTTTATCTAAATGACTATTGTCAACTGGTTTTCCCGCTAACTTCTAATAGAATATAATTACAACAGGTATACATTTATTAATGTGATTATTTAAAAACATCCCGACTATACGATAGTCTTTAAAGCGATCTGCCTTCATGTATACGATGGTTTTCATGCAAAATGCGTGCTGAAAGAAACATCTTCAGGCGAATCAACATAATTTATGTTCGTTCATCTGAACTACTGTATTACTGAAGTACGTTGCACGAATTTTAGCGTCATCGGCCAAACCGGGTTACTATACTCTGTGTAAAGTAGACCAATACGACTACTTTGTAATCATTGTATTAGAATATTCTACGTGTGATATAGGGAGAATTTAATTTTAAAATTAAACCGTCATTATGTCAATATTATTCTAGTTTATTTATTTATTTTTAATTTAAGAAACATATCGGTTCACTTATATTTAAAATATCATTGAAATACCTTTCAAATACGGCGGATTAAGGCACTGCATTAGCAATGCCTTTCTAAAAATACAAACAAAAAGAGGACATATCGATAAGTTCGGTATATCCGTTGTTTTTTTACATGTCAACTTGTCCAACGTAGAACGTCAATAGAAACCCTCTTGTTTCGATATTCCGATCTGTTACAGTTCCCTCACATTCTTCTGGGGGATATTGTGGCAGTCCTAATAACTTGTATTAAACTATTCAGCTTTTTACTTAAAATGTTTGTACTAAAATCACCTGCGTATCGACCTTTATATCAAAACACCCACATATTATCAAAAAGGTGTAGTCAGTAGTCGTATACATCTTCAAAAGGTGTACTCAGTAGTCGTATACATCTTCAAAAAGTGTAGGTAGTAGTCGTATACATCTTCAAAAGGTGTAGTCAGTAGTCGTATACATCTTCAAAAGGTGTAGTCAGTAGTCGTATACATCTTCAAAAGGTGTAGGTAGTAGTCGTATACATCTTCAAAAGGTGTAGTCAGTAGTCGTATACATCTTCAAAAGGTGTAGGCAGTAGTCGTATACATCTTCAAAATGAAAATCCTGTATAGCTCAGGTGAGCGCCTTCATCAAAATATATAGTTTGTTCGCTTACTCGGCCGTAAATAAGGGAAATTAAAAATAAGATTTTGAGTTGTTGTTTTTTTTTTCATTTTATTCTAAGTTACTTTTAAAGGGGCCTTTTCACAGATTTTGGCATTTTTAAAATTATTCATTAAATGCTTTATATTGATAAATGTAAACATTGGATCATAAAAGCTCCAGTAAAAAATCAAGAAAAAAATTAAAAAAAAGGAAAAGAATATTGCCCGGAGCAGGTTTCGAACCAGTGACCCCTGGAGTCCTGCCAGAGTCCTGAAGTAAAAACGCTTTAGCCTACTGAGCTATTCCGCCGAGTACACTCTTGACGTATTTTATACCTTATAAGCAATCTTCGTAGTTTCACAAAATTTAACGACAAAAACAGAACTCTCCAAATTATTCAATCGTTTCGCGTTGCAACGCTTTATAATTTTTAGGTTTTAAAATCGTCAAAAGATGCATATAATGGCTATATTAGAGCATGGTTAATGTTCAGTATTACTGTTTCCTCACAAATATCATAACTAAAACGAAAACTTACGAATCTGAAACAACTTTTTTCAATTTTGTCAATTTACCAAAGCGTGAAAAGATCCCTTTAAAGCCACACAACTTATTTGGCATAGTACATTTAAGAATAAATAAGAAACATATTTTATCTATGCCAATTAGAATATATCTGGTGGTTACAACTATAAATCCGTCTTTTTTCGCTTTAAAACTTAACAGTAAGTCTTACAAATCCTACTTTCGGTTTTACAATAAAAAAATATAATAAATTACTTGCTAACTAAGCTAGCTATATATTTAATTTTATCTATGTCAATTAGAATAAATCTGGTGGTTACAATTTAGAAATCCGTCTTTTTTTGCGCTTTAAAACTTAACAAGAAACCGTCGGAGGCGGGTGATGCTCCCCACAGTTTTTTTGTCACAATATTGCAATATATATACAGATAAAAGGAAACGTCTTGAGGGCACAGTAGTTGGGGGGACAAGATTTTTTTATATAAAATTTCAAAGAGTCATAACTCTGTGAAAAAATCATCCGACCAGAACCCGCTGATAATATGCACATCTCCTCTTGGTAGTGAAGCTTCCCATAAAGTTTCATTGAATTCCGGTCATTAGTTGCTTGGAAATAGCCCGGACAAGAATTGCACTATTAGTACAGTGAATGGAAAATTTCAAAGGGCCATAACTCTGTGAAAAATCATCCGACCAGAACCGCTGATAAATGCACATCTCCTCTTGGTAGTGAAGCTTAACCCACAAAGTTTCATTGAATTCCGGTCATTAGTTGCTGAGAAATAGCCCGGACAAGAATTGCACTATAGGTACAGTTAATGGAAAATTTCAAAGGGCCATAACTCTGTGAAAAATCATCCGACCAGAACCCGCTGATAATATGCACATCTCCTCTTGGTAGTGAAGCTTCCCATGAAGTTTAATTGAATTCCGGTAAAGATTTAAAGATAAAGATAAAGAATTTTATTTAACGTCGCATATAAGTAACAAGTAACATTAGCTATACAGCTATTGTGCGACAAACACGGTATCCAACAACGAATACTTACCTGGCTGCTTCGATTTATCTTCCTATTGCTACCCATTAAATGCTGAGTGTCAAGCATGGGAGACACTAGTATCATTTTTCACGACTTTGGTATGTCGCGGTCGGGGATCGAACCCACGACCTCCCGCACTCGAAGCGGACACTCTAACACTAGGCTATCGAGGCGGTCATTAGTTGCTGAGAAATAGCCCGGACAAAAATTGTGCACGTACGGCCACACGTACGAAGCGGCGACTATATGCTCCCCCCCCCAAACAATTTGTGGGGGAGCATGAAAGTAATCGCGTTTGTCGAAATTAACGTATTATGTATAGAAATCGTACTTTCGTTTTTAAAGGAGGTACCGCTTTGAAAAATAATAAATTACTTGCTAACTAGGCTATAGATTTAATGACAATTTTGCACACTTTCAAATTGCATCTAGGTCCTAAAATATGTATTGATTTAACATGTATTTCATTTCAAAGCCAGGGGCTTTAACTTGAAAATCGCGATGTACGCGTGGTCAGAGTTACTTCCCCCATAAATTGTGTGGCTTGAAAGGTTCGGGAACCAGACACAAGTGGATGACATGGTCATTTTCTGCTTTTTCATTCGGTTCCTAAATACTCCCAAACCTATTGTTCTATTTGTATGTTGTTTAATTCTTATTGTATTATGATTGTTGTGGCTTAAATTGTGTATAAAATAATTATATGTGTATTATCACGGATACAGTTCATTTTTATCTGCAATTTGAAAATTAAAGTTCTAACGTACGTAATATGTTTTCGCGACACATGTATTACTATTAGATCAATTGTCATCGTTAATTGTGTAATTAACAAAGATATCGGTGTTATATTAAGTAAAATACAAATAATGGGTTAGTGTTGTTATAATTCTTAGCATTTTCATTGCATGAAATCTATCAGTAACTCGAGTGTTCTCTTCATGCAATGGTGTCATTTACGGATTTTTGTTGGTACAGGCTAAAGTTTTAGGCTTAATGACCTTATTTATTTTGTAGTTTCTACAAAACTTATCAGTATGAACATTATGTTTTAGTTAATTCATGTTTTTTGCGGATGTGTTATTATTTTGCATAACTGTTAAAGTTTAAATAAGTATAAATATTTGTCATGGCTGACCTGGATCTAGTTGTGCACTTCTAATGTGCACTAAGTAAGAAATATACTGGTAGTGTTGTTGAAAAGTGTGCTCCAGAGCCTCCAGTATGTGAGACTAAGTGTTGTTAACTATCTGTAAATAACCAATAAACTATGCAATATGTTATCAGGGCTTTCCTTAGACCTCCAATCTCAAGAGTCAATGACTCTTGGGACCAAATTTTCAAGAGTCAAAATCAAATTTGTATGAGTCATAATAATAACGCAGGAGAGTCAATGATCTTTTGTACTTAAAGCGAATTACTGAGATATATATATATATATATATATATAAAGCAACAAATTTACAAATATCTAAACATTTATTTCTTAATATATTCCAGTCAATAAAAGAGATAATGCAAACATACATTGTGACCAACATTGTGAAAAATACACTCGCACTTGTAGTGACATACATGTAATATATATCAGGGGTGTCAATTGTCCCAAATTTGAAATACGGAAAATTAAGCAGAGATTCAGAGACCGTAGGATAAAGGGAATAGAGGGCAGAGCCCCTCCAGCCCTTGCTTATTGTTATTCTTTATTTTCTTTCTATGTGCAATTTCTTGCGAGTACAATGCAAAATTTTATCAATCAGACCATCCGTAACACCGCATGTGTATTTGTCATTCTATAAAAAATGTTATAAAGACCGTTGGAAATAAATTAAATTCGACGAACCATACCGTATCCGAAAACGGGTAGAGATACGTCGTTTGCAAATGAAATAAAATATGTGTTTTGTTTGTCTGCAGAAAATGAAAGCCAGTAATAAGTAACCTAGCAAATACGCAATTAATATATAATTCGGTTGACATATTGTTTTAAGTATGATATTGCAGTGCTTTACTTTGCTAATAGATAATTTATAGTTGGCGGACAACTATAGCAACGTTCGTAGAATGGTACGGTTTTGGGAAAGTAGCGAAGATGTTTTAAAACAAAACAAAAAGATGTTTCGTCAGTTACTTCTCATGTCAGTGCCAGCCGTTTACCATCAAAATACCTCCTTAAACTAACTAATTGGATTTCCTATCATCTCAAAATCGACCCTGGACGGCTCAAATCCGGATTTAATTATTTCATGTGCCATCTTTACCGAGGACGTGCGACAAACACGCCGATTTTCTATGCCGTCTCAAATGGTCAATTATTACACCTATGTTGTAATCAATTAGCAGATGCAGCATCCAAATTTGTCACTTTGCCACACGGTCAGTTATACCAGTTCTATGGTTATTATTAGCAACTCTGATGCAAAGCGTGTAAATTTACTTTGTAGACAGTTCATATGCCAGCATAACTTTCGCGCGTCTTTGAACGAAGCAAACATGGAATAAAACAGGGTTGGGTACACTGTATTCAGCATTGGAAATACATTCTGACATATTGTGGAAGTATTTCTCAAAATATTGTGGATAGGGATGTTATAATTATATATTGGATATTATTAAAACTGACGCGGGTGAGTCCATTCTGTTTTGGTGTGTTGAATACATGTCGTTTCTGCAAACAGCTGATAACAAACGTTCAGATAAAAAATGGAATGTTGATACACGCGTCATCGAACCAGCAGTGTTTTAATTGGTCATTTTTAGGTTTCTCAATGGGCAAAACTCCGCTTACTGGGCGGACTTGTGCTTCAAACGGGCGATATAGGTTAGCGTCTACCAAAAGATACTCCGCCCCAAGCCAATTATCGATTACTCTTAATAACTTTTGATCTCTTTGACGCAAGTCGGTACATTCCCCTGGGTCAAATGTGACGCATGACGTAATTTTCTCAAGAGTCAAACTAGGGTATTCTGTAATTTTCAAGCGTCAAAACCCGGGAGCTCGGGTCAAAGGAAAGCCCTGATGTTATGTAGTGAAATAAGGTCACTCCCAACAGCCTTGCTCAGTTGCTGTTGGGCTAGCTCTTTAGCGGTTAGAGTGTCTGATTACCACTCTGTAGGTCGCGGGTTCAATCCCTGTCGGAGCTCAGGAATTTTCACTTTAACGGCGAACGATTAATAAAGCGGGCGTGAGCTGTTGAATGGTTTCTGGGCCATGCAGATGCAAGACAAGCTGTGGAGAGTGTGTCTGGGCCTTGAAACATTAAGAGGAGGAGGAGTGTAGTGAAATAAGGTCACTCCCAACAGTCTTGCTGTTGGGCAAGCTCTTTAGCGACACAGTTGTAGTATCTGACTAACACTCTGGAGGTCGTGGGTTCAATCCCCCGTCGGAGCTCAGGATTTTTCACTTTAGTTATTTAGTTCAACAACAGTCAAAATAAAATAATAAACAGAAATAGTATTATATTGTTTCAGCACTTTCATAATATATAACTTATTTCATTAAATGCACCCACTTATGTTAACCCTCATGCCCATAAAGATGATATTCTACATACTGTTATTGTGTTGTTTTTCAGTCCCAGGCTATTGATGGACAAGAGAAATCCCCAGTGTCGACCTCTGTTTGATCTGGATGAAGTGTTGTCATGGAAACCAGACAAAGACCCATTTTGTGTTGCTGGGATTTCCAGAAGACCAAGAAAAATCTTGGATAACCCCAAAATACTTGTCTGTCATGACATGCATGGGGGCTATTTGGAGGATAGGTACCGTATCTTTTCAGTTTTACTTATCATGCCCAGCAATGATTTTCTGGCCCCTACCATTTTTAGGCCAGGACTATACTGTTAATTATTTAATATATTGAAAAATATGTGTACTTGTAAATATTAGCATGTTCTTTTCTGTATATTTATTGTAATGAAGATATATTGTAAACATGTGTGGAAATTCCTTTTAAGGGGTGTTGTGGCAGTTTATTTAACTGAGGATATAGTTATGACAACCCTGATGATGCTGTTATCACAACTCAATATTTTTATTATCAGTACCATCAAAAATGACTGAGGTGGTTCATAATACAAATTACAATTGTCAGTGGTTCGATCCCAGGTGGGGTTAACTTTTTTAGCTCACTTCGCTTTGTGTCTGTCGTGCATCGTCGTGCGCCATCAACATTTGCCTTGTTAATTCTCTAGAGGCCACATTTATTGTCCAATCTTCATGAAATTTGGTCAGAAGATTGGTCTCAATGATATCTTGGATGAATTCGTAAATGGTTAAGTTTGCTTGAAAAACATGGCTGCCAAGGGGCTGGGCATTTTTCCTTATATGGCTAGAGTAAAATCTTGTTAACACTATAGATGCCACATTTATTGTCTGATCATCATGGAACTTTGTCAGAGGATTCATTCCAATAATATCTTGGACGAGTTGAAAATGATGCCCGTTGGTTAAAAAACGTGGCCACCAGGGGGCGGGGCATTTTTCCTTATATGGCTATAGTAAACCTTGTTAACACTCTAGAGGCCACATTTATTTACTGATCTCCATGAAACTTGGTCAGAAGATTTGTCCCAATGATATCTTGGATGAGTTTGAAAATGGTAACCATTGCTTGAAAAACATGGCTGCCAAGGGGCGGGGAATTTTTCCTTATATGGCTATATATGGCTATAGTTAAATCTTGTTAACACTCTAGAGGCCACATTCAGTAGATTTGTCCCAATAATATCTTGTTATCTCAGGTGAGCGACTTTGGGCCTTTCAGGCCCTCTTGTTTTAACTTTTTATGCCCCCCTTTTCGAAGAAAAGGCATATAGTGATCGGACTGTCTGTCTGCAGAGCTCCAGATAAGGGTATTTTCGTAATAAATTATTTTCAAGTCCGTTACGTATTTATTTTAAAATCTTGTCGTACCATTAAGAATTACAAAATCAAGTTACGAATATTATTTTTACATCGGTTCGTATCAATTTTTTGAGAGAATTTCGCTTATTAAAGATCT
Source organism: Dreissena polymorpha (assembly GCF_020536995.1). Classification (NCBI taxonomy): domain Eukaryota; kingdom Metazoa; phylum Mollusca; class Bivalvia; order Myida; family Dreissenidae; genus Dreissena; species Dreissena polymorpha. The sequence continues at coordinate 36,116,063 of NC_068356.1, forward strand.
TTTCGGTGCTTATATAGAATGGTTATCGGGTTTGTTTAACAAAGCGCATTTTTTCCAATAAAAGCGGCGTGAACAGTCTCTCTGTCAAAAACAATGGGGACGCCCAGAGAGCGTCTTAAAAAACTGCAAAGCGTGCAAAAACACGCTTTAACATATTGTACGCAAAGTGAGCCGAAGTTGAATGTTAAGAAAGACATTATAGAAAAGATCTTCTACGATGTTGTATGTTCAGTTGCCGACACAGTCGGAAAAAGCTAAAAAAACGCGACACAACAGGTCCAAACTTAAACAAAAAAAATCATTGAACGAGTGGAAGGGACAATTCCCGTGGCCAATCGTTGTAAAGATTGATAGGGGGGACCCGTTTTAATTGTGAAATATGTAAAAATTCATTAAAGGCATGCAATCTAAGCACAGTTTGGGCATATGAAGGTCTTTGAAAAATAAAATTGTATAATACTGACTAGACACTGTTGAACTCGTATGAATAAAGTTGCTAGTATGTTTATTTTGATTTTTTGCATGAAAATAACCATTATTATTTATTTTTAGGTCATTTAAAAAAGTTAAGAATTATTTTCCAAAACTTAGTAGTAACGTTAAGAATAAAATTTCAGAGTTAAGAATTATTTTTGAAGATCTGGTAGTAACGTTAAGAATTTCACAAAACCTTATCTGGAGCTCTGGTCTGTCTGTCTTTCCGTCACACTTTGCGTTTAGGTTTCGAAAAATGCTCATAACTTCTATGTCCCTTGAGATATAACCTTCATATTTAGTATGCATGTGTATATGGACAAGGCCTTTCCATACACACAAAATTTTTTACCCCTGTGACCTTGACCTTGAACTTAGGGTCCGCGTTGTTTCGAAATCTGCGTTAAGGTTTTGAAAAATGCTCATAACTTCTATGTCCCTTGAGATATAACCTTCATATTTGGTATGCATGTGTAAATGGACAAGGCCTTTTCATACGCACACAAAATTTTACCCCTGTGACCTTGACCTTGAACTTAGGGTTCGCGTTAAGGTTTCGAAATCTGCGTTAAGGTTTCGAAAAATGCTCATAACTTCTTTGTCCCTTGAGATGTAACCTTCATATTTGGTATGCATGTGTATATGGACAAGGCCTTTCCATAAGCACAAATCTTTTTACCCATGTGACCATGACCTTGAACTTAGGTTCCACGTTTAGGTTTCGAAATCTGCGTTTAGGTTTCGAAAAATGCTCATAACTTCTATGACCCTTGAGATATAACCTTCATATTTGGACTTTTTGGTATGCATGTGTATATGGACAAGGCCTTTCCATACGCACACATTTTTTTACCCCTGTGACCTTGACCTTAGGGTCCGCGTTAAGGTTTCGAAATCTGCGTTTAGGTTTTGAAAAATGCTCATAACTTCTATGTCCCTTGAGATATAACCTTCATATTTGGTATGCATGTGTATACAAACAAGGCCTTTCCATACGCACACAAATTTTGACCCCTGTGACCTTGAACTTAGGGTCCGCGTTTAGGTTTCGAAATCTGTGTTTAGGTTTCGAAAAATGCTCATAACTTCCATCAAGCGTTTATAGGGGGCATAAGTCATCCTATGGTGACAGCTCTTGTTATTTCTTTCTTTAATTTCATTCTTGTTTTATACTGGAGCTCTTTAGTCCTGTTGTTTACATTTATCAATTAAAAGGATTTAATCACAAACTTCAAAACATGTTAGTTATTAACTATGATTAAGGTCGAGTTTGATACTGTATGGTCTTATGTTTTTGATTAAATATTGTTTTTTATTTATTTCTTTTGGTAAGCTGTTGTGATCCCAGTTAAAATTGTAAATAATTTCTAATGTTTATGCATATTTCTAACAGTCTATGTACCGGTACTTGGGTTTTGCCTAATTGCTGTTTTTTATGAAATTTGACGTAGACGGTAGGGATTGTGAAAACAAAACATCTCTCTTTAAAGTGCGGTGACCCCCTTTTTAACCAGGTTTTCCGAAGGAAAAAACTGGTTATTAGATTGGCGAATGCGGGGGGCTGGCTGGCTGGCTGGCGGGCGGGCGGAACAAGCTTGTCCGGGCCATAACTATGTCGTTCATTGTCATATTTTAAAATCATTTGGCACATTTGTTCACCATCATTGGACGGTGTGTCGCGCGAAATAATTACGTCGATATCTCCAAGGTCAAGGTCACACTTTGAGTTCAAAGGTCAAAATTGGCAATAAATGAGCTTGTCTGGGCCATAACTATGTCATTCATTGTGAGATTTTACAATTATTTGGCACATTTGTTCACCATCATGGGACGGTGTGTCGCACGAAAGAATCACGTCAATATCTCCAATGTCAAGGTCACCACAACTTAAAATAGATTTATTTTGAAACAAACTTACAAAGGGGGTTAATTTTGTTTGTTCATTTCAAAAGTTCAGTTTGAGTTGTCTCCCTTAATCAGATTTTTTTTCACAATGAAAACCTGGTTTTGTGACAATTTTGTCCCTTGTTTATTTGTGTTTTATGATGACAATACGTAGATGAATATATTTGTGCAGTTTCGCAGAATTCTATTTTAATTTTTTTTTAAATTTCATTTATGTGGTTACAATAGTACAAAATGACGTTTTTTGGGTGACATACAAATTATAAAAAATGAATTTCTTAACATTTAACTTGTGTACTCCATTGTATTGGTAGTGTGTGGTTTAATTAAATGGTATATGATGTTTCTTAGCTTATATAATATCTACATGTTGCCAATTTCATAGGTTATTAATTATTTTTACGCAATTAGAGATTTTTCAGTTTTATTGAAAAAGTACATGTTATATAATGGAGAATGAAATCAAAACAAGGTCGGTGACCCTATGTTTTTATTTCATTTTTTATGCCCCGGTAGGGTGGCATAAAGCAGTTGAACAGTCCGTCCGTCCGAAAAAAAACTTTAACGTTGGCCATAACTTTTGCATTATTCAAGATAGAAACTTGATATTTGGCATGCATATGCATCTCATGGAGCTGCACATTTTGAGTGGTGAAATTTCAAGGTGAACATCATCCTTTAAGGTCTAGGGTCGAAAAAACTAAGTCAAGGGAAGTAATAAGCTCTAAATGGACATAGTTATCTGACCTGCCCACATGTATATTTTTGTTATATAAATCAAAGCAGCGCAGTAGGCGGCATTGTGTTTCTGAAAAACACATTGTGGTAAAAGGTCAAAGTCATCCTTTACGGTCTACGGTAAAAAATACAGATTTAAGGGAAGTAATAAGCTTTAAAAAGGGAGAAAATTATTCAAAATTGAACATAGCCACTTTATATATTTGGCATGCATGTGTATCTCATGGAGCTGCACATTTTGAGTGGTGAATCTACAGTCACGGTAGTGGCTTTTAATAATTTGCTACTAAAAATAGAGATTTGTTACAGACAATTATTTTCAAGGGAAGTAATTTATATAATTATAAATCTCATTATATATTTCCTTACCAAGAATTGAAGTTCTTTTCACAGTTACTGTACAGATTTATTATTTTGATTATTTATAATCCAAATGATTGATTTTTCTTTTCTTTTTTTAAATTATATAATTATAATTTCTTTGATGTTCATTACATACCTGTGGACTTATGTCCATAGATACATGATCAACTCTGGCTATGATCTCTTTTTAACCACAGGCCTTGGTTGTCAGTGATGTCTGACATGGTCATAGTTGACTGTGAGACCCCCCCCCACCCCCCCCCCACCCCCCCCCCCCCCCCCCGGTTGGATTGGGCAAAATTCAAGGGAAGTAATAACCTTTAAAGGGAGATGATTTCTATACCTGCCAAATGATAAATAGAAATTTAATTTAAATGTGGCGCAGAAGGGGGCATTGTGTTTCTGACAAACACATCTCTTGTTCATATAATATTTGTATATATATTTTAAATATAAATTTTGGACAAAATCTATTAGATGAAAAAAATATCAGCAAAACTGCAGCAACACCCCTTTAGCACTGTACAAAGTTGCATTAAATAAAGAAAAGAAAGTTACAATTATTAAAGCATGTGAGTTAATCATTTCAGATTGGTTCAGGGCTGTGGTCGCCCTGGAAGCTACCGTTTCTACCACTGGCAGATAATAGACACGTTTGTTTACTTTAGCCACTATTTTGTTACCATTCCTCCTCCTTCTTGGACAAATGCAGCTCATAGACATGGAGTTAAAATACTTGGTAAGAACGTTATAAATGAAGATTCTTTGATTTGGTTATAGGACACATTTGTTAACTAAACAATTTAAGAATAATATTATTAAAAGTAATGACTCTGACTTTTGTCAGACTTTTACAGAATGATAATCTCCAAGTGCTTTAGTGCATATTGTCAATGTTTCCCAATTGTGTTATTTTTCAGGAGTTATAATAATAAAATATTGAAATATTAAATCCTATATTTTGCTTGAAATTTTCGCCCAATTTGAACAGAATTATAGTTATTTGCAAGATAATTGCTACAGCGCATATTGTTGAGGCTTTACAATTGCATATTTCAAGAGTTATGGCCTTTTTTACCAGATTTTCCGAAGGAAAAAACTGGTTATTAGATTGGCGAATGTCGGCAGGCGGCTGGCGGGCGGTTGGAAAAAGCTTGTCCAGGCCATAATTTTGTCGTTTATTGTGAGATATTAAAATCATTTGGCACATTTGTTCACCATCATTAGACGGTGTGTCGCGCATAGAATGACGTCACTATCTCTAGGGTAAAGGTCACACTTTGAATTCAAAGGTAACAAATTGCCACAAATGAGCTTGTCCGGGCCATAACTATGTCATTCATTGTGAGATTTTAAAATCATTTGGTACATTTGTTCACCATCATTGGGCGGTGTGTCGCGCGAAAGAATTATATCTATATCTCCAAGGTCAAGGTCGCCATGACTAAAAATAGATTGATTTTGAAACAAGGGGGTAACTTTGAACAATGCACATTTTGAGTTGGTCTCTTTTATCAGACTTTTTTTTTTTCAAATTGAAAACCTGGTTTTGTGACAATTTTGTCCTTGTTAAAAATAGAAATGATAGTGACAGTGACTATTGAAGTGATTTTCAGGATTAGGAATTGAATGTTGACTGAACAATGGGCTACTCCAAACAATATGATGTAAATTAAATGCTGATAACTTAATATTTCTTTAGTTCTGATGTTTTTCTTTTTTCATTTTTTTTTCAATTTCGCGAATTTTCATAGATCTCTGACAGATAACCTCAGGTCTGATAGAAAACTTACCAGTCAGACCAATTGTCTGAAAGAAGGATGTTAAGTTTAAAAAAGTCTGGAAACCTCCGTAGATAATTGTTAATTAGACTTCAGCTTTCGGTTTTATAACTTTTTTTAATTAAATAATTAGGCTGTTATTTTAAGGATTTCCCCACAAAGGACACACATTTGTGTCACTTAAATGACATAGTCAAATTCCTTGATCACTTTTATTTCAAACTGAAAGGATGAAATTCTTTTCCATCACGACGTACAAATGATAAATAATTATAATGGCTGGTTTTGTGACAATTTTGTCCTTTGGTTTTTAATTACACTCTGCAAAACTCCTATATTTTTAATCCATTTATCTTCAAACTTGGGCAGAATAATTATCGCCAAGTGCTACATCCCATATTGTCAAGGTTTGATTATTGCATTATTGTTTTCTTTGCTTCAAGTTACTTAATGCCAGGGCAGTTATTTTTAGTTTTTTTTCTTGAAATATCAATATCAATTTCTTACTGTACACTTTTGACTAGAATGCACAAATGGCTTGGGGTAAATAACTGTCTGTAAAGGTTCTTGTTAAATGTAAATGAGGTATGTACATGAAAGCTACAAAAAGAAGTCATTCATGTACAATGTAAGTACCTTACTGGTATCTTATCACCATTTATGTAGTACAAGTTGGCTGCAGCTTATTGTGTGTTGTTGATGTTCAAAGTGATACCGGGTACATGTTCAGTAAAGCATGCCTTTGTTCACAACACTATAGGAACAGTAATCACTGAATGGGATGATGGCAAGGCCCGATGTGCTAAAATACTTGAATCAGAGGCTTCATACAAGCAGTTTGCAGACCAGCTTGTGAAGATTGCTGAATACTATCGATTTGATGGCTGGTTGATCAACATAGAGAATGCCATAGAGGTAGAGAATGCATCCATTATGCTTCAAATACATCCTTTTCCTACTGTTGCCATATAATTTGATTTTATGTAAAATTCCAGTTTAATTTCAGTACCACCAAATTCGTCAAGAACTATTTTGTACAATATTGTCAGTAAAATTCAAGACTACAACTGACATAAAATAAGCAATTGCTTAGCTGAACTTAAACTGCAATTAATATGGGAGTGGGATAAGCAACTGTTTTGTTTTTTACATTTACTGTATATAATTAAAGGTACAATAATATACTAGTAGTTGGGAATACTGCGATACATTCATACCAAATTTATTATTATGGTACAGTTTGCTGTATTTATGATAATGTTTTGTCAGGGCTTTTATTTGAACTGGTTTAGACTTCAGAATTTTGTTTGGCTCGACTAAACGCCCCCTAATTGAAATGTTTGTGGCATGAAGACTCCATTTTTTGTATGAAGTGTGCCATTTCAGCCAATAGTTGCATCGGATTTCCTTTCCAACATTATCTTATGGATGGGATGGAGCTACAGCTCTAGTAATATCTACTGTATGTTATAGGAACAAAGTAATCATACGGTCTAATTACTTTATGATATGCCAATTTAATAAGTGATGGATTAATTTAATAACAAGAGAGTAGATTGGTAAGAATCAAATTATTATATTTTTCAAACATGTACAGAAAACTAAGAATGTTTTGAAGAACAATAATCAGATGCAAAGCTGTCAAAAAATTAGTTACAACTCGTCATGATTGTCAGTAAAGTTTGTTCATTGTTTGCTGTTTTATCATGTTGAGAAATGAAAACGATGTTTTTATTAATTCAACAATAAAATTATATTATGACACAGTTACATAAAACAAAACAACAATAAAATAAGAATTAACTTCAAGTTCTTTTTATTCAGAATGATAAATCTGTATTTCAACCATATCTGTATGTTCAGAATTCTGTACGTAATAGATTTATTAGTAGAAGTTTGGATTTACAAAATAATGAAGCTACGTGTTTTAACAGAGTTCTGATGCAGTGGAGAGACTGCGTGGATTTGTTGGCTACCTGACTACTGTACAACACCAGAGCTGCTCTGAGTCAGAGGTGATCTGGTATGACAGCGTGCTCAACAGCGGCAAGCTGGACTGGCAGAACGCTCTCAATGCTGGAAACCAGTAGGTAGACAATGCTGGAAACCAGTAGGTAGACAATGCTGGAAACCAGTAGGTAGACAATGCTGGAAACCAGTACGTAGACAATGCTGGAAACCAGTAGGTAGACAATGCTGGAAACCAGTAGGTAGACAATGCTGGAAACCAGTAGGTAGACAATGCTGGAAACCAGTAGGTAGACAACGCTGGAAACCAGTAGGTAGACAATGCTGGAAACCAGTAGGTAGACAATGATGGAAACCAGTAGGTAGACAATGCTGGAAACCAGTAGGTAGACGATGCTGGAAACCAGTAGGTAGACAATGCTGGAAACCAGTAGGTAGACAATGTTGGAAACCAGAAAGTAGACAATGCTGGAAACCAGTAGGTAGACAATGCTGGAAACCAGTAGGTAGACAACGCTGGAAACCAGTAGGTAGACAATGCTGGAAACCAGTAGGTAGACGATGCTGGAAACCAGTAGGTAGACGATGCTGGAAAACAGTAGCTAGACAATGCTGGAAACCAGTAGGTAGACAATGCTGGAAACCAAAAAGTAGACAATGCTGGAAACCAGAAAGTAGACAATGCTGGAAACCAGTAGGTAGACAATGCTGGAAACCAGTAGGTAGACAATGCTGGAAACCAGTAGGTAGACAACGCTGGAAACCAGTAGGTAGACAAAGCTCAGTAATGGGCAACTGGGGTAGATGATGACATTCAATACATTTGAGCCGCGGTCTTGGTAAACAGGGTTTAATGCATATGCGTAAAGTGTTTTCTCAGATAAGCTTGTGTAATATGCAAAGGCTTATCAGGGACGAATAAAATGGCATTGTAAAGTAAACTGTCTGAAAATTTAGAATCACTCACTATGGTCAAAAACCTGTATTTCAGAAAATTTTGAGTAACACAAATTTTTTTTTCCCTAAAACGGGAATGTCCTAAACTTTAGAGTGTCAGAAAACTTAGAGTAATTACGATATTTGAGTATGAAGTTTTGTGTTTATTGTTAGTGGAAAAGCAATGTGTTACACTATTACATACAGACCTTTCCCCAGAAATTAGGGGCTTATAGTTGGCAATGACTTCCATTATTTTCATAATTCAATGTGGCCTTCATGAATTTCTACATTAATCTAGAGCACATAGATACTTGGAAATTTTTGCTACAATGGTGTTCCTGAATTAAGAATTCAGACACAGTGGTTATCTTGATTTGAATATTCAGGCAGAGGTTTGCCACTGTATTTAAAGGCACTGCGAAAAAGCCTGATTTCTTGATCTTGTTTTGTGTGATTTTGTAAAAGAAAAGAAAAAGAAAACAAGCAATAGTACACTAATTGTTTTTTATGTAGGATCTTTTTTGATGCCTGTGATGGGATATTCCTGAACTACTGCTGGACAGAGGAACATCTATTAGAGTCCAAGAAAAATGCATTAGAGTGCAATCGTCCATTTGACGTATATGTTGGTATAGATGTGTTTGGGCGGGGTTGCCCTGGGGGTGGAGGATTCAACACTGTAGAGGTAAATGTCTGATGTAGCCATTATTGTTGTTGGGGATATTTTTATGAAAATATCATAACTATGGTCTTTTCTACCTCTTTTCAGAAGATTTTCTCTAGGATGTCTAATTATGTATATATATTGTCTGTGAGTCTGTATAGAAAGTTGAATCTCTGTCTATCAGAATTTTAACACTTGAGTTGTTGACTTTGGGTCCAGAGGATATTGTTAGAATAATCACTTGTAATCAATTAGTTTTTGAAATGTTGCATGCATAATTAATATTAACCGATAAAATATATTTCATGGAGAAATATTTTACAGTCATGGTTTTATTGTGGGTGGCATTAAGCGATTGGCTTGTTGGTTCATCAGCCATATCTTGGAAGTGCTTTGGCGGATTTCATTGAAACTTAGAATTAGTATATATATGGATAAGAGGATGATGCACGCCAAATGGCATTGTAAACCATCGGATAATAAGAGAGTTATGGCCCTTTGTATCTTGAAAAAAAAAAATTGACGGATTTCATTGAAACTTGGTATCAGTATATATATGGTTAAGAGGATGATGCACGTTGGCATTGTCCATCCGTCCAGAAAACTTTTGTGACCAGAAATATATTGGCGGGGGATATCAATTCAACAAATTTGCTTGTTGATTCCTGTATGAAGGGTAGGGTATTTTTCTCCCCTGATTCGGTTCTTAAATCACACCCCGGATTATAAATGTCAATGAATGGTGTCACAAGAGTCAATATTTTCAGACCTTGACAGCCGCACGCAAGCACAATCTGTCTGCTGCAATTTTCGCCCACAGCTGGGTCTATGACAAGCTGGATGTCAAACAGTTTACAGAGAACGAGGACAAGTAAGGCCCTCTTGTGTTAACTGACAGTTGTAAATTGTATGAGCAGCAGACTGGGAAAAGTGGGCTTAATGCATGTGCATAAAGTGAAGTCTCAGATTAGCCCGTGCAGTCTGCATTTTAACGCGCATGCTTTAAGCCCAGTTTTGCATGAACAAGGCTCATGTTCACTGTTCTGCTACAAATTGTACTCATTTCATATGTACAAAATTGTTAATTGGAATGTGTTCACAATCAAGGACATCTTTAAGGAACAAGAAATAACTGTTTATTATGCTGATTCTTAAGAATTATTTTGGTGAAGAGTTGTTACTCTTGAATCCGGTGGGGTATTTGGTCACATGAGCCCCATTCCCAATATCAACAAGTGAATTGTTTTCCAGAAAGACAGTCTAAAATTCGCATTTGAAGGTTATTTTTATGCCCCTGGTAGGGTGGCATATAGCAGTTGAACTGTCTGTCAGTCAGTATGTCAGTATGTGTGTATGTCAGTATATGTGTATGTCAGTCTGTCCATCCGTCCGAAAAAACTTTAACATTGGCCATAACTTTTTCACTATTGAAGATAGCAACTTGATATTTGGCATGCAAGTGTATCTCATGGAGCTGAACATTTTGAGGGGTGAAAGGTCATGGTCATCCTTCAAGGTCAAATGTCAAATATATGGCGTCTGTCCGTCCGAAAACTTTAACATTGGCCATAACTTTTTCAATATTGAAGATAGCAACTTGATATTTGGCATGCATGTGTATCTCATGAAGCTGCACATTTTGAATGGTGGAAATTCAAGGTCAAGGTCATCCTTCAAGCTCAAAGGTAAAAAAAAAATCAAAGCAGCGTTCTCATGAAGCTGCACATTTTTAGTGGTGGAACTTCAAGGTCATCCTTCAAGGTCAAGGTCATTTTCAAGGTCAAAGGTAAAAAAATAAAATAATTTCAAAGCGGCGTTATCATGAAGCTGCACGTTTTAAGTGGTGGAAGTTCAAGGTCATCCTTCAAGGTCAAGGTTATCCTTCAAGGTCAAGGTCATCCTTCAAGGTCAAAAGTAAAAAAATATATATCAAAGCGGTGTTCTCATGAAGCTGCACATTTTGAGTGGTGGAAGTTCAAGGTCAAGGTCATCCTTCAAGGTCAAAGGATTTTTTTTTTATTTCAAAGCGGCCCAATAGGGGGCATTGCGTTTCTGACGAACACATCTCTTGTTTTATTGATTTTCTCACAAGTATAATATTGAAAACTTTTATTCTCAATTTAAAGTATTTGTATGCAGCACAAAAACAAAAACACCAATTTCCCAATTTTTTTGCCAAAACATAGCGATTTTTGTCAATCCAAAGGGCCTCAGCCTTAGCCTTATTGTCAGAATGATGTAAAAAACACTGGGCTCTAAAGTAAAGTAAATGCCTTTGCTGTACACTTCTGCATTCAGGTTCTGGCAGTTGCTGGGACATCTGTGCTCCCCCTGCTGCTACACAAGTCTGCCTCTAAGTACCACCTTCTGTCAGGGGTTTGGAGAGAGGTTCTTTGACAATGGCATGGTGGGTGATGCTGAGGCATTTGAGATTTCTAAAAACTGGGCATAATGCATGTGCGTAAAGTGTCCTCCCAGATTAGCCTGTGCGGTCTGCACAGGCTAATCAGGGACGACACTTTCCGCTTTTATGACATTTTTCGTTTAAATGAAGTCTCTTCCTAGCAAAAATCAAATTTAGGCGGAAAGTGCGGACTGCACTGGCAAATCTGGGACAACACTTTACGCACATGCATTATGCCCAGTTTTTTCAGAACACGGCTCATTTGTGTTAAGTGTTGTCTCAGATTAGCCTGTGCAGCCTGAGGGGGCTTCTTCAGGGATGACACTTTTCGCTTTAATGGAGTTTTAATTAGTTTTCAGGAAGTCTCTATTAAAAGAATATCCAGTTTAGGCAGAAAGTGTTGTCCCTGATTGGCCTGTGCAGACTGGATGGGATGACTCTATACACATATGCATTAAGCCCTATTTGCCCTGACCCCGGTTCATACTTTGGTTACTTACATAGAATTTGCCAGTTAACAAACTGTAGATTCTTGTTACTGTGTTATTGTTTTCGGTATCTAAAAGGCAGCATTTGAAAAGAAACGCTTATATCTTTAGTTATTGCCATAATAACTATATTTTAGAAAGTTTAGTAGTATTTATGAGATAGTGAGACATTGCACAGTACAGCAAATATACTTGTAACTTCTAAATCTATATGTGTGTTTTAACTTCAAATATCTTGATAACATATTCATCTGTGCTGTTGTCATTGCTGCAAAAGACGCTGCATGAAAAGTTAGTTTAAAGAACTACATGATGGGACACATCTTTAATTGGACGAGCGAATTTAAATTTAGATTGATTGCAATACGATACATGTACAAAGAAATGTTTGATTGCGTCATACGGAGCATGTAAAAAAACGTGCTTTCCGTGGACTTTCTGATAATGGGTAAAAATTAAAGTGCATCTCTGTTAACTATTACACGGCATTTGCATGTAAATAAATCGTCAGGATTTTTAAATTTATTTTTAGTTTACGTACTGAAACATTAAACACATACAAAGATATTTTTATTTATTAAGCATGTGTAGCATATAATAAACGATAACACACTTACACAGCCATAGTTTATACAATGAAATACAATACACAATAAATACAAAACATAAACAGGTAATCGTTTTAAATAACTTTAATTTGATAATTATTCCGCTTGCACTTGCCTTATTGAAATTAGCGCACCGAACCACTCTGATAGGGAATACATGTAATAAACACGGACTCGCGAGTTTTCATACCTTTATTGACATTACACAACATATTAACACCAATTAGCTGTCGAGTGTTGTTTAACCTCTAATCGATTAAAATCAGTTAAACGGACGGATAAAGCAATCAAGCTGTGAATGCCAGCTTCTTTGAATTTTCTGAGAATACATGAAGTTGCATAACATGGATTTGAATCAGACATGGAAGGTTGGAGAAAAAACGGGATCCAAGGACCCCCGCGTTATATTGGACACAGCGTTATAACAGACCGCACTATATTGGAGTCACAGTGTATACATAATTGTTTTATGACGCAAAGTATGATAAATACTTTGACAATACCTTTTTGTGTTATTATAGTATCAAAAAATGTTTGTTTCATTTTTTCTAGCCTGTTGGTAATCCTTGGTTCAACATGAGCGTACAGCAACTTCAGCCTTGCTTCATCCAGTCTCATGGCAAAAGTGCCTCTGTAGAACAAAACAAGAACCAGTCCAGAATTCAGATTCCTCGGGCCAGTGTTACGTCGGAACAGAACCCCGGCATTGTAGATGGAGAATCACAGCCAGAGATGGGCGTGTGTACAGATGATTCCTTTATAGGTGGCTCTTGTTTACGCTTGACTGCTGATATTGGCAACAGCCAGTTTGTTAAATATAGGTAGGCTTTGAATATTCCGAAGTGACATGGTGAGCTTATGTGACCGTGTGATGTCTGGCGTCCGTATGTGCGTGTGCGTGCGTGCGTGTGTCCATCAACAATTTGTTTGTGTAGACAGTAGAGGTCACAGTTTTCATCCCATCTTAATAAAATTGAGTCAGAATGTTTATCTTGATAAAATCTGGGTTGGGATTGTATTTGGGTCATCTGGGGTCAAAAACTTCTTATCTAGGTCAAAAACTAGGTCACATAATAGGTCAAATAACAGAAAAACCTTGTGTAGACAATAGAGGTCGCAGTTTTCATCAAATCTTTATGAAATTTATTCAGAATGTTTATCTTGATAAAATCTGGGTTGGGATTGTATTTGGGTCATCTGGGGTCAAAAACTAGGTCACTAGGTAAAAAACTAGGTCAAATAATAGAAAAACCTTGTGTAGACATTAGAGGTCACAGTTTTCATCCAATCTTTATGAAATTTGGTCAGAATGTTTATCTTGATAAAATCTTGGTTGGGATTGTATTTGGGTCATCTGGGGTCAAAAACTAGGTCACAAGGTCAAAAACTAGGTGAAATAGTAGAAAAACATTGTGTAGACAGTAGAGGTCACAGTTTTCATCCAATCTTTATGAAATTTGGTCAGAATGTTTATCTTGATAAAATCTTGGTTGGGATTGTATTTGGGTCATCTGGGGGTCAAAAACTAGGTCACTAGGTCAAATAATAATATAAAAACCTTGTGTTGACAATAGAGGTCGCAGTTTTCATCCAATCTTTATGAAATTTAATCAGAATATTTATCTTGATGAAATCTGGGTTGGTATTGTATTTGGGTCATCTGAGGTAAAAAACTAGGTCACTAGGTCAAATAATAGAAAAACCGTCAACAATCTGTTTGTGTAGACAGTAGAGGTCACAGTTTTCATCCAATCTTTATGAAATTCGGTCAGAATGTTTATCTTGATGAATTCTGGGTTGGGATTGAATTTGGGTCATCTGGGGTCAAAAACTAGGTCACTAGGTTAAAAACTAGGTCACTAGGTCAAATAATAGAAAAACCTTGTATAGACAATAGAGTTCACAGTTTTCATCCAATCTTTATGAAATTTGGTCAGAATGTTTATCTTGATGAAATCTGGGTTGGGATTGTATTTGTGTCATCTGGGGTCAAAAACTAGGTCACAAAGTCAAATAATAGAAAAACCTTGTGTAGACAATAGAGGTAACAGTTTTCATCCAATCTTTATAAAATTTGATCAGAATGTTTATCTTGATGAAATCTGGGTTGGGATTGTATTTGGGTCACCTGGGGTAAAAAACTAGGTCACTAGGTCAAATAAAAGAAAAACCTTTTGTAGACAATAGAGGTCACAGTTTTCATCTAATCTTTATGAAATTTGGTCAGAATGTTTATCTTGATGAAATTGGGTTGGGATTGTAGTTGGTTAGTCAGATGAGCAATTCAGGGCCATCATGGTCCTCTTGTTTAAATGAAAGACCCTGTACTGATCAAAGACAGTGACATTTGCATTACCTGTATATAAATTTTGTACAAAATCACAATATAACTGAACATTATAATTATAGTTGCAATACCATGTTATTTTTGTTTTACCGGGTATATGAAAATTCATACATTGACAAATCACAGGAATTCGTACAAAGATACATTTTAATTATTTACAGGTACACTACCAGTGTTGTATAGGGCAAAACAAACATATTTGACCCTTGATTAAAAGTGGCTTAATTCATGTGTGTAAAGTGCGGTCCTAGATTAGCCTGTGTGGCTCACCCAAGCTACTCTGTGTCCCCACTTTCTGCTTGTATGAAAGTTTTCGTTTAAAGATAGTCCCTTTTTAGCAAAAATCAAGTTTAGGCAGAAAGTGTTGCGATTTACCTGTGCAGACTGCACATGCTAATCTGGGACGACGCTTTACGCACATGCACTAAGCCGCTTTTTCCAAGAGTGTGGCTCTCATTTTAATGTGTCACCTTAATTTCCTTGCAGCCTGTTTTCGCTGGATGTTCAGTTGAAGCAGTACTCCTCAGTCTACGTCTCGTTCACCTACAAGATCCTACAGGACCCAGACTGTGATATCTTCTACGAGCTTCACTTGCAGCACGATGCACAGTCCATCGTGTTGGTTCTCCTGCCGTTCCCAGACGGGGACAAGCCAGTTCCCATATTTGGCAAGGACATGGCCTGCATGTACGTTCACGCCATCCCAACCACCAGTCTGCCCAAGCTACTGAGCGTGTCCACTCCTCAGCAGAACAACACCCGATGGAGGACAAGGTGACTACCTTTCAAGTGTTAAAGGACTCATTGGAATTTTAACAAACTCAAGCTTGTAGCTTTGGAAGCCTTTCTTGAATTAATTTTTTTTGTATAATTACTTGATACTGTGTTTTAACTTTTTCTGGTCCTACATAAAGCGAAGTATAAATAAAAGTTCAGTATTTTTTAAATCACAATTACAAATGATTGCAATCATGACCATTTTTTTCAAAGTGTCCCGTTAATACAATTACCAGTTCCCCAAAACATGTACCATTCTTTATATTTTCTTTGAAAGCAACCGATTTTATACCTAATGTTAAGCTGGTAGATATTAAAAGTTCAAGTTTATGACATTTATAATATTTTTAATACATGCATCTAACTGATCATAGATATTAGAGTAATCAGTTTCAATCATCAACAGGTGCTTACAGATTCAATGAACAATAGGTGCTTATTCTTCCACATTGTAAGATATTGTGAGCCTTGTTCGGGGTAAACGGGACTAAGTGCATGTGCCGAAAGTGTTGTCACAGATTAGCCTGTGAAGCCTGCACTGGCTTATTAGGATTGACACTGACTAATTTGTTTTTTTTTTGTTTCTAAGAGACATCCTTTGAATGAAAACTTCAATAAAAGCTGAAAATGTCCTCCTTTATTAGCCTGCACTGGCCTATCTGGGACGACACTTAAGGCACATGCATTAATCTGTTCCTGATTGTGGACTCTTGCAGATGGTTTCCAGTGCACAGCCTGTACCTGAAGTTCTGTAGACTGACCAGTGTCAAGGTGGGAATGACCACTACTGACCCACAGCCCAAGAAATGTATTGCCCTCCTGGGGGACTTCAAGGTAGTGTGCCCTATACAGTCCTCTTTCTGGGAAAACTGGGCTTAATGCATATGCGTTAATTGGTGTCCAAGATCAGGGACTACACTTTACGCCTGAACTGAATTTTAGTTTAGAAGAGACTTCCTTTCATCAAAAAGTGTTGTTTTTTTAAGCAGAAAATGTTGTTCCTGATTAGCCTTTGCAGACTGCACAGGCAAATCTCAAGCAACACTTTGCACACGTGCATTACATATCTTCTACTTACCCACATGATTACTGCCCCCCTGCGTTCTACTTACCCACGTGATTCTTTCCCCATGCCAGCTGATCTCGGTGGAGAGTCTGCCCAGTGAGTTCCCTGCAGTGGTCCTCGACAGTGTGACCCCTGACCTGACCTCCTCCTACCCGCTGATAGATGAGGCCTGTAACAATTACAACAAGGAAGACCAGGTACCAGCACCAGAGTCAGTCAACTGGGGAGGTATGGAATTTGTTAAGTTTTTTTTTTCTTATGTCTTACTATGCCAGTAATACAGATTATTACTTGAATTAGCTCTAATCTTGTTTTGTAAGGTTTTTATACCCCCCCAAACGAAGTTTAGGGGGGTATATAGGAGTGAACTTGTCGGTCTGTCTGTCTGTTGGTCCGTATTAAGTGTCCGCTCTCTAATTCAAGTAGTTTTCATCCGATCTTCACCAAACGTAGTCAGAAGTTGTATCTACATGATGTCTAGGCCAAGTTCGAACATGGGCCTTCCTGGTTCAAAAACTAGGTCATCGGGGTCACTTAGTGCGTTTTAAACATTCAGCCTGTTGTCCGCTCTCTAATTCAAGTAGTTTTCATTCGATTTTCACCAAACTTGGTCAGAAGTTTGAATATGGGTCATGCCGGGTCAAAAACTAGGTCACGGGGTATCATAGCGTTTTAAACCTCACCATGTTGTCCGCTCTCTAATTCAAGTAGTTTTCATCCAATTCTCACCAAACTTGGTCACAAGTTTTATCTAAATGATCTCTAGGACAAGTTCGAACATGGGCCTTGCCGGGTCAAAAACTAGGTCACGGGGTCACTTAGTGCATTTTTAAACATTCAGCATGGTGTTCTCTCTCTTATTTAAGTAGTTTTCATCCGATCTTCACCAAACTTAGTCAGAAGTTTTATCTAGATGATCTGAAGGCCAAGTTTGAACATGGGCCATGCCAGATCAAAAACTAGGTCACAGGGTCACTTTGTCCGTTTTACACATTGAGCATGGTGTCTGCTCTCTATTTCAAGTAGTTTAAATCCGATCTTCACCACATTTGATAACAAGTTGTAACTAGATGATGTGTAGGTCAAGTTCGAACATGGGCCATGCCGGGTCAAAAACTAGGTCACGGGGTCACTTAGTGTGTTTTAAACCTCACCATGTCGTTCGCTCTCTAATTCAAGTAGTTTTTATCTAATCTTCACCAAAATTGGTCAGAAGTTGTATCTTGATAATGTCTAGGTCAAGTTTGAATATGGGTCATGCCGGGTCAAAAACTAGGTCACGGGGTATCATAGTGCGTTTTAAACCTCACCATGTTGTCCGCTCTCTAATTCAAGTAGTTTTCATCCAATCCTCACCAAACTTGGTCACAAGTTTTATCTAAATGATCTCTAGGACAAGTTTGAACTTGGGCCATTCGGGGCCTAAAACTAGGTCATGGGGTCACTTAGTGCGTTTTTTAACATTCAGCATGGTGTCCGCTCTCTAATTCAAGTAGTTCACATCCGATCTTCACCAAACTTGGTCAGAAGTTTTATGGAGATGATCTTAAGGCCAAGTTAGAACATGGGCCTTTCTGGGTCAAAAACTAGGTCAGGGGGTCACTTAGTGCGTTTAAAAAAATTGAGCATGGTGTCTGCTGTTTTTTGTGAAGACGACATGCAAAATATTATGTGTCAATGCGGCATGTGGGGATATTTATCACGTCTGTGACAAAGCTCTAGTTTTTTTTATAAATATAGCGTAGTACGTAGGTGAAATAATTATCCAAAAGGGGCACAAATTAAAATAAAGTGTAACAATGTTCTAGTGGACGCCTCTGGAAATGCCATCACGATTCCGTACGACAAGCTGGACAGCATGCGAGTGTCCTGTCACACGCTTCAAGACTTCCGCCCTGGAATCGGTGGCCAGTTGTGTCAGGTGCTCTATCAGCTGATAACCAGCCTGGATTGCTTCACACTCAAGTGGAAATCAGACAACCCTGACACTGTAGACCATTATCGTATATACCAGATAAAAATAGACTCTGGAGTTGCAAAACTTATGGGTCATGTCCTTCAGCCCATCTTCAAAGTGACTTGGTTCGAGATACCAGATTATGAAAGGAATGAGAGCGTACACCACTTCAAGTTTGTAGTGAGACCAGTGCTGAAGTGTGGGGTAGTTGTGCCTTTGGATTACGCCTACTGCAAACTGTTCCAGGTGGCCTCACGTAAGGATAGCCCTGTCATTGTCACTGATTCATACCCAGGGATGTTAGAAACTGAACAAGGAAAACAAACAGCAGAAACAGGGAAAGACTCAAAAATGGTTGAGAAACAGTCTAAAGACACAAACACATTGGAAAACTTGTCAGAAAAACTGTTAGATGATCAAGATTTAGGAAAGGGCTGTTTTCCTAAAGGACGTGAATCAGAAAAGCCAAATCTGGAAACTGAACAATGCACTGCAGGTGAAGAAAATCTGGTGCATGATGTATGTAAAAAAGATGAATGTGACAGTGAGAATGTTGAGAGTACTTCAGGGGCAAGGGCCAACAGTGATATCGAAAACTTGACACAAAAACTACAAATCTCCGATTCATAGAACATACTGGTCTCAGAATTGTGTATGTATTGTGATAAATACCCTTTGCGTAATGTTATTAAATAATGCCCATTTAGTATTATTTTATGCAGAGTTGCAAGTCAATTGTGCTTATAATTGTGAAAACACACACCATAGTATAATTCAGATCCATAAAACGACCATAGTGAAATTAATATCCCGAGTCTTTGCTTTCTGTTGATATTCATAATGCTAATAGTTTACTGAAGAGTCCTGTTTTATTCTCACATGCTTGTGAAACAACTGCTGTTTACAAAAAAATCAAAGCTTGTTTATTTATTTTAGCAACTAGTTATTACTATGAAGCTCTCTGATTATATTCCTTAAATTGACGTTTCGGCATTATGCCTTTATCAAAACAATGGAAATTATATGTTAACTACATTTTTACGTCTTTTGACTGCAAAATTTAAATTACAAAGAAAATATTTTTAAACGTCAAATGACGTTGTACATGATGTCATCATAAATGACGTTATATAAAATGCCGCAAAAAATTGTAAAAATTTGCCCAAAATGAAATGACTTAAAATTATTTACTTACACATTATGTCTCAATCTTATGTTAAATGTGTGCTTTATATATTTAATAAATTGATATTTTACAATAAAACAATACATTATCATATTAAATTTTAATTTACCTAAACTTGTTTTCATAAATTTAATGAATTCAATCCATATCTATGTAAAAGATTAAAATGATATTTGATTAAATAATCATGTATACTTGCTATTCTATCTTATCATATACACATTCTGAATAAGATAAATTGCATAAAGTACTATTATTTTTACATTCATTTATGTTGATGATTAATATAAAATGTTTTTCACACATATTTTTTAATAGTTTCCCATAGCAGGACATCAATTCGATTTTTAGCTCACCTGAGCACAACGTGCTCATGGTGAGCTATTGTGATCGCCTTTTGTCCGTCGTGCGTCGTCAACATTTACCTTGTTAACACTCTAAAGGTCACATTTATTGACCATTCTTCATGAAACTTGGTTAGAACATGTGTCTCAATAATATCTTGGACGAGTTCGAAAATGGTTCCGGTTGGTTGAAAAACATGGCTGCCAGGGGGCGTGGCAGTTTTCCTTTTATTGCTATAGTTAACCTTGTTAACACTCTAGAAGTCACATTTTTAGTCCGATTTTCATAAAACTTTGTCAGAACATGTGTCCCAATAATATATTGGACGAGTTCGAAAATGGTTCCGGTTGGTTGAAAAACATGGCCGCCAGGGGGCGTGGCAGTTTTCCTTATATGGCTAGAGTAAAACCTTGTTAACACTCTAGAAGTCACATTTTTAGTCCAATCTTCATGCAACTTTGTCAGAACATGTGTGCCAATAATATCTTGGACGAGTTAGAAAATGGTTCCGGTTGGTTAAAAAACATGGCCGGTAGAGCTGCAACGATTCGATCCGATTCATTGAAAATCGATTCGAAATGCTTTGATTCGATTACGATACCAAACGTACCAAATTCGATTCGATTCTTATACATATATATACATAGATACGTAAAGCACGCTGTATTCTGACTATTGATACGGGAAGGTGAAGGTTTCAATTTACCTGTAATTAAGACCCGCGCGATTGGTTGCTTATTACTTTAGTCATCCATTCAATAAGTGCGTTATGGTCTACTTTCGGAAAAAGCGTCAAAATGGCTGGACAAGTTGTTGCCGACAAATTGAAACTATCAGATGCGCCTAAGAAGCTAAAATCAAAAGTGTGGCAGTATTTTGGGTTTAGGGATGGTAGCCCTACTGATAAAGCAAAGTGTAAACTGTGCTTCACAGATGTGGCGTACGCAAAGTCCGACTCAACCACTAATCTAATGCAACATGTCAAACGCAAACATAACGTTGATTTAGCAAGATTAAGAGGTCGCACAAGTGCAACTACTGCAGTCGCGAGCTAGAAAAGTAGTTCTATTTCTGTTGGAATTTTGTTAAGTTTATTAGAGAATGTGATTTGTCCTACAGGTAACAGGTGATGCTGTCATGTCACAATGGTAGACATGCTTATTGCGGTTTTGGGTAAGAGTATTATGTGATAGTACTACCATTCAACTGATTCCAGATACGTTCTTATGATTATTTATATATTTTTTATATTATTGTGTAATCAACACAATCTTCTAGTCAGAAGTTTTTATATTAAAATTCCTAATTGCTTTTCTTTTTTATGTGTTTTATTGAAGTCACATTTGAACAGAAATGTTAATTTTGAGGCATAAGAGTGAATATATGATAAAACTAGGTTTGAAGATGAATCGAATCAAAAAAATCGGTATCGGAGTGTCTGAAATAGAAATCAAATCGAACTGTTGGTGAATCGTTGCAGCTCTAATGGCCGCCAGGGGGCGTGGTAGTTTTCCTAATATGGCTATAGTAAAACCTTGTTAACACTCTGGAAGTCACATTTTTAGTCCAATCTTCATGAAACTTGGTCAAAACATGTGTCCCAATAATATCTTGGACGAGTTCGAAAATGGTTCCAGTTGAATGAAAAACATGGCCGCCATGGGGCGGGGCAGTTTTCCATATATGGCTTTACTGTATGGTAAAACCTTGTTAGCACTTTAGAAGTCACATTTGTGGTCCAATGCTCATGAAACTTGGTCAGAATATTTGAACTAATAATATCTGGGCTAAGTTCAAAAATGGTTGAAGTCAGTTAAAAAAACATGGCCGCAAGGGGGCGTGGCATTTTTCCTTAAATGGCTATTTACTACAAAACCTTGTTAACACTCTAGAAGTCACATTTATTATCCAATCTTTATGAAACTTGATCAGAACATTTGTTCTAACAATAGCTCGAGTGAGTTTGAAAATGGTTATGGTTCGTTGAAAAACATGGCCCCCAGGGGGGGGGGGGGGCAGTTGTCCTTATATGGCTTTAGTGAAAACTTGTTGACACTATATTAGCCACATTTATTGGCTAATCTTCATGAAACTTGGTCAGAACATTTGTCCCAATGAAATTTTGCCAGAGATTGAAGCTGGGTCATATGAGCTCAAAAACAAGGTCACAAGGTCAAATATAAAAAACATGTTAAAAGTCACTTTTTTGGTCCAAAATAATCTTCATGAATCAGCTTGCATTTTTTTCAGAATAGTCTAGTTCCTTTGGCTTTCAGGTTAGGGCCTTAGGGTCTGATGGCCCTCTTGTTTGTATTAAATCCATTTGGTGATTGTGTTTTAAACTTCTTTATGAATTCCAATTCCTTAATAAGTCTGTAATAACGGGAACTGTCTCTTATTTGTGTTAGCACTGATATACCCATGTCCTGCCCTCTGTGGCAAGCACCACTGAATTGTTCTGAGATTGGTTTATCTCTTCGTAGCAGCTTGTCAGCCTCATGTTCTTTTATGTATACTATGAAGCTGTCAGCTTTGTAAAGGCAACTTAATATTGAAACATTGATACCAGTGGTCCTGGTTTACAATTAAATTGGCAAAGATTATGTTGTACAAAGAATTTTTTTTAACTCAAAGCTATTAGATTATATTAAATTATTTCAAATTTTTTTATTGGTAATACTGTGTACATGGTATAAGGATGGCACAGATAAATACATGTACTTGTTTTTGTCAAATATGTAGCTTTGCTCAAATTAGAGTAAAGACCTGATTTCTCAACACTTTTAGGTCACTTGTAACATGAACTTGGTTTTTAAGTACTGATGGAAGGTAAAGGTTCACTCTGCCATGAGTGTTTCTACTTAGGAACCTTCTTACCTTTCCATTTATGTCTGACACAAACCTCCCCCAATAACATGTACAGTGGCTGCCCCTATGAATCAGGTCTGACATGAACCTCGCCCAATAACATGTACAGTTGCTTCCCTTATAAATCAGTATGTGCTGTGTGTGTGTGTGTATTGTCACCGATGGTTTACTGCAGGGCTGTACTATTCCCCTGTATACTTCTTGCCCTGTAGGACCAGTGATTGCATTTCCTAACTTGCAGTTTGAGCTTTGCTTTGTTCTTTACAAAAATATTTTATGGTTACATACATGTACGAGTCAAGTATTGTTCTAAAGCAGTTATGTCCCTTTGATTTTCAGAAAATAAATTATATAATTACCCAGCTGCTATATATTTGGATAATTATACCCCCACAAACCAACTTTAGGGGGGTATATAGGAGTGAGCTTGTCTGTCTGTCGGTTGGTCGGTCGATTTGTATTAAGTGTCTGCTCTCTATTTCAAGTTGTTTTCATCCGATTCACAAAGCTTGGTCAGAAGTTGTATCTAGATGATTTCTAGGTCAAGTTCAAATATTTTTGTATACTAGTAACTGTGTTGCTTGATTACATTTGGATAGTTATGAGTAGACTCCCTGGATCGGTTGGTATACAAAAACTTAATTTTGGCATTTTCTGTGTAAAATTTCGGGTTATTCAGAACAAAGAAAAGTGAAGTGTTAAGTTATCACATTTTACACATGGAAAATGCACTTGCCTGGTTGGACTGCATCACATAAATCAAGCAGGCCACAGGGCAATATACACTTGCCGTGGCTTGCGATGGAATTCAATTGTACACCCTTAGGTTTGGTAGAAAATAATCATTTGAATGCATTAAATAGTTAACTAGTTTACAGATCAGAGTTTACAAAAAAAAATATTCAAAGTAAACATTTATTGGACAATTTTTAGATATATAAAAACATGTGTTTATTAGAAAATTGTACTATTTGGTTTGACTGTTAATTGAAAACAGTGGCATATATAGAATGACACTGGCCTTTTTATGTCCCCCACTATAGTAGTGGGGGACATATTGTTTTTGCCCTGTCTGTTGGTCTGTCTGTTTGCGCCAACTTTAACATTTTGCAATAACTTTTGCTATATTGAAGATAGCAACTTCATATTTGGCATGATTGTGTATCTCATGAAGCTGCACATTTTGAGTGGTGAAAGGTCAAGGTCATCCTTCAAGGTCAGAGGTCAAATATATGTGGCCCAAATCGCTTATTTTATAAATACTTTTGCAATATTGAAGATAGCAACTTGATATTTGGCATGCATGTGCATCTCATGGAGCTGCACATTTTGAGTGGTGAAAGGTCAAGGTCATCCTTGAAGGTCAGAGGTCAAATATATGTGGCCCAAATCGCTTATTTTATGAATACTTTTGCAATATTGAAGATAGCAACTTTATATTTGGCATGCATGTGTATCTCATGGAGCTGCACATTTTGAGTGGTGAAAGGTCAAGGTCATCCTTCACAAGGTCAAGGTCATCCTACAAGGTCAAACATCATATAGGGGGACATTGTGTTTCACAAACGCATCTTGTTGCATTTGAGATTGTTTTCAAGTAAATGTGAACTCTATATCTGCTGTGTGTTCAGCTCTACATTTGTACAGAATACACAGAAGTTTCAAATTTTAAATTGAAATGGCAAGTCTAGAGTATAAGCTTGTTTTTGTTTTTATCAATCAATACTTGATTCATGTTGTATTCTTCTGGAATAAACTGCAATACGTTTTATATCACTTTACGTTATCTCTTACATTCATTTACAGCTGAACATTGCTCAAGGTTGAATTCATCTGCCAATAAACTGCAATACATATTATTTCACTTTACGTTATCTCTTACATTCATTACAGCTGAACATTGCTCACGGTCACAGAGAATTTAAATTACCAACTATTGGAAAGTTGACATTCACTATAGTTTGTGATACATCACACTTTGCGTCACGACCATGGATTGCAATAGCAATGTATCCGGACTTTAATAGACTATTATTATTTTGGTTGTCAAAAACCTATTGTTATTATGCCCTACTTCAAAGAAGTGATATCTAGAGAAGTTGCAAATATCTAAAGTGATATGCAGTGTTTCCAATAAGAGGTGGCCAATTTTAAAACTTGAATAGGTTTTTAACCTCTTAGAAATCATGTAGCCATAACCTGTAATAAGTGCATGCCTTCAATACTGTTTTAGTTTATAAGCGTATACTACAAATAAAATAATTTAAATACAGACAAATGCATGTTTATGAAGACTTCTGATTCATTTTTGGCCTATTTTCAGAAAATGTGTTGTACATGTTGCATTCAATCATTATACCCCCACAAACGAAGTTTAGGGGGGAATATAGGAGTGAACTTGTCTGTCGGTCGGTCGGTCAGTCGGTCCGTATTAAGTGTCCGCTCTCTAATTCAAGTAGTTTTCATCCGATCTTCACCAAACTTGGTCAGAAGTTGTATCTACATGATGTCTAGGCCAAGTTCGAACCGAACATGGGCCTTGCCGGGTCAAAAACTAGGTCAGAAGTTGTATCTAGATGATGTCTTGGCCAGGTTCAAACATTGGTCATGGCAGGTCAAAAACTAGGTCAAGGGGTCACCTAGTGCGTTTTAAACATCGCACATGGTGTCCGTTCTCTAATTCAAGTAGTTTACATTCGATCTTCACCACACTTGGTCAGATGTTGTATCTAGATGATGTGTAGGTCAAGTTCTAACATGGGCCATGCCAGGTAAAAAACTAGGTCACAGGGTCACTTAGTGCATTTTGAAAATTGAGCATGGTGTCCGCTGCTGTTTTTTTTTACAACATGCAAAATAGTCTGTGTCAATGCGGCATAGGGGGGTATTCGTCACATCTGTGACAAAGCTTTAGTTTGGTGACAGAGCTTGGACAAGCAATATTTTGATAATAAACTGCGCCCTTTTTGCGTTTGACTCTTAAGTATAAATATGACCTTAAATTATATAGCTCTTAACATAACTAGAGCTTTGTCACAGACGTGCTGAATACCCCCACATGCCACATCGACACATAATATTTTGCATGTCGTCTTCACAAAAAACAGGGGACACCATGCTCAATTTTTTAAACGCACTAAGTGACCCCTTGACCTAGTTTTTGACCCAGAAAGGCCCATGTTCTAACTTGGCCTTAAGATCATCTCCATAAAACTTCTGACCAAGTTTGGTGAAGATCGGATGTAAACAACTTGAATAAGAGAGCGAACACCATGCTGAATGTTAAAAAATGCACTAAGTGACCCCGTGACCTAGTTTTAGACCCGGAATGGCCCATGTTCAAACTTGTCCTAGAGATCATTTAGATAAAACTTGTGACCAAGTTTGGTGAGGATTGGATGAAAACTACTTGAATTAGAGAGCGGACAACATGGTGAGGTTTAAAACGCACTAAGATACCCCGTGACCTAGTTTTTGACCTGGCATGACCCATATTCAAACTTGACCTAGAAATCATCTAGATACAACTTCTGACCAAGTTTGGTGAAGATTGGATGAAAACTATCTAAATTAGAGAGCGGACAACATTGTGATGTTTAAAACGCTCTAAGTGACCCCTTGATCTTGTTTTTGACCCGGCATGATCCATATTCAAACATGCCCTAAACATGATCAAGATACAACTTCTGACCAATTTTGGTGAAGATTGGATAAAAACTACTTGAATTATAGAGCGGACAACATGGTGGGGTTTAAAACACACTAAGTTACCTAGTTTTTGACCCGGCATGGCCCATGTTCGAACTTGACATTCTGACCAAGTGTGGTGAAGATCGGATTTAAACAACTTGAAATAGAGAGCGGACACCATGCTCAATGTGTAAAACATACTAAATAACCCTGTGACCTAGTTTTTGATCTGGCATGGCCCATGTTCGAAATTAGCCTTCAGATCATCTAGATAAAACTTATGACCAAGTTTGGTGAAGATTGGATGAAAACTACTTGAATAAGAGAGAGGACACCATGCTGAATGTTAAAAAACGCACAAAGTGACCCCATGATCTAGTTTTTGACCCGGCAAGGCCCATGTTCGGTTCGAACTTGGCCTAGACATCATGTAGATACAACTTCTGACCAAGTTTGGTGAAGATCGGATGAAAACTACTTGAATTAGAGAGCTGACAACATGCTGAATGTTTAATACGCACTAAGTGACCCCGTGACCTAGTTTTTGACCCGGCAAGGCCCTTGTTCAAACTTGGGCTAGACATCACGTAGATACAACTTCTGAGCAAGGTTGGTGAAGATCGGATGAAAACTACTTGAATTAGAGAGCGGACAACATGCTGAATGTTTAAAACGCACTAAGTGACCCCGTGACCTAGTTTTTGACCCGGCAAGGCCCATGTTCGAACTTTGCCTAGACATCATGTAGATACAACTTCTGACCATGTTTGATGAAGATCGGATGAAAAGTACTTGAATTAGAGAGCGGACAACATGCTGAATGTTTAAAACGCACTAAGTGACCCCGTGACCTAGTTTTTGACCCGGCAAGGCCCATGTTTGAACTATGCCTATATGTAGATACAATATCTGACCAAGTTTGGTGAAGATCGGATGAAAAGTACTTGAATTAGAGAGCGGACAACATGCTGAATGTTTAAAACGCACTAAGTGACCCCGTGACCTAGTTTTTGACCCGGCAAGGCCCATGTTTGAACTATGCCTATATGTAGATACAATATCTGACCAAGTTTGGTGAAGATCGGATGAAAACTACTTGAATTAGAGAGCGGACAACATGCTCAATGTTTAAAACGCACTAAGTTACCCTGTGACCTAGTTTTTAATCCGGCATGACCCATATTCGAACTTGACCTAGACATCATCTAGATACAACATCTGACCAAGTTAAGTGAAGATCGGACCGACAGACCGACAAGCTCACTCCTATATACCCCCCTAAACTAGAGAGCGGACACTTAATACCGACTGACCGACAGACAAGCTCACTCCTATATACCCCCCTAAACTTCGTTTGTGGGGTATAATAATTTTTAAAATGTTAATACTCTCATTTGAAAAACAGCTGTATTATGGGAATGCTGCAAACAGCCAGAGTAGTATGTCTGGAGCCCAAGGTTTTGAATCATGAATAGACCAACTCCCAAATAGGCGAGATTTTGGATAAACCCACTATGTGGGTACAGAAACATAACAAATCCCTTCAAAATCACACACTGTATTGAGGGTTATTATTTAAACAAATTAGCATAGGTGGAGAAAATGGGACAACTTTGTTTGTACCTACATTTGAGACCATATAATGGTTTTTCCAAAGTTGTGGAGATCTGTATACCATCTTTTGATTCTCAAACAACTTGGCATCATCATAATCATTCCCTTGACAGGTCTGGCCTTTGGGGGTAAATGAGAGACGACAATACAGAAATCCTCCAGTCAGGAATGGGTTTTGTGCTGCTGAGAGTTATTCATCACATAAATCAAGCAGGCCACAGGGCAATATACACTTGCCGTGGCTTGCGATGGAATTCAATTGTACACCCTTAGGTTTGGTAGAAAATAATCATTTGAATGCATTAAATAGTTAACTAGTTTACAGATCAGAGTTTACAAAAAAAAATATTCAAAGTAAACATTTATTGGACAATTTTTAGATATATAAAAACATGTGTTTATTAGAAAATTGTACTATTTGGTTTGACTGTTAATTGAAAACAGTGGCATATATAGAATGACACTGGCCTTTTTATGTCCCCCACTATAGTAGTGGGGGACATATTGTTTTTGCCCTGTCTGTTGGTCTGTCTGTTTGCGCCAACTTTAACATTTTGCAATAACTTTTGCTATATTGAAGATAGCAACTTCATATTTGGCATGATTGTGTATCTCATGAAGCTGCACATTTTGAGTGGTGAAAGGTCAAGGTCATCCTTCAAGGTCAGAGGTCAAATATATGTGGCCCAAATCGCTTATTTTATAAATACTTTTGCAATATTGAAGATAGCAACTTGATATTTGGCATGCATGTGCATCTCATGGAGCTGCACATTTTGAGTGGTGAAAGGTCAAGGTCATCCTTGAAGGTCAGAGGTCAAATATATGTGGCCCAAATCGCTTATTTTATGAATACTTTTGCAATATTGAAGATAGCAACTTTATATTTGGCATGCATGTGTATCTCATGGAGCTGCACATTTTGAGTGGTGAAAGGTCAAGGTCATCCTTCACAAGGTCAAGGTCATCCTACAAGGTCAAACATCATATAGGGGGACATTGTGTTTCACAAACGCATCTTGTTGCATTTGAGATTGTTTTCAAGTAAATGTGAACTCTATATCTGCTGTGTGTTCAGCTCTACATTTGTACAGAATACACAGAAGTTTCAAATTTTAAATTGAAATGGCAAGTCTAGAGTATAAGCTTGTTTTTGTTTTTATCAATCAATACTTGATTCATGTTGTATTCTTCTGGAATAAACTGCAATACGTTTTATATCACTTTACGTTATCTCTTACATTCATTTACAGCTGAACATTGCTCAAGGTTGAATTCATCTGCCAATAAACTGCAATACATATTATTTCACTTTACGTTATCTCTTACATTCATTACAGCTGAACATTGCTCACGGTCACAGAGAATTTAAATTACCAACTATTGGAAAGTTGACATTCACTATAGTTTGTGATACATCACACTTTGCGTCACGACCATGGATTGCAATAGCAATGTATCCGGACTTTAATAGACTATTATTATTTTGGTTGTCAAAAACCTATTGTTATTATGCCCTACTTCAAAGAAGTGATATCTAGAGAAGTTGCAAATATCTAAAGTGATATGCAGTGTTTCCAATAAGAGGTGGCCAATTTTAAAACTTGAATAGGTTTTTAACCTCTTAGAAATCATGTAGCCATAACCTGTAATAAGTGCATGCCTTCAATACTGTTTTAGTTTATAAGCGTATACTACAAATAAAATAATTTAAATACAGACAAATGCATGTTTATGAAGACTTCTGATTCATTTTTGGCCTATTTTCAGAAAATGTGTTGTACATGTTGCATTCAATCATTATACCCCCACAAACGAAGTTTAGGGGGGAATATAGGAGTGAACTTGTCTGTCGGTCGGTCGGTCAGTCGGTCCGTATTAAGTGTCCGCTCTCTAATTCAAGTAGTTTTCATCCGATCTTCACCAAACTTGGTCAGAAGTTGTATCTACATGATGTCTAGGCCAAGTTCGAACCGAACATGGGCCTTGCCGGGTCAAAAACTAGGTCACGGGGTCACTTAGTGCGTTTTAAACATTCAGCATGTTGTCCGCTCTCTAATTCAAGTAGTTTTCATCCGATCTTCACCAAACTTGGTCAGATATTGTATCTACATATAGGCATAGTTCAAACATGGGCCTTGCCGGGTCAAAAACTAGGTCACGGGGTCACTTAGTGCGTTTTAAACATTCAGCATGTTGTCCGCTCTCTAATTCAAGTACTTTTCATCCGATCTTCACCAAACTTGGTCAGATATTGTATCTACATATAGGCATAGTTCAAACATGGGCCTTGCCGGGTCAAAAACTAGGTCACGGGGTCACTTAGTGCGTTTTAAACATTCAGCATGTTGTCCGCTCTCTAATTCAAGTACTTTTCATCCGATCTTCATCAAACATGGTCAGAAGTTGTATCTACATGATGTCTAGGCAAAGTTCGAACATGGGCCTTGCCGGGTCAAAAACTAGGTCACGGGGTCACTTAGTGCGTTTTAAACATTCAGCATGTTGTCCGCTCTCTAATTCAAGTAGTTTTCATCCGATCTTCACCAACCTTGCTCAGAAGTTGTATCTACGTGATGTCTAGCCCAAGTTTGAACAAGGGCCTTGCCGGGTCAAAAACTAGGTCACGGGGTCACTTAGTGCGTATTAAACATTCAGCATGTTGTCAGCTCTCTAATTCAAGTAGTTTTCATCCGATCTTCACCAAACTTGGTCAGAAGTTGTATCTACATGATGTCTAGGCCAAGTTCGAACCGAACATGGGCCTTGCCGGGTCAAAAACTAGATCATGGGGTCACTTTGTGCGTTTTTTAACATTCAGCATGGTGTCCTCTCTCTTATTCAAGTAGTTTTCATCCAATCTTCACCAAACTTGGTCATAAGTTTTATCTAGATGATCTGAAGGCTAAGTTCGAACATGGGCCATGCCAGATCAAAAACTAGGTCACAGGGTTATTTAGTATGTTTTACACATTGAGCATGGTGTCCGCTCTCTATTTCAAGTTGTTTAAATCCGATCTTCACCACACTTGGTCAGAATGTCAAGTTCGAACATGGGCCATGCCGGGTCAAAAACTAGGTAACTTAGTGTGTTTTAAACCCCACCATGTTGTCCGCTCTCTAATTCAAGTAGTTTTTATCCAATCTTCACCAAAATTGGTCAGAAGTTGTATCTTGATCATGTTTAGGGCATGTTTGAATATGGATCATGCCGGGTCAAAAACAAGATCAAGGGGTCACTTAGAGCGTTTTAAACATCACAATGTTGTCCGCTCTCTAATTTAGATAGTTTTCATCCAATCTTCACCAAACTTGGTCAGAAGTTGTATCTAGATGATTTCTAGGTCAAGTTTGAATATGGGTCATGCCAGGTCAAAAACTAGGTCACGGGGTATCTTAGTGCGTTTTAAACCTCACCATGTTGTCCGCTCTCTAATTCAAGTAGTTTTCATCCAATCCTCACCAAACTTGGTCACAAGTTTTATCTAAATGATCTCTAGGACAAGTTTGAACATGGGCCATTCCGGGTCTAAAACTAGGTCACGGGGTCACTTAGTGCATTTTTTAACATTCAGCATGGTGTTCGCTCTCTTATTCAAGTTGTTTACATCCGATCTTCACCAAACTTGGTCAGAAGTTTTATGGAGATGATCTTAAGGCCAAGTTAGAACATGGGCCTTTCTGGGTCAAAAACTAGGTCAAGGGGTCACTTAGTGCGTTTAAAAAATTGAGCATGGTGTCCCCTGTTTTTTGTGAAGACGACATGCAAAATATTATGTGTCGATGTGGCATGTGGGGGTATTCAGCACGTCTGTGACAAAGCTCTAGTTATGTTAAGAGCTATATAATTTAAGGTCATATTTATACTTAAGAGTCAAACGCAAAAAGGGCGCAGTTTATTATCAAAATATTGCTTGTCCAAGCTCTGTCACCAAACTAAAGCTTTGTCACAGATGTGACGAATACCCCCCTATGCCGCATTGACACAGACTATTTTGCATGTTGTAAAAAAAAACAGCAGCGGACACCATGCTCAATTTTCAAAATGCACTAAGTGACCCTGTGACCTAGTTTTTTACCTGGCATGGCCCATGTTAGAACTTGACCTACACATCATCTAGATACAACATCTGACCAAGTGTGGTGAAGATCGAATGTAAACTACTTGAATTAGAGAACGGACACCATGTGCGATGTTTAAAACGCACTAGGTGACCCCTTGACCTAGTTTTTGACCTGCCATGACCAATGTTTGAACCTGGCCAAGACATCATCTAGATACAACTTCTGACCAAGGGTGGTGAAGATCGGATGTAAACTACTTGAATTAGAGAGCGGACAACATGCTCAATGTTTAAAACGCACTAAGTTACCCTGTGACCTAGTTTTTAATCCGGCATGACCCATATTCGAACTTGACCTAGACATCATCTAGATACAACATCTGACCAAGTTAAGTGAAGATCGGACCGACAGACCGACAAGCTCACTCCTATATACCCCCCCTAAACTAGAGAGCGGACACTTAATACCGACTGACCGACAGACAAGCTCACTCCTATATACCCCCCTAAACTTCGTTTGTGGGGTATAATAATTTTTAAAATGTTAATACTCTCATTTGAAAAACAGCTGTATTATGGGAATGCTGCAAACAGCCAGAGTAGTATGTCTGGAGCCCAAGGTTTTGAATCATGAATAGACCAACTCCCAAATAGGCGAGATTTTGGATAAACCCACTATGTGGGTACAGAAACATAACAAATCCCTTCAAAATCACACACTGTATTGAGGGTTATTATTTAAACAAATTAGCATAGGTGGAGAAAATGGGACAACTTTGTTTGTACCTACATTTGAGACCATATAATGGTTTTTCCAAAGTTGTGGAGATCTGTATACCATCTTTTGATTCTCAAACAACTTGGCATCATCATAATCATTCCCTTGACAGGTCTGGCCTTTGGGGGTAAATGAGAGACGACAATACAGAAATCCTCCAGTCAGGAATGGGTTTTGTGCTGCTGAGAGTTATTCATTTATTGGGAGGGACGTAAACTCTTTCACATCCAGCTGTTCTTCTAGCCTCGACGGCGACCTACCTGTAGCCTGCCCTGGAGAACAGTCTTGCACAGAGAGTTGTTCCTGGTGACGTGTCCAAACCATGCCAGTATTGGTTGTTTGACTGGCGCCAGTAGAGGCCAACAAGCCTTGAAGTCATGTTCCAGATATAATTGTTGGTCTTATGCTCCATATCAGAGATGCAAAGCATTCTTTGAAGACACTGCATTTTGTGTCCTTGTGAAGCGTCCAGGACTCGCAGTAGGATGGAGACTACAAGGGACTTGTAGGGTCTGTACTTGGTGGGGATTTTGATGGAACTGCTTGTCCACAACCTGCTCAGTCTGGCCATTGCTGCAGCCGCGATGGGAATTCTTATTTAGACGCCAGCGGTACTGGTACCATCCTTAGACAGTGTTACGCATCATCTCGCCAAGAATTTGCAACTGGAAGAATTTGCAACTGGTTGTACAAATATGCCATTGCCAGCAGAAGCCGGTACAAATGTGCTTTAGATAAATTTTAAAATGAGATTATGTAAAAGTCCTGTCATATTAGACCATGTGATGATGAAAATTGAATTGATCTTCATAGTGCAATAAAAAAAATAAGCAAATTAAGAAGAAACATTGCTTTATTATTTGTTACACTTACTTCAGTTGAACTCTATAGTAATATCCATGCGCATAGTAAAGATGAATATTTGATCATTATAGGATCAGGCTTGGCGATTCAGTGCCAGTCAGTGAGACTTATGAGACATCTCTGTACAGATTGAACATCTTTACTCATGATTCCTATCATTTATGTCTGGGGCTAAGCAGGAAGGAAAACTATATCCCACTGATTTAACTAACTACTAGGTTGACCATCTATCATGTCAGATTTTGCTCTTTGTTGGGATCAAAAGTTTGACCTCCTGCTGTTAGCAAACGCCCTAACCACTTGGCCACAAATACAATAAGTGTACAATTTGATTGATGTGAAGATCTTTCAAATTACAGCCTATTGTTTTCAATTAATAATAAATATTATTTAGACATGATCCTTGAGATAATGGACACAACTTCAACACATGACTTATCATCTTCTGATGGTTTGCCTTTGTGACAAGTTATTCCAAATCCATTAATATTTATATATATTTTTTATATATTTATATATATATATATATACACTGTATTATGTGAATTGGGAATAAGACATCAATTTGGGAATAAATTGTGTTTTATCAAAAGTGCATAATATGCAGTTTTATATGTTGCATTTATCTAGTTTTACAAATTATAATTAAAACATATACTTGCATATATAATAGCATCATTTAAATTGATTTTACTTAAAAACTGGATTTTTTATTAATTTAAAAAAAATCCTCATGAAATAAAACTGTGTCCATGCCGCGCATGGACACGGTTTAAAAATACACTTTAAATGATACAAATTCAATCACTGTTAATGAAGAAGTCATGGAAAATTTCTTATTAAGCTTAAATTATAGATAATATATTACAAAAATATATGTACATCATGAAATATTAGTTTTGTTTGAGAAAATCACCAAAATGATGTCCATTCCCAGTTTGATGTCTTATTCCCAATTCACATAATACAGTGTTAATATATAATATATATATATATATATATATATATATATAAATATATATATATATATATAAAACAGGCAATATGTCATTATAAGTTGCATATATATATATAGGAAAGTTATGACAGAGAGAGGAATTTTGGAATATTGTCTTTGTGTCAGAAACAGCGATATATATAATTTTTGAATTTCCTGTGTGAATGCAACTTATAATGACATATTGCCTGTTAATAAGAAAAATACTAGAATACTTAACAAAACAAGATGGCCCTAGTTCGCTCACCTGAGAGGAGTCTGTTCACTCAATCTTTACCAAATGTCAAACTTGACCTAGATATTGTCCACACAAACATCCTGGTCAAGTTTCATCATTATTTCATCTGCGAGTCATGATCAATGTACCTATGAAGTTTCATAATCCTAGGGGTAAGCATTCTTGAGTTATTATCCAGAAACCATTTTTCTAAGTTGAGTCACCGTGACCTTGACAGCTATTGTGTGAATATGTTTTTTGGCACTGTGACCATGACCTTTGACCTAATGACCTGATAATCAATAGGGGTCATCTGCGAGTCATGATCAATATACCTATGAAGTTTCATGAACCTAGGCATAAGCTTTCTTGAGTTATCATCTGGAAACCATTTTACTATTTTGGGTCACCGTGACCTTGACCTTTGACCTAGTGACCTGAAAATCAATAGGGGTCATCTGCGAGTCATGATCATTGTACCTATGAACTTTCATGATCCAAGGCATAAGCGTTCTTGAGTTATCATCCAGAAACCATTTTACTATTTCAGGTCACTGTGACCTTGACCTTTGACCTGGTGACCTGAAAATCAATAGGGGTCATCTTCGAGTCATGATCAATGTACCTATGAAGTTTCATGATCCTAGGCTTAAGCGCTCTTGAGTTATCATCTGGAAACCATTTGACTATTTCGGGTCACCGTGACCTTGACCTTTGACTTAGTGACCTGAAAATCAATAGGGGTCATCTGCCAGTCATGATCAATTTACCTATGAAGTTTCATGATCCTAGGCGTAATCGTTCTTGAGTTATCATCCAGAAACCATCTGGTGGACGGACGGACTGACATGACCAAAACAATATAACCCCTCTTCTTCGAAAGGGGGGGGGGCATAATGAGAAAACTGCCCCCCTCCCAGCAACAAAGTTATTCAACTGACCGGAACCGTTTTTCAACTCAACTCTCGTATCGAGGAAACAAATGTTCTGAGCAAATTTCATGAAAATTGGGCCAAAAATGTGACTTTTACTGTGTTCACTTGTTTTCACTATATACATATAGAAAAAAATGCCCCGCCCACTGGCGGACATGTTTTTTCACTGATCCCGACCATTTTCAAACTCGTCCCAGATATCAATAAAACCAATGTTTTGACCAACTTTCATGATGATTGGGCAAAAATTGTGTCTTCTAGAGTGTTTACAAGGTTTCTCTATAGCCAAATAGGGAAAACTGCCACTATATACATATAGAGAAAAAAGCCCCGCAAACTGGGGGCCATGTTATTTCACCGATCTCAACCATTTTCGAACTCGTCCGAGACATCATTTGAACCAATGTTTTGACCAACTTACAAGGTTTCTCCATAGCCAAATAAGGAAAACTGCCCTGCCCACTGGCAGCCATGTTTTTCAACGGATCGGAACCACTTTTGAACTCAACCAAGATATCATTAAGACAAACATTTTGACAAAGTTACATGAAGATTGGGCATGAAATGTGACTTCTACAGTGTTTACAAGGTTTTTCTTTTTTTTGACCTAATGACCTAGTTTTTGACCCGGCACAACCCAGTTTCGAACTTGGCCGAGATTTTATTGGGACAAAGCTTCTGACCAAGTTTCATGAAGATGGGACAAGAAATGTGGCCTCTAGAGTGTTTACGAGCAAATGTTAACGTTAGGGTACATTTTGTGGAGTGTTATCAAGTCAAAATTTGAGTAATTTTTTCAACAATTTTAAAAAGACCATTTGTATTAAGATACAAGAAAGAACACATTTTGTTTATTTTACAAAAGGTCTCACTACACATTGTAGCCATCTGAAACTTAGGTCATAGTTTAACCTTAAAACAAAGTGTGTAATATCAAGAGGTATAGGATAACATATTTCTCTTAAAACCAGCATAATTTAAAAAGAATTTGCAATCATAAAACTAATAAGTATGTGTACTTTACACGCCTTTTAAAAATAATTTAAAAACAATGCAAAATGAAACAAGAGATGTGTTCATCAGAAACACAATGCCCCCTAATGCGCCGCTTTGAAAAATTTTATTTTTATTTTTCTTACCTTTGACCTGGAAGGATGACCTTGAACTTCCACCACTCACAATGTGCAGCTTCATGAGCACGCCGCTTTGAAATAAAAAAAAATAAAAAATACCTTTAACCTTGAAGGATGACCTTGACCATGAACTTCCACCACTCAAAATGTGCAGCTTCATGAGATACACATACATGCCAAATATCAAGTTGCTATCTTCAATATTACAAAAAGTTATGGCCAATGTTAAAGTTTTTGAACGGACAGACACCATTATTTTACATTTGACCTTGAAGGATGACCTTGACCTTACCTTTCACCACTCAAAATGTTCAGCTTCATGAGATACACATGCATGCCAAATATCAAGTTGCTATTTTCAATAGTGAAAAAGTTATGGCCAATGTTTAAGTTTTTGGACGGACAGACGCCATATATGAGACATTTGACCTTGAAGGATGACCTTGACCTTCACCTTTCACCACTCTAAATGTTCAGCTCTGTGAGATGCACATGCATGCCAAATATCAAGTTGCTATCTTCAATATTGAAAAAGTTATGGCAAACGTTAAAGTGTTTTTTTTCGGACGGACGGACAGACTTACATACACACATACTGACATACTGACTGACGGACAGTTCAACTGCTATATGCCACCCTACGGGGGGCATAAAAAACTTAAACTTAAACACACATACATAAATCTAACACAATTTATCAAAATATTGAAAAACAAAATTATGAAGTATGAAAAACTGTAAAAAGTTCTTTTAAAACAGTCAAAAACAATATGAAAGGAACACAAATTGGTTATTGCTACAGGAAATTTGTACATGGACAACTGTCTGAGGAGGGCAGATTATGTGAGGGTGGCTTGTAAATATAATCAACACACTATTATGTGCAGTTGGAATAAGACGTCTTGTTATAAACAGTTTTTTCAAAAAATTATTATATTCCGTTTTACCTGTTGTATTGATTAATTTTGACACATTATTTGTAAAATAGGCACTTGCATATATAACCACATATTGGCTTTACTTTAAAGTTGATTTTTTTTTAAATCATGAAAATATATAAGTGCCTTCGTGTGCGCATGAACCAAGTTTTAAATAGTTAAAATGATAACAATACAATCACTGTTAAATAAAGTCATGGAAAAGTGCTCATTTTACTAAAAATATTAAAATAATTTTACAAAAATACATTCAAAACTTGAAATGAACAGTTTTGTTTGAGCTAATCACCAAAATTATATTGTTTCCAAGTTTGATGTCTTTGTCCAAATTCACATAATACAGTGTTATTGCACTTGGGATATGGAAGCAGATAGAAGATTTTTATTTACGACCCTCATTTGTAGTAATATAAATCTTTCAGCCACGGATATTACCTATTTCCAATAAGGAGAAAAAATAAAAAGCACCTTATTTGTTTCAAATCAAAGTTAAAAAAATCACATTAATCTGCAATATTATGCTTATGAAAACAAGCTTTAAGCATTAACAGTTACCAGTACTGATAACATACCGATGTTACATCAACTAGGAAGTTCAGTATCAACCAATCAACAAAATTAGATTGACAATTCACTTAGCCCTTCAGATGAACTTGAATGTTTTAATGGAAACATCTTGTTACAACACTTGAATGGTGTGTAGATGATAGACCTGAAATCAATCAGGAATGTTGGTGTTAATTATGGTCCACAATAACAATTAGCTGTGCTCTGGGACAAGTGGGCTTAATGCATGTGCGTGAAGAATCGTCTCAGATTGGACAGGGCAATCTGTACAGGCTTATCAGGGGTGAAATTTCCCCCTTAACTGGATTTTTGTTTAGAAAAGACTTTCTTTCAACAACAACTTCCAAAATAAGAAAGTGTCCTCCCTGATTAGCCTAAGCAAACTGAACAGTCTTATCTGGGAAGAGACTTTCTGCACATGAAGTAAGCCCTATTTCACAGAGAGTAGCTCCAATGTATCGTTAGTAAGCAACACAGACTCCACAACACATGTTTAAACACTGACAAAGGGCCAACACTAAATGTCATGATTCATTTTATTGTCCATGTCATATTAGATAATCAAGAAAAAACTGTAGAATGCCCATATCTGACCTTATTGACCATGACCCTTAAGACATGGACACAGATTGTGTGCATAACTTACCTACTGCACACAGTGCTTGTTTGTGTCATCTTTTTTCAATTTTGCCTAATATGTGAAGTTGCACATCAGACAAACTATTTCAAGGCCATATTTGACATTTACATTTGACCTTGACCTTTCAGCCAGACACACATGGCATACAGTGTCACACAGGAAATGCTATAACCACAGTAATCACTTGTGGCAAGTTATTTTATATTTGTGTGATAAACAATTCTAAACAAACTGTATAATAGCTATACTTAGTCTCTGACTTATATATGTGTGACCTTGATCTGTATGGTTGATCTTTGACCTCAAGACAAAGGTTTGCCTGTGACATTGTCTGTCTTCAAAAGTGAATATGAGTGACATGTTATTTTGACAATCACTAACAAACAATGCAGTATAAGTCAAGACAATCCAGCAGGATGTAGGTGCTAAGTAAGGACAAGTGAGTTGCTTACTGCTGCATTAAGAACAACATAAATATATACAGAAGCATAAAAATACATAGAGTTCTATTTTTCTATCAAAACTATTATGTTAGCTATTACAAATAAACTAAAGGAAAGTGTAAATAGAGGTTTTAATTTTTTCTAAATACATGCTCAGCTTTTTAGCTATATATAAATGTATGAGAATACTTATATGTATAAAAAATACTTAAATATATTATTACAGATATATAAGTAGAAAAATAAGTTCTCGAACACATCAATTTTCTTATATACAATTTCTCATAATACCATTTGCAAATAAAAAATAAAGAAAATACTGTTTATTAATTGATAGTGAGTGTGTTTCGACTAAATTCTTTTTTATTTTGGTAATTTTTATCTTAAAAATCATTACCAATAGAAAGATTTAGTACATCTTTTAGAGTAACACAGCAAAAACATCTTACTTAGTCAGATGTTTTATTAAATCTAGATTCTTATTGTTGTTGTTTTGTAGCGATTTTTCTCTTTCCCTTTTGAGAATTTCTTGAATATATGTTCCCAGGAAAAATATTTACCAAGAAAAAACATATTTTAAGTGTAATCATAACATATCATGATGAATTTGTTCAATCCAATATCAATAATGGAATTGAATCTTCAAATTAAAGAATGATTATAATGTTACAAATATGTACAAGGAAAAGTATAATGGCATATGAAAATGCAAACTATTTCTTCGATTTTTAAATGCACTTTGATGTATTAGTTCATAGAAATAAGTGTACCAAGGTAAAACGGCTAACAGCACCATACCAACAATAACAGTGAGTTTATACCAGATAAACTATTTCTGTAAAACACTTTGAAAGAAATAAAATGATACAACATCATATAAACAAAACATATCAAATAAATTTAAAGTGACAGTTCGCAGAATAGAACGTTGTTTTGCATATAAATCGTATAGCGAGAAATAAACTTTACAAAAATTCATTGAAATATATTTTTTATGGAGGTTGACATCGAAAACCTGGTCAATAAAATAATATTATATAAATATTCATAAATACATGCAATAGGCGAAAATCATTGCAGCGTCTCGAGTTATACAAATTATAACTATATTTAGCTTTCCCTAAACATTATTAGCATATGGAAGATAAATACATGGATTTAGCAAAAACGTATCGTTGCAACTCAGTTTCCGTCTGTAACAGATGTATTTGCATTTGTTCTTACCTTCTCTCCGCTAAATTCGCCCGTATCCGCAATTTTGTTTATGTTTGAAATTTACTGTTGAATCATGAATATTAATTAGGTCATTTTCGTACTTTAACGTACTCAACCCCAAAATAAAAATCACTATATTGTTTGTTTTCAACCAACTTCAACCAGATTTTCAGTGATATCCTCAATAAAAATACGTTTTCTTACGATTCTTCCCATATATAGCTATAAACTGTCACTTAAATGAGTAAAATAAAAAGCTTAATTATTATTCTTCACAGAATTTTTATGTAGAGTTGCATTACTTTTACTTTTCATCAAATATCTTTTGCTTCAATCAATACATTCTACGCATATTTGTACCCGGTAAGATAAAGTCTATGGTATGTGATGAACAAGTTTAATACGATCAACAAAAAACTTGCACTTATTAATATTTTCACCGGTTGTTAACATGTTTTGATTCACTAAGTATGTCACATAGTTTGCATGCAACAATAATGTGCTTTGCTTTTGATACATACTGGAAACATTCCTATGGCATTTAGAAGGAATGTTCTAGAAAACAACCATATCAATCAGAAACAATCCGCTTTTAAGACATACACAGTAAATTATTGGAAACATTCATAACAAATACAAGATACATCAGTGTATAACTTTGTTCTTATAAATATAAATATAATTAAAAAGCTTAAAAGAACACTTGGTTTGCGGTCTCACACCAAAGCTATTGCATAACAAATAATATAACAGTCATATTTTATGAGTCCAAACATTTCTCAGCAGAAATGTGTGCGTGCATACATCTGTGTACTAAGTGTAGAGTGACAAACATGAAGTCCGTTGCTAGGGAAATGATGCGATTTTCACCGCCCGCTCCGCACCATACCAGTATACACTGGAACAAGAAGAAAGTTGTTTTAAATAATGACACACCTCCATCCTAACATCTTAAAATGTGTCAATAATATTTGCATTATGTGTAATTATATCTGCAAACTACACCAAGCATAAACCTGCTAATTATCATTGAATATCTAAAACTTACACAGATTATCTTTCTTTAACTTACATTGAAACTTTAACTATAATAAAATATACACAATAAGCCATATATCCATGACTTTAAAGCTGCTAGTTTGTAGTTTGCATGGATCAATTTTGCTTTCCATGATATGTGAAGTGATAATGGACACTACCCTTCATACTCAAAATAAATAACAAGGGACAAAATGGTCACAAAACCAGGTTTTCAATTTGAAATAAAATCTGATAAAGGGAGACAAGTCAAACTGAACTGATTGTTTATAATTAACTCCCTTTGTTTCAAAATAAATATATTATTAGTTGTGATAACCTTGACCTTGGAGATATTGACGTAATTCTTTTGTGTGACACACCATCCATATGATGGTGAACAAATGTGCTAAATTATTTTAAAATCTCACAATGAATGACATAGTTATGGTCCGGACAAGCTCATTTATGGCCATTTTTGACCTTTGAACTCAAAGTGTGACCTTGACCTTGGAGATATCAATGTAATTCTTTTGAGCGACACAACGTCCAATGATGGTGAACAAATGTGCCAAATGATTTTAAAATATCACAATGAATAACATAGTTATGGCCCGGACAAGCTCATTTATGGCCATTTTTGACCTTTGAACTCAAAGTGTGACCTTGACCTTGGAGATATCGATGTAATTCTTTCGCGTGACACACCGTCAATTATGGTGGGCAAATGTGCCAAATGATTTTTAAATCTCACAATGAACGACAAAGTTATGGCCCGGACAAGCTTGTTCCGCCCGCCAGCCCGCCAAGATTCGCCAATCTAATAACCAATTTTTTCCTATGGAAAATCTGGTTAAAAATTCGAAATACAATGTAATCAAATATTATCTCGCAATGAATTTGGATTCGTAACAGTATTAATAAGTTCTGGTGACGGTAAATTCAGAACTTTCAATTATCCATCATCTTTGTTCCATCGGCGTATTGGTCAGATATGTTTCACAGCATTCACAAATGACTTGATGTTGAAAACATTCCCTTTTTCTGTAATAATGAAAGGTCGTTTACAGTGGTTCGCTCCATTGTATAGATTTTACAGCAAAAAATGTGTTATAACTCAATTAGCCCTTGAGACAAACGCAATCAACCCTAACGGCGAACATGACTTTACCTACTGGCAGAGGCATATGCATGAGAATTAACCTTATATTCATTCTAATTAATACGACTCAATGAATATCTTAGCTGACAAACAACAAGAATAATAAAACGTTTTATCTTTGTATATTTGTACTTTTCTTTGTCACCCCCAGTGCTTTTAATGGTTCCGTTGTAAAGTTGGGATAGACAGTAAAAGTGACCATGTCATTTGTCCTCTTGTTATAACTTATTTTGGCCAACATTTTGACAAAATAATAAACTTAAAAATTCAACACAGGTCTGTAACTGAGAAATTTTTAATTTGTATAAACATAGGGACTGGAGAACCAAATAAATGCTAAATACAAATATGTGGCTGTGATAAGGGCGAATGTGTCCGACTCATCGGCAATATCACTGGGTATTGTAAATAAACTATTTTTCGATGAACATAAGCTGGGAACCAAATAATTATTTGAAAAATAGTTGCATATGATATGATACTTAAAGCCTACACAAGCTGAGTCACGACTTTGATCGCAAAGCTTGTAATTAAAGACTTAAAACGTGAACATGTCCGACTCAAGGACGAGTTACCCTACTTTTTTATTTGTTGCAATATTTATCTGAATGTACAGATACTGTTTACACAATATTTCTGTAAGATATTTTATTATTTAACTAAATGAGCTTGTGACCATGTGACGTCAGTTACATTTTCTTGCTAATGTAAACCTTAACACGATAATATTCCTCTTACCAGTAAATTATCTGTTATTGCAAATCACAACAAGTTAATATTCCTGTTACCACATATTTTGTTAACTGAACTCATTCTACAAACTGAGCTCAATGGGCCTGGCTACATCAGCAAGTGTCCCATGTATAACAGTATGAGCCGCGTTTAGGAAAGACTGGGTTTAATGAATGTGCGTAAAGTATCGTCCCAGATTAGCCTGTGCAGTCCCCACACCCTA
This sequence comes from Dreissena polymorpha, assembly GCF_020536995.1. Lineage (NCBI taxonomy): Eukaryota > Metazoa > Mollusca > Bivalvia > Myida > Dreissenidae > Dreissena > Dreissena polymorpha. Next base: position 36,160,170 of record NC_068356.1, read on the forward strand.
ATCAGGGACAGCACTTTTCGCTTTTAAGGGTTTTTTCATGTAAAAGAAAGTCTCTTCATAGCCAAAGTCCAAATAAGGCCTAAAAGTCTTCCCAGATTAGCCTGTGCATACTACAAAGGCTAATCTGTAATGACACTGTACCCACATGCATTAAGTACAGTTTTCACAGAATGACACTTGTATGCACAAATCTGATATGTTTGCCCATATGTACTCACACTTAATATCAGCCTGAGAGGGTTGGGTGGAGATGATTGACGTTAGAACATCGATCCACCGATCCTTGTCCTCCGAGGTCTCTGCTTTCAGGAAGTAGTCACGGTCTGGGGTTTTCAGCAGGAACTCCAGGGGGTCACCCTTACCTCGAGTATTATTGTTCTCCACAGAATAGCCAACATCTTTGTAGCCAATATACATCTCACCCTTTGGAATGGCAGCCTATAAAAAGTATTTTAAAAAATGTTTAAAATAAGTAACGTTACATTATTTCTGTATACATCAAAAAAGCAGACTAATTGTTAAACCTTCTCTTCAATGTTCTGTTGTTTTATGTTAAATAATTGAAATATATAGGCACATGGAAACCTAGTGTAGCAGTTTAATGCAAACAAAATGGAATCTAGTTAAGAATCTATAAATGAGTATCAACCTGGGAAATCTGTGCTTAATGCATGCGGATAAAGTATTGACCCTGATTTGCCTGTACAATTTGAACAGGATAGTCAGTAACAGCACTTTACACTTTTATGGAGTGTTTCGTTTATAAGAAGTCTCTTCTAAAACAGACTGCACAGGCTCATCTGAGATGCCACTTCACGGGCATACATTACGCACAGTCTATAACGGCCCATGCCTCACCAAGGGTTCTGAATGGTACATGAGTTTCCTGCGGTCCAGGGTGAACCACCTCCTCTTGTAGGGCTCCATGTTGGGCCCGCGCTTGTTCAGCCAGCCCTCACACCCAAAGTCTGTGGTTAAATCCTTGGCCAACTGCAAGTGGCAAAGCATACTTTCAACCTTAAACATTTCCCACTCAGAAGTTCAGCTAAAATTGCTTTATGCAACCTACATAAAATCAGAACAACTTTCCAGTGACTCACAGGCTGTTCAGGTTTTATGCTGTTTGCTGCTCATTGGTATCTAAAGGTTGGAAACTAAGCCTTAAAAACTTGAAACTAGAAAGAAAGGTCTTTATTTTTTATTGATTTTTTAAGGGACTTCAAACGTGTTCAAGCGCGTATGTGAGTGGTGAAGGGTTTAACATGAACCTCTAATTAACAGGATTTGTAGTAATTAAAATCTATGTAGATTTTACACATATACAAAATTTAAACAGTAGCAACCAAGTTGGCGATGGCTTCTAAATTTGTTCAAAGGTAAACATGAGGCTTTCTCTGTGAAAAATATTTTACAACCGAAAAGCAGTCTTCCATTCTGACCAATATTTTATGGTTTAAGATCAGGCCTTTTCCACCCTATGCCACGGGTCCGAATATAGGCCCCATTCCCAATGCAAATCTGGTTGATTTTTTCCCAATTGAAACACAAAATTCCCAATTCCAACATCCAACGATTGCAAGGTTGATTTTTTTTGGCCGCTAAAATGCGCAAAATAACGTTACCTTATTCCGCAAACTTAATATTGGGGAAACCCGCATGTTTTGAGCCCGGCTTTATATCGATCAATACTGCGATATAATGGCAGGTAATCATTAATCATCAAAATGGCGTCTCAGAACAGCAAATATTACGTTGCCAAAATAAGAAAAAAAAGATTTTAAAAATATGCCAACAATTTCGTCCCTTTTAAACAAGCAAAAAGAAAAACAAACAACATCTGGTGAGGTAAGAATGAGAATGCAAAGAAATATTCCTAGTAATAAACGAAGATCGTTATAAATGATTTCCGAAATTCAACAAGATGCGACATAAGATTATTTTTGTTCATATCTGAAATTGATTATAGATCGATTCATTTGTGAGTAATTGTGTTATAAAACAAGGGCTGTTTGTAAAACATGCATGCCCCCAATATGGGCTCTCCGTTGTAGTGACAGCCATTGTGTGAATATGTTTTTTGTCTCTGTGACCTTGACCTTTGACCTAGTGACCTGAAAATCAATAGGGGTCATCTGCCAGTCATGATCAATGTACATATGAATTTTCATGATCCTAGCCATAAGCGTTCTTGAGTTATCATCCGGAAACCATTTTACTATTTCGGGTCACCGTGACCTTGACCTTTGACCTAGTGACCTGAAAATCAACAGGGGTAATCTGCGAGTCATGATCAATCTACCTATCAAGTTTCATGATCCTAGGAATAAGCATTCTTGAGTTATCATCTGGAAACCATTTTACTATTTTGGGTCACCGTGACCTCGACCTTTGACCTAGTGACCTGAAAATCAATAGGAGTCAACTGCGAGTCATGATCAATGTACATATGAAGTTTCATGATCCTAGGCATAAGCGTTCTTGAGTTATCATCCGGAAACCATTTTACTATTTCAGGTCACCGTGACCTTGACCTTTGACCTAGTGACCTGAAAATCAACAGGGGGTCATCTGTGAGTCATGATCAATGTACCTATCAAGTTTCATGATCCTAGGAATATGCATTCTTGAGTTATCATCTGGAAACCATTTTACTATTTCGGGTCACCGTGACCTTGACCTTTGACCCAGTGACCTGAAAATCAAAAGGGATCATCTGCCAGTCATGATCAATGTACATATGAAGTTTCATGATCCTAGGCATAAGCGTTCTTGAGTTATCATCCTGAAACCATTTTACTATTTCAGTTCACCGTGACCTTGACCTTTCATCTAGTGACCTGAAAATCAATAGGGGTCATCTGCCAGCCATTATCAATCTACCTACGAAGTTTCATGATCCTAGGCATAAGCGTTCTTTAGTTATCATCCAGAAACTTTTTTACAATTTTGGGTCACTGTGACCTTGACCTTTGACCTAGTGACCTTAAAATCAATAGGGGTTATCTGAGAGTCATGATCAATCTACCTATCAAGTTTCATGATCCTAGGCCTAAGCGTTCTTGAGTTATCATCCGGAACCATTTTACTATTTCGGGTCACCATGACCTTGACCTTTTACCTACTGACATCAAAATCAATAGGGGTCATCTGCGAGTCATGATCAATGTACCTATGAAGTTTCATGATCCTAGCCCCAAGCGTTCTTGAGTTATCATCCGGAAACCACCTGGTGGACGGACCGATTGACAGACCGACCGACAGACCAACATGTGCAAAGCAATATACCCCCTCTTCTTCGAAGGGGGGCATAATAACTTTGATATTCTTGTTATTTTAAGGCATTAAAGCAGTCCTAAATTTTTAAACATGCATGCATTATGCCCAATTTATATTTTATTAACATAGGCATGGTAATGTACACTTATCACAAATGTTTATAATATTTTGTAAAATTTTAATAATATGGTTACAATATAGTCGTTATTCACCAGTTAAAGGCTTTTTTGAAATAGAAGAAACACTATTTACATGCGATTATTTTTCCCAATTTAGCTAGTTTTGCGATTATTTTTTTCCCCAAAAATGGGATTTTTCACGATACAAAATTCCCAAAATGGAGTGGAAAAGGCCTAAAGATATATCAAGCAGACAATTAAAGCTCACAAATTTAACCTTAAAGCATGACCTTGAACTTGAGCCAACTTGACTGACCCATGCCTTCTGCACATTGTCTCAATAACTTAAACATTTTAGCGAAGTTTAATCAAAATCCTTCAAAGAGTATAGGAGGTGTGGAACAGACACTAATAATAAAGTCTCAATTTTTTTACCTTTGGTTATGACAGTCACCTTGAGTCAGTGTGACTTACTCTAACCTTCTGCATATTGTCTCAATAACTTTAACATAAGATTGATGTATGAAGTTTCATGAAAATCCTCAAAATCATTCAAAGGCTACAAGATGCCTATATCACCTGAACTTTGAATTTTGAATTTTTTGTGTGATTAAAGCAAACAACATAGCTATGCTATTGAAGCAACACAACACACCATCAACATTCATATGATACAAGAAATATGCCCATGCAAAAATACCAGATTTTGGAAACTTAGCAGAAATCAGTTTTCCTTTTTTAAATAACATTTATTAAAAAGAAACTGTTTCTATTATAAGAAACAGTGACCTTGATATTGACCCAACTGGTCACAAATAGAATCCCAAGCTAGGTGCAAATGTCAGCTACCTACACACAAAGTTTCAGCAATCTTCATCAAAACCTTTTACTGATCTGAAACCATTTTAAAAACATATTTTAGTGACATAGACAACCTTCAGACAAAAATATAGTGCAATAACCTCTCCCAAACTCAAGCTATTTACCAGAAACATTTTTTCTACTTTTGTTAACAGTTTCCTTGATCTTGCCCTAAGCGACCCCAAATGCAATCACAAACTTGGTCTACATGCAAGCTACCTACACACACAAATTCAGTGCAGAATCTCCGCCCAAACTCAAGTAAGTAAGAGGAAACTGTTTTTCAATATATTGTGACCAATACAAAATAAGTCATTGACCACAACAACATTTTTGATGCCGCATGCACTACCTTCATACAAAATTTCAGCAGGATATCTCCTTCCTTACTATAGTTATGAATTTATAACAGCTTTTTTAAGCATCAGTGATATCTACCTGAACCAAATAGACCCATATTTTATACTTATAAATAAGAAGTTCTCACATACTTCGTAAAAAAAATCCAGTATATGCGGATTTAAGTGTTGTCCCTGTTAGCCTGTGCAGACTGCACCGGCTATTCTGTGGGGACACTTTAAGCAAAAACATTTAGTCCCATTTTTGGAGAGAGGAGCTCAAATGCATAAAATTTTGTTCCTACGGCAACCTATGTACCTCGTCCTCACTCATGGCTGGGAAGGCCAGGCGACGTCTGTCCCACTTGGCGCTGCGAATGACCGTGTACCACTCCACCGCCTCCTGTTCAACACATAAACCCACACAATGAGGAAAAAGTGTCGACCCAGATTACCCTGTGCAGTCTCCACTGGCTGATCAGGGCTGACGCTTCCCGCCAAAACTGGATTTTCACTTAGAAACTTCCTTTTTTATTCCATGTAAGCGGAAAGTGTCTTCCCTTATTAGCGTAATTTTGGTGCAGACTCAACAGGCTTATTTTGGATGACACTATGTACATGCATTAAGTCTGGTTTTCCCACAGAGGGACTCAAATACTGACTGATACCATATAACTGCAGACAAAGCCATATGTTTCAATCATTGATTCATGCACAAATGAACCTGGTAGCAAAGTTTACTTAAACATTTCAGAATTAACTAAAAATTAAAATTCCTTCAATATCAACCATAGTATCATTATTTTAATAGGTATAAGGTTATACTGATTTATACTATTTTAGCTATATTTACCTTGGGGTCTTCACAGCTTACAAAGATATGGCGGGTTGATTTTCCCTTTGGATAGGAAATCTGAAAGCAATTCTGTTTCTCGCGAGCCTTGTCCGACACTAGGACTACATTCACATCATCAAGAGGTATGGATTCAATCAACTGAAAAATATATCACACTGGTCTAAAAGACTGGCCACTCTATCATCAAGCAAGCAAAATATCTTGGATGACATGTCTGTAAGGGTCAATTTTGTGCTAACTTAATTGTGTTGATTATGCAAATATTTAATCTTATTAATTGTTTACCATTGATTTACATGGCACTATATGCATTAATTTGCTAGAGCAGGATATTTAAAAAAAACATATAGCATCCCAACTTGCTACATTAACCTCATAAATGTTTAAGGTTCATTTTGGGAAAAGGGGGTTTAATGCATCTGTGTAAAGTGTCATCCCAGATTAGCCTACAAAGGCAAATCAGGAATGAGATTTTCCTTTAAAGAAAAAAAAACAATAAAAGGGGAAAGTGTCGCCCCTGATTAGACTGTGCTGACTGCACAATTTAATCTTGGATGATACTTCATGCACATTCATTCCACTCATTTACAAACAGCTAGGCTCATTTATAATTTCCAAGAAGACCTTTCAGTGAATCACTGCCACACAATTGCTCAGGTATACCTGTGTCTTATTGTAATACTGAATACTGTTGTCCAAGGAGTTGACCACAAAGTTTCTAGGGAAGAAATCCTTGCGATCCTTTCCCTTCTTCATGAGGAGACCCTCCTTCTTGTTTGCGCTATAGGGGGCCTGTTTGTCTGGATACACAAACTCCTTCCTCTCATACTTGGCCTTGATAAATTGAACTCTCAAAAGCCTAAAAGTGGAATGATGAATTGAACTCTAAAAAGCCTAAAAGTGGAATGATGAATTGAACTCTAAAAAGCCTAAAAGTGGAATGATGAATTGAACTCTAAAAAGCCTAAAAGTGCCGTGATAAATTGAACTCTCAAAAGCAGAAATGTTTTTACATAATGAGCCTCACTTAACATTTAAGCAACACAGTATTTTCTCTTTTAACAGACCACGATGCTGAATTTGCATGGATTAGAACCTCTAGGGAGAATGCATTTGACTAATGCAAGCTGTTTCGGATATTTTACCATTCAATAGCAGTTAAATAAAATACTTCTACCAGTTCTTTGACTTGATCATATTGCGGATAGCCTCAGTTTAGAAAAGGTGAATTGTGAATTTTTTTTTTTTTATAATGCTTAAGAAATAAAAATTTAAGACATACTTTCCCTACAATATTTCTATGGAGATATAGTTATATGCTATACTATTCCTACACTGTCTCTTCATAACATCTTCTATAGAACTAATCTTTCTAAAACTGACCAAGGCTGTCCTTTATTCATGAGTACATAAGAGCCTCACTATGCTGTAATGAGGCTTAATGCATTTGGGAAGTGTCTTCCCAGATTTGACTGTGCAGTTCAAACATGCATTAGGCCCATGTTCCAAGAGCAAGGTTCATATTCTTTACCATCTTGGAGAACAAAAGAGAGAGCAGAGGAACCCTTACTCTTTGTCTGACTTGGAGGGCCTTCTGTAATACTTAGGAAGATGTTGTTCGTAGTATTTATTCACATTCTCATTGCCAGCCTCCGCCATTTTCTGAAGTACAGAATTGCAATTTCCATTGGAATAAAAAAAGAAGCACAGTTTATATAAATCTCACTCTGGAAAATCTGGGCTTAATGCATGTGTCTTAACCCTTTGCATGCTGGGAAATTTGTCGTCTGCTAAAATGTTGTCTGCTAAATTTCAAAAATTAGCATTTTCTTCGATTTTTTTCAAAGAATACTATCAGAATAGCAAACAGTTTGGATCCTGATGAGACGCCACGTTCTGTGGCGTCTCATCTGGATCCAAACTGTTTGCACAGGCCTTCAAAATTCGATTCCCGCACTGAAAGGGTTAAGTGTCATCCCAGCCTAGCCTGTGCAGTTCAGGGATGATAATTTCCACCAAAACTGGATTTTTATTTAGACGAGACATCCTTTAAACAAAAAATCCCATAAAAGCAGAAAGTTTTGTCCCTGGTTAGACTGCGCAAACTGTACAAGCTAATCAGTGACAACACTTTATTCAAATGCATCAAGCACAGTTGTCCCAAAAAGAGGCTCATAAACTAAGTCTTAAACACTAGACATTGATAAAGACAAGAGATGTGTTCGTCAGAAACACAATGCCCCCTACTGCGCCGCTTTGAAATAATTTTATTTTTTTACCTTTGACCTTGAAGAATGACCTTGACCTTGAACTTCCACCACATGAAATGTGCAGCTTCATGAGATACACATGCATGACAAATATCAAGTTGCTATCTTCAATATTGTAAAAGTTATGGCCAACGTCAAAGGTTTTTTTTCGGACGGACGGACAGACAGACTGACATACTGACTGACGGACAGTTCAACTGCTATATGCCACCCTACCGGGGGCATAAAAAGTAACATCACAATGATGTCTCTGAAATGATAACTTAATTTTATATACTTATGTACAACATTATACCGCTTAATTTCCAGTTTAAAATGTAATCATTCAATCAAATTGTAAGCTTTCAAAAGCAACCATAATTATTTCACATGAGAGAATAAGTAAACTTGTATTATCAAAGTATTGTTTTTTCTGTTTTGTTTATTATAGCGTGATTACTTAATTTTCATCTGGGTCTAAGATTTGCTCCTGCAATTAAGAAACTTGTGACTACCACAAATATTTAAACAAGTTAACAAGTTTGTAAAAATGATTTACTGTAATTACCCTTAGTTTTCGGACACTTAAAAATAATAAAATAATAAAAAAATTCTTGTCTGAAAATTATACGAAAAATATTCAAAAAGTATGAGTGTTCGAAAATTTAGAGACATATGGTTGTTTGTCAACTATTATATTGAAATAAAACCAATTAATAAATGTGCACTAATTGTATTGTGTTGCACTCTCCTTTCTCTGCTTAAAAAAAATACAACTTCGATTCTGTGCAATCTCTTACCTGAAATGGTATATAAAACGTTATAAAACAAACAACCATACTGCTTCCTGAATACGATATCATTTCAAATGCTGTTGAGTGAAAAGATTGTTTATTACCGGTATACATGGTAATCTACCCAATAACGCAACTGTTATGGTCCATTGCCCTCAGGGCATTGTGTGCTAGGTTTTATGACTTTAATCCGTGGTAAAACTCCATGATAGAAGGGTCCCAGATAAGCGAAAACAGGTGAAAAATCTAGTAAAATAGCACTGTAAAATATACTGTCCAAAAATTGGAGTCATTAATTATGGACAAAAACATGTATGTCCAAAAATATAGAGTCAGGAAAAATAATTATTTGGGCTAAAAAGGGGGTGTTCCAAAACTTAGTGTCCGAAAAAATTAGCGTAATTACCGCAGTTGACATTTGATAAGTTTATTTTCTATTGTTACTAAGACGTTGTTACTCAACACTTAAAACAATATAATAATGCCCAGGATAACCTTTTCTTTTTTAAAACAGACTCAAGTTTTCAAACATACATATGGGCATGGAAAAAAAGGGGTTTATGTTTGTGCATGCCAGACTATCCTTTGAAGTCCGCACAAGATAATCAGAGATGACACTTTCCTCTTTTAGGGCATTTTTTTTGTTTAAAGTTAGTCTCCTCTAAGCCAAAATCCAGTTTAGACAACAAGACATTAGTATCTTCCCTGATTAGCCTGTATGGACTGCAAAAACACTGGGACAACACAACACACATGCATTAAGCACCATTTTCCCAGAGCGAGGATCAGATTAATGATATAAAAGCTCAGTGACAGCTTCGTGTACCTTGACCAAGTCATCATCCCAGTAGTCCAGCTTGATGGACTTGACGCGACTGATGTCCACTCCCAGACTACGGTGGATCCCTGCGCAGTCCTGACACAGGAAGATACCCAGGTTGCATGAGGCCCAGTCTACATGCTCTGTAACCCAGACAAGAGATACTTGATATATGTCTTGCTCTGGGAAAATGGGGTTTAATGCATGTGCGTAAAGTCTGCACAGACTAATCAGGGGCGACACTTCTGCTTAGACTGTTATTTCATTTAGAAGAAACTTCCTTTTAATGAAAACTTCCATTAAAGCAGAAAGTGTCAGCCTGTGTGGCCTGCACAGACTAATCTGGGACAAGCTTCATGCACTGGCATTGAGCCCCATTTCCCCAGATCGTGGCTAATATGTAAAGGTGAACAAAGTGATGATAATTATGTTGCATTTCTGTTAGTAGTTTTATTAGTTTTATATGAGTGCAATTACAATAATTCATCTTGTACTTAAGTATAACCTAAAGCCAAAATATAAATTTGATGCTAATATTTCTTACTGGCTAATATATTGTACACCACAAATTGCTGCTTAAATCTATGAAAATATGTGAAACTGAAGTAGATCTTGTTTTTTTAAATAAAAAATGTCCATGTTTCCTTTAAGTAGTATAATAAGATGGCTACACATTCAGATTTTTAAGTGACAAACTAGATTGGACCAATATTTTTTGCGCTTGAAATAATGGCACAAGGGGCTTCATTACAGGAAACAGCGTGTAGTTCTAAATGGTGAAACATCTGACTGGAAAAACGTTACTTCCGGCATTCCCCAGGGAACAGTGTTAGGACCAATATTGTTTGTAATATATACGAATGATTTACCGGACCAAGTTAACGACCTATTAAAAATGTTTGCTGACGACACAAAGATTTATACTGCAGTTGATTCAGTTAATGACCAAAATTCTTTACAAGAAGATCTCTACAATCTATGTGAATGGAGTAATGAATGGTTAATGAAATTTAATATATCCAAGTGTAAATGCATTCAGTATGGAAACCTGAATCATCACTTCAACTACAAAATGAAGGACAACAATAACAATACATTTGAACTACCTTTTGATAGTGAAGAATGCAAATTGGGGATACTGTTTCAATAAAACCTGAAATTCGATACACACATTACAACCAAGTCTAGTAAAGCAAATCGCTTGCTCGGAATGATTAAACGTACATTTACATATATGGACAAAGACTTATTTCTGTGTATATACAAGTCGTTAATTCGCTCAATATTAGACTACGGTTCACCTATATGGAACCCAACAACAAAGAAAATGCGCCAAGTCTTAGAAAATGTTCAGAGATGTAGCACGAAAATAGTTCCAGGCTTACGACTCCTATCATATGAAGAAAGGTTAAAACTGTTAAACCTGCCAAACCTATATTACAGACGAAAACGCTTTGACATTATTCAGCTCTTTAAAATCATACATGGATACGAAAAGATGGACATTGACAAACTCTTAACTTTCAACGACAACATCACCAGGGGTCATATATATCAGATTGTTAAAGTTCTTTGCAATAAATCGCTCCGTTTAAACTCATTCCCACACCGGTGTATAAATGACTGGAACAAATTGCCAGAAGATATTGTTCTGAGTGACTCCATTAATATATTTAAAAGTAAACTGGATAAATTGTGGTATCCAGAAAGATTCTCTCTGGAAGAAATGTATTAGTCCCGGAAGCAGTATCAGAAAACTAAGGTTTACATGAGGGAGCAAAACAAGCTGGGTAACTAGCTTTCAACAGCTCCAAGATCTTCATATGTATCTTTTGTAAGTATAAATAGTTATATAACAAACATATACGGTAGTTAAAGTCTGCTTCTAATAGTGTTGTTAACTGGGTAGTTAAAGAAAAGTTGTTTTTCTTTTATTAAAAGGAAAATCACAAAATATACAATTTAATTTACTCATAGTGCTAGGTGTAAAGTAATGAGCCTTGTTCTAGGAAAATGGAGCTTAATGCACAGGCTAATCAGAGATAACACTTTCTGCCTAGAATGGATTTTTGTTTATAAAAAACTTCGTTAAAAAACTAATCCATTAAATCAAAAAATGTTTCCCTGATTAGCCTGCGTGGACTGCACAGGCTTATCTTTGACAACACTTAACAAACATGCATTAAGCCCCTGTTTTCCTCAGAGAACAGCTCAAATATTGTTACACTGAAACAATTATGCAACGGCGGTATTCATACAAAGACAATGTCTCTGTGGTTGATGCATGTGATAGATGTTGTGAAGATGGCAGAAGGAGTGGGACTGAAAGGAAGAAAAAGGCTACTATTGTCTTTGCCCTGATGCATTTACCTGCTTGTCACAAGCATCAGCTTGTGCAAATCCAATAATAATTTTTTCCTAATGTGCGAATCAATGTTTGTCTATAATTCATTTATCCATAAAGCAAACACTGATTGCATGTATATATTTGCATGGATTGGTTGGTGGTGTCAATTAAAATAATAATACATTTAAAAGACTTTTTAATGTTCTGTTGTTGTTGATGCTGATGAATATAAACATGTTTTTATTGTTTGTTTTTAATTAGCAAAATGAAAATGTAAAAGATGCTTGTTGATGATTATCATATTAATGATGGGTGATTTTTGTGTAGACCAAATGATGATTTTGATGTTAATGATGATGGTAATTCTGATTGTGTGAGTTATGATGGTGGTGGCGGAACTGCTGAGAGCTGAAAAGGATAATGATGACAATTTTAAATATTTACATATATTTTATCAGGCATTTAAAGTAAAAGACCTCAGTTAACAGATATCACAATCTGTATCTTGATCTTGTTCATGAAGTTTAATTAGATACAACTTAAAACAACTCAATAACTTTGATTGAACCACTTTCAGTTAGAATAAAATATCTTCAAGTTGATAATAATCATATTTCAATGATGACAACTGAAGTGAGCCAATGTCAACACTAAGAAAAGAAATAATGGTTAGAGCTTTACTATGTACTTAAAATGCTTTGCTATACAAGCTATTTTGAAATAATAGCATAATACAAGCATACTTATTTTGATTGATGATTACATAGACATCATTTGACGAAACAATATGTGTATAAAGGTATACATTTTTCTCATAACACTTCTCTCTCTTATGTGAAAGCTAAGGCATAGTTTATTTGTGAAATATATTTAAAAAATTGTAATTATCCTTCAGCCAATATGTGAGCAAGTCCCTTGGAAATATGCAAACAATGTATTTGCTTAAATTGTTGATCAATTGAGTAGCACCCTATTGTTATTGGTAAGCAGTCTGTCCAAAGATTAATTCAATTCAATCTCTTTCAAGATGCTGTGTTGAGGAAGAATCATTACAGCCTTTATCAAACCACAATGTAAATGTCTGCTTTTTAATAATTAAAACAGGAATATTTTAATACTTCATATAATTTATTGCACAATAAATTGAATGGCATTTCATCAGTTTATATAAATGTATTTATGTGTAAAATATGAACTTACAAAACAGAAGCAGTTTATTGAAAAAAGATCCTGCACTTAAAAAACGCTTTCCCTCATGGAAGCCTAGTCAGTATTGATTTATTTGACCATATGAATAAGTCTTTTAAAAAATTATGTCAATGTCAAATTGAGGTCAGGTAATGTGAATGTGTTGCAACTGCTCAAATATAACATTCAAGCACTTACCAAAGCTTTGCAGCTAGCAAGTTTGATGAAATACTAAACATGTCATCTAGGGTACTGTGGTCTTAAAAAGTGGCATGTTGAGCCAAGCTGCTTACATTATTTAATTAATACAACGCTAGTAGGAAGCTTGATCCTGTCTCTCATTGTGAGTACCACCAAAGAATAATGTGACACAAGTCTCAGACTATACTTAGTAAAGCTCGATTGATCATGGTCGAGTCGGGTACTACTTACATGTACCCCAGGTACTCTTAAGTATACTTACATGTACCCGGGTACGTTAAATATACTAAAACATACCTGGGAATTTTAAAACTAAATCGGTCTTTAAAGTAAAAGCAAGAAAAAAAGAGGCAATGAGAAGTGAGAGAAGACAGGTTGGTGCAGGAACTCCATTACCCCTTTGAATACTAAAAGTTTTTACTTCCTGGCTAATGTCTTTTAAAGTCTTGCTCTTAAAAAGAGGTCATGTGATTTTTTTAAATTGTTTTTCAGACTAAAATATGGTTACATTACAGTTTTCACATCATTAAATTTTCTATACAAATAATAGTGTAGTCATTTTTGTCGCGATATGCCTTGTTCTTTGAAGACCTATTGTTGATGTTGATTACAATCATGATTGTTAAAGTTGATCAACAAGTTATTTTAGTATCTTGTCATTTCTACTTAAATGTTGTTAATTAAACAGAAATTTCTGTGTGGATTAAATTGTTACTACATGATACAGGCTGTTTTTACCTGATATGTTCTTTATGTATGAATGTGTAACACATGCTATTTCAAGGTCTACTGTCAACTTAGATGAATCAGACACACTTCCATTAACTTAGTTCTGAACAATCCTCTCTCTGTTATAAGATGATGCAACAGTTTAAGGCTTTAAAAACAACAGATTGAAGGCCCTGCATGTAGTTTCTATATATCCAATAAGCCAGAATAACTAAAGCAGACCTGATTGGAAAATATGCTTCAGATGTTTTTCTGGAACTCTCCACAACTAAAACACAAGTATTTTGTTACACCATCTGACCCAAAACATCAGAGTCTTTCCTATGCACTTATACTGATGTGAAATATTGAAACTTCCAACAGGATTGTGGCTGATGTATTGGTGCAAAGAGGTTAAAGTTTTAATTTAAAGAAGTATCAACTTCTTTCTTTGTGAAGTCAACCCACATCAGCTATGGTTACTGCATGAAAATGCGACCGCAAGTGACATCATTAAAATAACTTCAATACATATAGATTGACGAATTTCCTATTTACAACTTATATTATTTATATATATATATACATAAGCATAGTGTATCATGAAAACACTCAAAACGAAAGTGTCAAAACATGCCCCACCCACATATTCCAATACACGACAGTTCTTGTAAATGCAAATACCAGTAGTGTGACAATCAGCACATCGATTGTTTCCATCTTTTTGAAGAATCTCGAACAAAACCTGTCTGTTTCGATCAGACATCTTTGTATAAATTGGAAAGAAAGGGGAAACAGTTTCTCAACATCCGTCTACTTTCTCCTTCCGCATTGATGTTATGAACCAAAGTTATCCGAATTTCGACCAGCACGTGATATTATGGTCGTATTTAGATAATTGTCACTGAGGGAATGTCTCCTCGATAGTATAGTGGTAAGTATCCCCGCCTGTCACGCGGGAGACCGGGGTTCGATTCCCCGTCGGGGAGCAATTTCTTTTTGGTTTTCAGGTTTTATTTTCGTATAAAATAATTTCTGCAATCATATCGCTGATTTTTTAGTTAATAAAATATGGTATGATATGACAACGAGTTTCAGATCTTTTTTTTATCAGATGCTTTTAAAGCGAGTATATACGATTTGTTATATGTGTTAAATTGTAATATATTGATAAAATATGTTACGATAACACAAAATAGGCAAGAAAAATTATATACATTAAAGTCGAATTTCATAAAATGCAGCAAAGACAAATTAGCGCCCCGAGCCGATTGTGACGTACATATTTTCCTACAATAACCGAAGCATTCGTCTTTGTATTAGGATCGGAGTTAGTGTTCGTGTGTCGTATGAATAGATATCGTTGCAGGAATTCAAATTAACCGTTAAACTAAGTTTAGATTCACATCGTACATGTATGGTATACATGCTGGCGAATTCGGCTGTACAGCCGTTTTCAATTTCAGAATTAAATATCTGGCTTATTTCGCATATTTCGACATATGTTCTTCTTAATTTTTATTTTAATTTATATTGAAATAGATATATAATAAGTTTTTTACACATTTTATATAAATTCATAAATATTTGACAAAATCGCTTTAAGGGGTGTTGCGGCAGTTTATTTAACCGAGGATATATTTATAGCAACACCGATGATGCTATTATCACGACTCAATATTTTTGTTATCAGTATCATCAGAAATGACCGAGTTGGTTCATAATACAATTGTCAGTGGTTCGATTCCAGGCGGGGTTAACTTTTTTTTTTACTTTTTTTTCTTTCTTTAGTTTCATACTTGTTTTATACTGGAGCTCTTTAGTCGTGTTGTTTACATTTATCAATTTTAAGCATTTAAACACAAACTTCAAAACATGCCGAAATCTGTGAACATATAAGTTATTAATGATTAAGGCCGAGTTTGATACTGTATGGTATTATGTTTGTGATAAAATATTGTTTTTTATTAATTTCTTTTGGTAAGCCGTTGTGATCCCAGTTAAGATTGTAAACAATTTCTAATGTTTATGCATATTTCTGACAATCTATGTACCGGTACTTGGGTTTTGTCTTATTGCTGTTTTTTAATGAAATTTGACGTCTAGACGGTAGGGATAATTAAAACAAAAAATCTCTGTTAAAAGTGCGGTGACCCCCTTTTTTATTTTTGTTTCATGATAACAATACATAGATGAACATATTTGAGAAGTTTCACAAAAAGTTATTAGATAGAACTTTTTTAAATTTCATTTTTTGTGGTAAAAATAGTAAAAAAATGACGTTTTTTGGGTGACATAAAAATTATAAAAATTAAATTTCTTAAAAGTTAACTTGTGTTCTCCATTTGTTTGGTTGTTTGTGGTTAACTTAAATGGTATATGATATATATTAGCTTATATAATCTCTACATGTTTCCAATTTCATAGGTTATTAATCATTATTATGCAATTAGAGATTTTTCAGTTTTAATGAAAAAGTACATATTATATTATGGTGAATAAAATCCAAACAAAGCCGGTGACCCTATGTTTTTATTGCATTTTTCATTTAGTATTTGTATGTAGTACTTGAATAAAAATTTTGAGCAAAAGTTATTAGATGGAAAAAAATCATCAAAACTGCAGCAACACCCCTTAAGCTGGAAAGATTTCACCGTGACGTCATCGTGGGTCATACTGTAATTATGAAGTTCCGATAGAAGGCGTACCGGGAACGTTCAGTACCCGCGACGTCTCCTGCTGTGATCGATTATTCATACAGAAGTATGAGCGCCCCGACTGGAACGCTATGTAACATCTGACAGGCTCAATTATCTCTATTGGGCGCACATCCCTCGCGTCATAGCCGATCAGCTGGACTGCACACGAATGACTTACCGAATTATTAAAAGAGTATGAAAGGCGTATCGTTGTTTGATATGTAATGTTTCATCAGTATCGTCAGTGAATGATTGTTTACCATTTGTCGAAATATATGACTTGTGGGCGTCTTCGAACGATGGTTTAAGAGGCTATCAGCGGAAAATACGCTGCTATCAATTTATTCATTAGATAGCATACGACGTTTTTTGTTGCCTTATTGTTCCAATTGGAAAACAATTACGTTAAATGGAGTTTGTTTATTTTTTCTTCAGAACACATACGTGCTTAATAGGCGATAGGTACAGTTTAAGTATTGAATGATCTTAAGTGTGTGTGCATTCTGCAAAATCGAACCGGATTTCATATTGTGTAATGTTATCATAGTTAGACCTGTGCAGAATATCTGACCAGATTAAATTCAAAACCAACTTATTAAACGGATATCCGTTTTTGGTCGTGGAATCAAGGTCAGTTGATTTGTTCTTCCTTAAATGTAAACCATTTTACAGAAAACTACGATGTATATTTGTAGTAATTGTAGAAAAAAAGCAAAACAGAACAACCTGAGTCCACGTACGTATGACATTATAGAATATCAAGTACAATGTACTACTAACGAACAATTCCGTTGACCAGCAATGTTCCCATGTGTATAATCTTATTAAATGCTGAACTGCTAAATACATTTCGCTACCAATCTCTTCTATACGATGATGATATAACCGTTAATGTTTTGTTTGTAATTTGCGCAAGAAAATTACACTTCCATTAAGGAATCGTCCGTTGAACTCGATAAGATTATAACGCTTTTTGACATTTAAATCATAAAATAATTTAACAAATGAGTTTCTTACAAATACGTGTTGCATGTTTGTTGCATCCTAATATTTGCCTAGCATTATTAGCCTAATAATACGTCTGGACGTCAATTACGAGCCTTTGATGGAGTAAATTACTCGACATCCTGGTGTCTTGTGGGAATTAAGTGAGAGGCATTATTGACTATTCATGATTCCGCATTGCACAAAAAGATCAGTCTTATATTCACGTTTTAAGAACAAAGTATACATGAAAGATCTGTTTCGTAAATGTTTTCCCAAACTTTTAAAAATACAGTACTTTAACAATTTGAAAATGATATAAATAAATGATGATGATTCTGCTGTCGTCGTCTTTGTTTTTTTTGCTTGCTTTGCAGTTATTTATTGTGATGATGATGATGATGATGATGATGATGATGATGATGATGATGATGATGATGATGATGATGAACATGATGATTAACATGATGATGATGAACATGATGATGATGATGAGGAGGAGGATGTCTGATGATGATGTCTGATGATGATGATGATGATGATGATGATGATGATGATGATGATGATGATGATGATGATGATGATGATGATGGTGGTGGTGATGATGATGATGATGATGAGGAGGAGGAGGAGGAGGAGGAAGAGGAGGAGGAGGATTATTATTATTATTATTATTATTATTATTATTATTTTATTCGATGGGTACTTAGACCTATGAAGTTTATGTTAAACAATACACTTAATGCAGGTGCTTCGTTATCGTATAAACATTTAGAGGGTATCTGTCAGTAAAAAAAACAACCTTGTATTTCCCTTGACCGAACATCGGTTAACAATATTTCAATGAAATATGTGAGCATATTATTTTAGTTCCAGCATTCTATGTCGACAGACACTGATATGTTTTGTATTTCAGTGCAGTGATTGGACGTTGAAGCACTGATCAACTGTTTGAGCGGACCCCAAGCTACACAAGATGTGACGCCATTGGAATGAATCCTTCAAGCGACTTCATGAAAAATAAACCTGGTCAGGTCGGCAATTATTAAACCATGTTGCGGTCATGTCACATCATCCGCCATGTCACCTCCGACAGATGAATGTTCGAAGTCCTTTGAAACTATTCTCTATCACAGTGGTAAATTTGGCAGCTACCAGCGCCGCGTGTTCGCTGCCGTCAGCTCCATGCACGTCGTCTGCTCAGCTATACTCGTGTACACGACGCTATTTCCGGTGCTGGAGGTGCGCGAAGAGTGTATTGAGCAGATCAGCGCGCCCGGAAATGCCAGTCTATACATGATGCTGGAGAACGGGTCGTTTATCAACCCGCTAACCTGCCGGAAATACGTTGCCAATGATCTAGGTCTTGAAAACGACTGGGTTTTCCCGCCGGTAGGTTGTCTTATATAAAAGATAGTGTTGGTAGAATTATCTGGGGTCCGTCTTATCAAAGATCGTACGACAATGTTAACTTACGACTGAATTTTGTAATTTAAAAATATAAGTGAATATGATCTGTATGTTTCAAATATAAAGCATATCTAACAGCTACTTTTGGAAATAAATGGAAATGTTCAACAAAAGTAATTATAAAAGTGACGGTTACATATTTATGGCGCTTCGAAAATTGCATCGTAAGGTGAGAATGTCGTACGAAGTTTGATAAGACGGGTCCCTGAACATTATTAAGTTGCAAAAATATTCGACATCCATCGAGCTCGATGTAAACTGTGAAAACAATACGAACGCGTCTTGACGCCGCATAGACGCGTCGCATAGACGTGACACGTTTCGTCTATGCGATACTCGTTACGGTTCTGTCGCGGCAACGTGCAATAGACGTGATACATTTCGTATATGCGATACTTGTTACGGAGCGGTTCTGACTACGCGACTACGCGACAACGCGCAACGAATAAACACATCGTCGTGTCGTCTTGTCTATCCCAAATTGTTTTCATATATTTATTGACCGGTTGTAAATGTGTTTCCATCTTGTTTTATCGAGCCACACCAGGACATGTTCTACAGAATTGTTGTTATTACGTAAGGCTGTACAAAACTAGGTCGAACTTTATTTAAATCTGGCAAAGTCCATGTTCAATCTCAAAAAGTTGCATTCTCTCTAAGCTGAGACAAAATACTTCATTGAAAATAGAATATTGGCAGAATGCTTGTCACAGTGCAATCTCGGTCAGTTCGGAAAATGGGTCAGTTTAGGTCAACTGGTATATACACACATTATAAAGACATATAAAGACATGGTAACCGCCCTGTAGCGCGGCTTTTTATCGGATCTTAATCTTCAACAGAATTCTTGTCTCTTACTAATTGTTTGGAACAAATCTGATCAATGGGTCAGAATATTTGTCTTCTTTATAAAATACATTTTAAGTTAGAAACAAGATCAAATTGGGTTTGGGTTTAAAAGCTAAGTAAGCTGGTCCAATAATGCAAGAACCATGTGAACACTATTGAATCACAATGCACCCAATCTTGCTATGACAGACATAGAAAAAAGGGTTTCTCTTTTTTTTAAAAATGCAAAGTTTGAAACTGAACAAATTTACACAAACGAAGGGGTTACATTTTTTGTTAAGATATTAAAGAAACTTAACATTCAAACAGACGGACAAATTTTCCTCCCCATTAATCTGTACGTTGGTACAATCGCTTGATTGTACGAGCCTCGCTCTGGTAAAACGGAGCTTTATGCATTTGCATAAATTATTGTCCCAGTATAGCCTTTGCAGTCCACAGAGGCTAATGAGAGACCAAACTTTCTTCTTCAATTAAATTTTTCGTTTAAAGAAAATATTTTCTTAACCCATTAATGCCTAGTGGACTCTCTTATCCTTCTAAATTGGATCAATTTATTTCCAAAATTAGTGATGTCTAGTATATTTATTTCTATATTTAGAATATTACTTACTGAAATTCCTTTAAGCAAACAGCGCAGACCCTGGGTCTACGCTGTTTGCAATGTCCTTTTTTTCAGGACGCTAGGCATGAATGGGTTAAATAAAATCCAGTGTATACGGAATGTGTCGCTCTGGATTAGACTGTGCGGACAGCTCATACTAATCTGGGATGACACTTTAAGCACATTCATGATACCCAATATTCCTTTTAGCAAGGCTCGTTTGGTATTATCTATGCGGCACGAGAGGACATTTCTACCGGTAACAAAAAATAACGATATGGGAAATGATTGTTATAAGCACATTGCAGACACTGTAAACATGGCATTCTTTGTAAATGGTTTGGCAAGCATCCTATAAGCCTTCATCAGATGCAGATGATGTGTAAAAGAACAACCGTACAGTTATCTTTATATCGTTACTGATCACCCGAACCGATTTCTGCTCTTTAATTGATTGCTGATTAACGAGGTAGCTATAGATCGCGAGCTACAAGATCAGGTGTGTTGTGCTATACAAAACATTCTATTGTACAGTTGCTGATTTGAGTTGGTAAATATTTTGCTATATCTAGGAAACAGTGACCTAAATACTTGGACAAATTTGATATTTTTTTTATTTGAAAGTATTACGTACCATATCTATATTTTATACATTTATCTAAAGTTACTTTGAGTGAAACAACTGGCTTTTGCAGGTGGAAAACAAACTGTGCTATATGAGCGCGTATTACAATAACCTATGCAAGCGCGTGATATAAGCGCCCTATAGTCTTACCTAGATATGTACACACCAATATATAATAATAATAATAATAATAATAATAATAATAATAATAATAATAATAATAATAATGATAATAGTAATAATAATAATAATAATAATAATAATAATAATAATAATAATAATAACAACAACAACAACAATAATAATAATAATAATAATAATAATAATAATAATAATAATAATAATAATAATAATAATTAATAATAATAATAATAATAATAATCTCTTTATTTTCCGATCGTAACTCACTAGGACAACACAATGGCAATCTTATTTTTAACGAGGCCTTCAAACAACTATGGTATGTATCATGCATTTCTACATTATAATGCAAACATGTAGACTTTAACGGACATAAGAGTACTGTAACAGTGTAATAGAAGTGTCATAAAAAGCAAGTATATTATATCACTTCTCTTGTGTTGTGGCAAAGTTTGCGTTTTTCAAAGACCGAGAGCTAGTTAGGCGCCAGTGGCCCGAGCTTAAGGGCACGAGTTTCAATGTTTTTGAGCAGTTTTCCCCGGAAGTCCAGTAAAAGCGGCGTCGCCTCATTCCAAAAATGAAGGAAGCAAAGCGGGAGGGCAAACGCGCTTGGTTGGCGTACGACACGCTGTTTATTGATGGGCATTCGGTGCAGCAGTAGGAGTTCGCGGGAGATGATCTGTCTGTGCTATCGTGGAACATTCAAGGTTTGACGCAGGCTAAAAAGGAGAGAGAGGACTTTGTTAAGACGTTGACTAAATATGACATTTGCTTTTTGTACGAATCATGGTGTAAATCGGACTCTGATGTAGAGCTAAATGGATACGTTGTACATAATTTTTCAAAACAATTCCAGAACAAAAATGCCAAACGTTATAGTGGGGGTTTTTATTTGGTGCGAGAGTTCGCCAGCTTATAATTTATGAAATGTAGATTTGTTTCAAATTTTAGAAAAAGATATATCAGATTATGAAAGTAAAGGAGCCATATATAATTGTGGAGATTTCAATAGCCGTATTGAACGAAGAAGTGATTTTATTTTACATGATTGTTATAATGTATGTATTGATGATATTGATTACAGTCCTGACAACACTTTGAGCAGGGCCTCATTGGATCATAGGCATAACAATCATGGGATTAAGTTGCTAGATCTGTGCAAAGCTACCGGTTTACGTATTGTTAACGGCTGGCACGGAAATTCAAATCTTTGTCCAACAACGGGTGCTCAGTTATTGATTATTTGCTAACCGTTGATAGTAATTTTTCACAAGTTCATGCTTTTTTGTTGGAGATTTTAATGAATGGAGCGATCATGCTCCAATAATCTTTACATTAAGCTGCAGTCATAATATGCTTGTAAACACTAGTCATAAACAAAATAGATGTAAATGGAACGATTATTTTAGGGATCAATTTCGGTCAGGTATTATTGGTAATCTGACAAAATTTAATTCCATAGTAAATAATATTAACTGCAAAAGCAGAGAATCTGTTAATAATATGATTAATGATTTTACTAATACTATACGGAGTGTAGCCTGTCCACTTTTTTGTAAAACCGGCTATTTTAAAAATGACGTAAATTTTAATGTAAATAAACATGAGGAAAATAAGTGGTTTAATAGCGAATGCAAAGAAGCGCGTGTTTGCAATTTAGAAGCCCTGAAATTATTTAACATTCGTAAGACGGATGCTTGTAGAATACATTTTTGTAAACGAAAAGAGGAGTATAAAAATATTGTTACCAATAAAAGCGTATATACTACAAAAATAAAATGCGTGAACTTGAGCAGATGAAAAGGTGCAGACCTAAGGTGTTTTGGACACATTTTAAATCAAAATCATGTTAAAATTCAAGAGATATTTCTTTGGATGATTTCCTCAAGTATTTCGAAAATATGAGTACTGACATGTTCAACAGTAGCAATGGGGAGTCTGAAGCTTTTTAAGTGGCCTTTTCACAGATTTTGGCATATTTTGAAGTTTTTCATTAAATGCTTTATATTGATTGGATCTTAAAAGCTCCATTAAAAAAATCAAGAATAAAATTAAAAAAGGAAAAAAAAGTGGCCGGTACCAAGCTCGAACCAGTGCCCCCCGGAGTCATGGAGTTAGTCTGAAGTAAAAACGTATTAGCCCTCTCGGCTATTCCGCCGGACACACACATTGGAAGTATTTTATGCATTATATAAGCAATCTTCGTTGTTTCGAAAATTTAAACAACAACAGAACTCTCCAATTTATTCAATCGTTTTGCGTTGCAACGCTTTATAATTTTTAGGGTTTTCAAATCGTCAAAAGATACATATAATGGCTATATTAGACTATGGTAAATGTTCAGTAATACTGTTTCCTCACAAATATCATAACTAAAACGAAAATTTGCGAATCTGAAACAACTTTTTTCAATTTTGTCAATTTACCAAACCGTGAAAAGATCCCTTTAATGTTTATAATGATTTTAATTTGCCTAATGATGTGTATCCAGAACTTGATAGAGAGATCAGCATTGACGAAATTATGAATGCCGTAAAATTTTTGAAACGCAGTAAATCATGTGGCAAAGAAACTTTGTTAAACGAATATTTTCTGGAAAGTATGGATATTTTATCGGCTCATATGTGTGACATGTTTAACGCAATTCTTAATTCAGGTGCTTTTCCAGATGCGTGGACTGAGGGAATAATTATACCAATTCATAAAAAAGGGTCAATAAATGACGTCAATAACTATCGAGGCATTACTCTTGTAAGTTGTTTATCCAAAATATGTACAACAATATAAAATAAGCGTATCGAGAAAGTCTGTAATGACAATAACATTATTTCGGACGCACAATTCGGATTTCAGAAAGGGCGATCTACTATTGATGCGGCGTTTATTCTCATGTCTTTAATTCAACATAACTTGTATAAAACTGTATGTTTACTCTAAACGAGCGCTTGTATGCTATTTTCGTCGATATGATGAAATGCTTCGATTCTATTTATAGAAACGGCATGTGGCTTAAATTGTACAAATCCGGAATTTCCGGTAAAATTCTTAGAATTGTACGGGATATGTATAGTAAAGTAAAATCGTGCGTAAAACATTGTTCCTCATATTCTGATTTCTTTTCATATGCAGAAGGGCTTCGTCAAGGTGAGGTAATGTCACCTCTGTTATTTTCTATATTTGTGGAGGACCTAGAGTTGTTTCTACAAAATGACATAAAATTTGGCATACAAATTGACGATATTTTACTTATACTTCTACTTTTTGCCGATGACATGGCTATTGTTGGTAAATCACCGAGAGAAACTCAGACTCAATTGGATAATTTATACGAGTACAGCAAAACTTGGGTGTTACAAGTAAACACAGACAAAACAAAGATTATGGTTTTTCGTAAAAGAGGTGGACTATTGCACTCCGAAAAATGGACATATAATGGCATACCAATAGAATCTGTAGATAACTTCAATTACCTTGGGCTGGTATTTAAATATACAGGAAACTTTAATCTAAATCAAGAGCATCTAGCCGGAAAGGCCCTTAAAGCGATGAACCTTTTATTACACAAATGTAAAATGTATGACCTAAAACCAAAAGTTCTATGTAAACTATTTTACGCATTCATTGGTTCTATTTTAAGTTATGGGTCAGAGATATGGGGCTACACAAAAAGTAAAGAAATTTAAAGGATTCACTTAAAGTTTTGTAAGCGTTTTCTAAATGTCCCCACAAATACATGCACTGCCGCAGTCTATGGGGAACTGGGTAGATACCCTCTGTTTATAAATCGCTACGTTCGCATTTTAAATTATTGGCTCAAGATTATTTCGACTGATAATATTATCTTAAAGCGTATCTATTCCCAGGCTGTAGCCGATTGTGATGATGTTAACCGAAATTGGGTACACAATATAAAAAATATGCTTAACGAATACGGACTTCCCTTGAACGTAGCTCTGTGCTCGATATGTATAGGTAGTTCAAAGTTACCTTAGAATATGAAACATATTTAAATGAAGTCCCTAAAAGCCTAAGATATTATTTTTGTAGATTGAGAATGTCTGCCAATCCTTTACTAATCCAGACTGGGAGACACATTAATAAACATAGAAATGAAAGATATTGCTCGTACTGTTTAAATAACAACACATTTGATATAGAAGACGAATACCACTTTGTATGTATATGTCCTTGCTTTTCCGATTTAAGAAAAAAGTATATAAATAAGAAATATCGTATACGACCACCAGTGTTTAAATATACACAGTTATTGAAAAGTGTAAATAGAACTGAACTTATCAAATTATCTTCATTTGTAAAAGAAGCATTAGGTGTACGTTCTGCCTTTTATAACAGTATTGTGTAATTGTTCATCTCCACTGCCTATTGGCAGTCATTAATAAACCGAATCTAATTAACTATTGTTACATGAATAATACTTACTTCTTTCTTACTGTTTATAAACTGTATGTTTACTCAATAACCATTGCTGTTATGTATGTTTTTATACTACCGGTACTCGTCGACGATCTGACCGTCAAAGCGCTGTACCCTGTTTTGGGGTCATTTTGAGTTGTATACCTCGTTATGTAAAAAATTGATAGTGAATTTGTTTTCAGAGAAGTCGATTTTTCGTTATAAATTGATTATTTTCATTCTAAATGATGTTTTTACCAATTAATATCATAGCCACAAGCTAATCACCTATGTTCACAACGTGAATAACACATGTACAAACAAAACAAGTGTAGTTCTTAGTTGTTCTTCGATTGGAAAACTAAACTTTGTATGCTTTGCTCTATCAAAATAATATTACGCTCAATTTTTTATCCGCTTATCAGAAGCCAGGCTAGACTCGCCTGATGTATCAGTAGTTTGCTAAACAAATTAATTGCCGTTACTTTCCTCATACACATTAATTGTAATGTTGCTAGTGCCAGCGGTGTCGGCGATGTCGACACTCATTCCACCTGCTGGATATCGCATTGTTTGCCACAAGAAAAAGAATGTGGATGCTGAAGATTGCTATATCATATTGCGACATAGCGTTTACACTATGCAATCTTTTATTCACAAAAACTAGTGCGATATTGTAATTTCTTCCAACTTTTCTTTATTTTATAACCAATTGATATATGAAGGTCACAAACATGACCCATAGTTGCAGAACATGAGTTTAATGTGTATACTAACTGTTTTATATGAACATGTCGCTCATATTGGCATTGTTTGCGTATTTGCAGTATTAATACATATATATTTTATTTCTCAACGGTGAATCTACATTTAAAACGTGCCCTTAGCAACAATTCTCTCGCAGAACACCACGCGATTTGTTCGCATTTCGCAAGAACCTACTTGACGTCTCTGTGATGCCTTTATTGGCTGTGCCAACTATTAATGGGCCAAATAATGAATGCAAAGAACCAAAACAATTCAACATGGCATCATCATTGTTCAAACGCCATCACTTTTTAAGACTTCCCAAATGCTATATTAGTGTACACATTAACCGAACGTTCCTTGGCACTTGTTACGGTCTATTTTCTTTCATTCCTTGTTATAACTGGTAGACCCACATCCTGTTTATTTTCCTGAGTAAACATTTTACCGCTCACCACACAATGTTATGCAACAACTGTCTTATGTATGAACCTACTGTGGTTTCATTTATTTTTGTTGACATAAAATTTCGCGAATTCGTAAAATCGGGCAAAGACATTGGATCTCAAATTCAGTACATACTACATAATAATTCATTTTCTGCATTTAAACAGTTTTATGTAATCCATTGCTTTGATTATGATAATAAAAATACGCAATACATTTCAAATCAAAACTATTGACTCACCAGATTTGAAAGTTGAATTGTTCAAATTAGTTTATTATTTGTGAGCGTTAGCAATTTTTCAAATCAGTATGGACTTAACTACGCTAGGAACCGTAACCCGTGACTGTCTGTGTAGTTAAATTAAGCAGACGACGAATGCTAAAAGCGTCTGCTCTAACCACTGGTACACTACATAGTGTGTATGTATTCAAAAGTATTTAACAGCTTGTAAGACAACGTTGGCCAGTCTAGTGTTTATCATTGAAATCTGAACAAATTTGCTGCTTTCAGGGAAAACGGGGCTTAATGCATGTCAAATAAGATTAGCCTGTGCACACTGATTAGCTGTATCAATTATTTGAAGAAAAAACACATCTCGACCTGTGCTTTAAGACACACTCTTTATAAATTTGAATTAATTGTGGTCATTTCAAACTTGCGATATAAAAAGCTATAACATACTTTTGAAAACTGAGTTGCGTCTAAGATTATCCAACAGCGAACAAATTCAGTGCCTTCAGCGCTTTGATATTTAATGTTATTGTGATGAAACTATTAAGTGACCTTGCTTCATTTGCGTATAAAGGCTTGTTAAGGCGTAACATACTTAAAACGGTTTGCAGGACGGAAAACTATAGCGTTCTTTTTGCCTGGTTAATGGATCCCCAAACAACGCTCGGCGATCAAGAGCACTCACATCTAATGGGAGGCTGGCATTTACAGTTAATACATCAAACGGACAATTAAAGAATGGACAAGCAATAAATTATTTCTTAACCATTTAAACCGCGACGTTTGCGTTCCCCGGTAACAAGCATACAACTTTGCGTAACTTTGTTTCAGCCGAAGCTATTGCATGCCAATTCTTGCAAATAACTGGGTTGTTACGGAATATAAAAATGACTTCTTTGAACTAACTTGCGCTGTTTGTTTTTGTTTAAACACTAAATAACTTTGACGCGTGTAGCAATTGTATATTTGGCAGACTTACGATAGTAAATTTCAATAAAATGAGTCTGAAAATCAGCCCTGAGAACAACATTTATTATACAAACAATGACTTCTCGGAAATTGTTCTGACAATCAGGACATTCATGGGAGGCGAAATTATTGGAGCATTTCAAATAGTCTTGGAGATTACTCGATGAGAATGATAATTCGAATTTCAAATAGCTCTTCCTTTTTATAATAAAGATTCGACTCAGCGGTGTTAGCACCAGTAAGAGAGTAATTTTGTCCTGTTTCACATTTTGATGCGTAGAGAGCCCTTCCTTTATTTTTTTTTCTTATTGCAGTGGATCTACCCTAATAACATGACCTATTCGAGGGCGTGGATCTATTACTGTAAAGCCGGTGGGTTAGCTTTCGGCTTCATATCCGGCGGTGTAATGTCGGACAACTTCGGTCGGCGCCGGACTACCTATGCCTCATTTATACTGCTGTGCGCTGCACAGTGCATGACGGGTCTGTTCCAGAGTCTCGTTGCGTTCATAGTCTGCCAATTCTGTGTCGGCACAGGGGCCGGTTAGTAACAAATAATTGAGTATCGCTCTGTGAAAACGGGGCTTAATGCATGTGCCTAAAGTGTTGTTCCAGATTTTCGTGTGCAGTTCGCAAAGGCAGATACGGGAGGACACTTTGCGCCTAGACTGGGTTTTCGCAAAGAGACTTCATTTAAACAACAACAAAAATATTATCGTCTGTGGACTGCAAATGCTAATCTGGGACAACACAAAACGCACATGCATTAAACCCCCATTTCCCAGAGTAAGACGCATTATAAGTTTCATATTAATATTGTTTTGCGGCTTCATATATCACGAACGTAATGAAATTATTAAACACATTCGATGTCCTGACGTAAATGACATACCTGAATTGAAATGAGTATTTCGTTTCAATGTAGTTCTCAATAACGCTGTTATTTAATTATGTTTATTTGAGTATGACAAATATCGTCACAGGTTACAAGTATCTCAAATATTTATTTTTAAACGCTTTGTGTATTTGCAGTGTATTCATGTTCGGCTTTATTACCACAGGATGCTTCATACTGTCCAGCCTCGTTCTGGTGATAGAGTGTCTAGGGCACGACTGGCGGGACATTTGCCTGTGTCTGCTGCCCTGGTGGACGGGGCCGAGCCTCCTCTCCCTGGGGGCGTGGTTTCTCCGGCACTGGCGCCACCTGGCGGTCATTTCCGGTCTGGCGGGAGCTCCATTGATAGGAACCTACTTGTAAGTGTCTTGTTTCATGTCTTTGGGAATCTTTCATGAACACTTAAACACGTCCATATATTTAGAAATAACGCGGACGTCGAAGTGACAAAGTTCAAAGTATTAAAGATGTAATTGAAAATAATACTATTGCTGATATTTTCCTTAATGCTTTTAACTGTCATGGTACCATTACCGTCCGTTCATGGACAAACCTTAAACGTTTAAGCGATAAAATGTATCCGGGCTTAGTTAAGCCAATATTGCAAATAATTTATCTGGGTTTTTTCATGTCGGAGCCTATGAATAATGCATGAATGTATAATGGTAAATACCAACAAATGTCGTCATTTGCATTGTTGTGTCCCAGAATTGCATGAATGTTTTTATGAAACTCAATAAGAGAGGGTCGATGACCGGTTCCACCATCTCTTATTAAGTGCCCGCTTATAGCTTTTTGCATTATGTAGTACATTCAATCAATAGTGCGACTTAACTTGTCAGAAGTATGTAAGCTTTCGTCTTATCGGACAGTTAGCACAAGTCATATGCAATTACGGACGGGTTTATTCTTCTATAAATTGCATAAAAGGCGGACATTTCTATTGATATATCATTGTTAAACAGTGCAATTGTGTAATCGATAGGGTTGTTTTGAAAGAGCTTCCACCTTTAGCTCTGGCCAACGACTGTAATGCTTTATGGGGTAATTAAACAATAATAATAATCGGTACGTTACAGACATAGATAAAATTGTATTTTAACGTTATTAACAGTATAAGTGTAATTGGTTCAACCGGTATATAACTTAGTTTTGGCAACGTAAGCACTTTATTCATGCAAATTATTACCAACTTAAAATATTTGTATTGTGAAATTATTGTCAACAAGTTTCTTGAGCCTTGCACAATGTTTTTCAGTCCAATACACGCTTGCAAAATATGAACTTTTATTTTCCCTTACTGTTAAGTCCAAAATGTACGTGTATAAATCACTATATGTCCCGCTTTCTGGGAAAACGGGCCTTAATGCATATGCATAAAGTTTCGTCCCAGATTAGCCTTTGCAGTCAACGCAGGCTGATTACCGGTAGTGGCGACACTTTGCGCCTTAACGGGATTTTCGCTTAAAAGAGACATCCTCTCCTTTAAAAGAGAAATACCAAAGTTTGGTACCTGATTGGCCTGTGCGGACTGCACACGTTAACCTGTGTCCGACACTTTTCACACACGGATTCTGCCCCGTTTTCAAAGAGCGATGCTCATATTTATTTTATATTCTAGTATGTAGTTTCTCATTTTATTTCGAATTCAGTTTAAGTAATTCTTATTCATTTTATTGAAACAACACATGTATAAAAAAGAAAAAACAAACGGTTATGCTTCAGTATAACAGATACAAGACTATTTTAGCCCATCGACACAATGAAATCTATGACGAACGCTGTTGTACAAAATACAAAATAAACTTTCATCTCAACTTTTCAGTCTTGTGCTAGAGAGCTCCAGATGGTTGATCTGCAAGAACCGGTTTGCGGAAGCGGAAAGCGTCACCAAGGAAATGATCGCCTGCAACTGTAAACCTGTACCGGATATGACGTCACTGTTTGATATATCACGCGCATGCGTGCTGACAACAATGCACACAAAGAAATACTGCTATTCAGACTTCATGTCGACTCGGCGTCTTAGAAAGGCAACGGTAGCCCTTGTATTTACTTGGTAAGTTGCGGAGAAGACAGAATCGGAGGAAAAAAATTGCAACTCGAGGCTTTAAATTCACAATCCCTGATACTAAGACATATATTTCAACCATGATTGTCCATCTAGAGACCAATGAAAAATGCTCGTGAAAATCGCGAATTTTAAGTTTGAAGTCACAATTGTTTAATGAAAAATGTATTCGTAAAATATGGGCATTTTTATGTTGCAAAGAGAGTTTAAAATAATAAGAATACATAACGTCGACCGTAGCTAACGTGCCATACACACTTGTTATTTCCGGCCCAGGTTACCAGGCTGTATGGTGTACTGTAGCCTTCTGCGACGCCTAGCCCGCCTCACATCTAGCGTTTACCTCGGTCACGTGCTCGTGTTCAACTCCGCCAGCGTGGTAATTGGCAGCGCCGTACTCATCAACAAATGGTAACGTCATAAGTAGGTGCCTACATGGTGCACCATTTATATGGTCTCATACAAGTTTATTACGTATAGGCGTATTCCTATGTTCCAAATGTTATGTGGTCCGTCATAGACGCAACGACTGGCTGTCTATTCTGGTTTGGACAGGCTGTGTGTTGTAAGTTGTAAGTCGTTAAATTATTGCTTTTTAGCTTAATGACGTACGCACTGAAGTGCGGCGACTAGTATGTAATACGTTTTTTTTTGCTTATGGGAGGAGAAGTTATTTTACGGATCAATGTATATATTTTTGTTGTCAGAATATCTTGCATTTTGGTGATTTTTTGTGTAAATTAGTGTAAATAAGTACTGCATTTGTGCCAATTACATTTACTACAACATTTATTGCCAATAATGCAAAGCTAATTGTTTTAATTAATAACTGATCACAGGGACTGGGCAATAATAAAAGATCACAGGGACTGGGCAAATACGCGAACCGGTGAAACTTTCTGATTTGGAAAAAAACAAAACTTCTTTGTTACACTTACCCTAGCAACCAACTAGTTACTAATAAAGGTGCTATAGAGCGCGAAGCGCGACACGTATTATTAATTGTAATAATGAGTCTTGATAAATGAAGCAGCCGATTATCACAGCACCCCTCATTACTATCAAGTCCTTCTACAGGTATTTTTTTTAAGAACCACATATAGGAGGCCGCAGGCCTGATCCGTATTTTGCCAGTGGTATGGACCTTTAACCCCGCTCACTATCCAGCGTTTAAACTTCCGGGTTTACATTTAAACCGACTATTAATAGCTTATTAATATCTTAGTAAAACATTTACAGTGTTTTCATATCAATGAGTACTCAACCCCTATCGTAAATGAGCAACGTAAGAATAAGTTCAGAATCATATCCCCTTGAAGTTGGGAAAAATATGAAATTACGCTTACTAAATGAAGCAGATTTTTTAAAACCTACGCAGTTCTGTTCCATTAATAACGAGAGCGCCGATGGCGTTAAAAGCATAGGTGCAAGATACAGGGAAGAATGGCGTCACGTGGTATAATGTAGTTCGATATCGCCATCCGCGAATTTCTCAAATCAATAATTTCAAACAATTACCGACTATTTAAATAGATAATCTTTCCATTTACATCAGTGTTTGAAACGCTTATGAAAAATAATTACCCAAGCCTTTCAAAATTTAAGCACGGACAGATCTGTATCTTTTCACAAATGAAAATAGACGCTACCCTATTCGTCTGCGTCAAGAATTTGTCGTAAAACTTGTGGTAAGCGTTAGATGCAGACGTGCACAACAGATTGAGTTCTGAATACAGATTTCTGAATGCAGATTTTTATAGAAACTCCTCAAAGCAGTTACTTCCCTTGCTTCGCCCGGTCAGTAACTTCTAGTATAAGGGAGGCCACTGCGTAGGAGATTGAGATTTATAGTGCAGATAGAATTGTTTTACGAACGAAATTTGTTTTAGGTTATAAGAAGATTTTTTGACATAAAACGGTCTTAGAAAAATTCACTAAAAACGGTGTCAGCAATATTCTTGGAAGAAAACGTTAGAAAAACGTTTCCAAATTTTTTTTGTAAGAATGACCATATACTAAATTAAATAGATATTTCGTCTGATTTTTGATCAGGTAAGGCTTCATAATGGGTAACCGAACGATGTGGATTTTTGAAATGTGGTATATACCATAAGCATAGGTGCGTAAACGCACCTATGCTAAAAACTGCACACTGATGCCAGTAAAAAAAGGAAACCAATGTAAATAAAATGAACTATGACATATTTGGGGGTTACACCACAAAATCATAGATAATGGTTATTTGGGGGTTATAACACAACATCATAGATAATGGTTATTTGGGGGTTATAACACAAAGTCATAGATAATGGTTATACCAGTATCTTTTTCTATTTTGTTTAAAATAATCGGCAAATATATTAATATTTACAGTAGAAAAAAAAATCGTTCCATGTAACTTCATCGAGTGCATTTTACACTGAAATTCCCGACGCCCTTTGACGCTTTGCATCAATACTTATCTTGTAGTTTCTTAATATGTTTAAGACATAGGCGCACAAGTTGTTCGATCTCCTATCGATTCGGGGCAAACATGTCTTACATGTTGATATTCAGTTTTACCTTTTGATATTTTTGAAAGCAGGAACCAACAATGGGCGCATGAATGGCTTACTCTTAGGCGTACTATTCATTTTGTCATCACTTCGTGGAAAAGGCATTGAAGAACGCCGTACGTTTTCATTCACAGCATAGGTCGGCGGTGGTGTATGTTCCTATACGCGATGTCGACCGGTCTCGTTTCCGCCTGCGTGCTAGTGTTGCACGTGACCAATGACGTCATCGATCAACAGATGGTGACGTGGCTGGCGTTCTTCGCGAACCTGGGAGTTACTGCAACAATGACACTGTTAGCTGTCGTCACTCTCGAAACATTCCCGACCGTGATACGGTAATCACGTAAAATATGCCTTCTTTATCCTACACTCCTTAAGCATGTTTAAACATGTTTAACACAAATGCCTCTGTTGCATAAAAGATTAGAGACAAGAACAATCTTTTTTTCGCGAAGAAACCAATCCAGATCTTAAATATACATATGCAAAGTAACATGAATACAAAAAATTATAAAAAATATTGTCCACTTCTATATACAACGTAACAATTTGAAAATCCATATTTCAGGTCCATGGCGTGCTCAGTGGGTCTTCTGCTAGGCTTGGTAGGGTATATTATAACGGACCTACTGCACGTGTACTTAGTAAGTGACAATACACAAGTTTAAAGTTTCATATTTCACATGATTATATTTTTTCTAAACACAATTCTGTAAAACAATATGCCTATGGCAGATTTGTCAGACATCGATTTTGGTAAATTAATGGGGCCACTTGATTTTTATAAATTTTAGAGCGAACTCGAGTGTTCTAGTGCGTCCTGAAGGTTTCAATTACAAAAAAAATCATATATTTTTTAATTATATACCTGTTTAATGCTTTTAACAAAATACAGGTTGTATCAATCGTTGAAATAAAAAATCCCGTATTACGCTACTCGCTGTTTCCAATTCCGTATTACCATACTAGCCGGACTACTTCGACCCATTTAATGACGTCACATTAAGCGCACCGAAAATAGAAATATTGTATATTACGAAATATATTACGCAGTACATCGTGTGACGTCATTTCTGTGACGAAACACAATTTAGTTTTATCTAAACTCTATGAAATTTAAGGACCTGTCGGACGTGGCGTTTTTTAACAGTAAACTATTTGTTAAAAACATCTAACGAATTCAAAACGTACATTTATGTTAAGATTTAAAATAAGCATGAAAGCTGCAACTCGGGATTTAGTGAATAACGGACATGTGATGACCCATATTCAGGAATGTGGGGATTGTCTCAAAATAAATATAAACTCAAACAAATAACTTTTTTCGGAAATTTAAAACCGCTGGCATGTTTCAATAGGAAAAACATGTGTCTATCTAGGTTTAATGGTTTAATTACTGAATGCATGATGTTTAATTTGAAATGAGACTCAAAGTCCTTAGCTATCCGTTATACACCAATCGACTGTAATGGCTATATTGGACTATGGTAAATGTTCAGTAATACTGTTTTCCTCACAAATATCATAAATAAAACGAAAATCTGCGAATCTGAAACAACTTTTTTCAATTTTGTCAATTGACCAAACCGTGAAAAGATCCCTTTAAGGTAAGCGTGTGTTTTCCCGGTTCGAATTTTTACACGTTAATTTACATAAACTGTATTCATACGCGTCTTAAATAAAATATGGCGTACCGTTTTAGTCATTGCTTTGTCAGTTTTGTTAAAGTAAAAAATACAATTGATAACTGTTTTCGTTAGTTGTTGTATATAATAAAAGGAATATTACGCTAGTCAATTGTTCCAAGAGTTTGTATCACTCGAGTGGCTTGTGCTATTTCGCATCACACTCGAGGCTCCGCCTCTCGTATCACACGTGTGGTACGTCATCATATAAGCCACTCGAGTGATACCAACTCTTGGAACAATTGACTAGCGTAATATTCCGTATATATTGGTTTAAATGAACCACATAGCACACAACACTTCGTCGTTTTGATAATTTGCCCATGTAACGTTTTCTAGGTCTGCCTTTTGCCAATCATGTCTAAACATAGTTTCATTGTAAACGTGCACTAAACAATTCATACATGCCATTGTTTGGATTGGTTGACATACAAAAGGTTTCAATCAGACTACCTATTTGTATGTTCTTCGAAACACGTCAGATTCGTGACAAAACAAAGTCATCACCGAGCAGATCTTTAACTGAAACCGACAGTAAAGAAAATGTTAACGCGCACATCTCGTTATTCGCCCATCTGTTAAGAATATATTCCACTATACCGTGCCTCTGTTACAGACTCCATTCCACTATACCGTGACTCTGTTACAGGCTCCATTCCACAATACCGTGCCTCTGTTAACTTACAGGTTCCATTCCACTATAATGTGCCTCTGTTACAGGCTCCATTCCACTATACGGCCCCTCTGTTATAGGCTCCATTCCACTATACGGCGCCTCTGTTACAGGCTCCATTCCACTAAACGGCGCCTATGTTACAAGTTCCATTCCACTATACGGTGCCTCTTTTTAGGATCATTCCACTATATGGTGCCTCTGTTACAGCTTCCATTCCACTATAATGTGCCTCTGTTACAGGCTCCATTCCACTATAGGGTGCCTCAGGGGTGTCAATTGGCCAAAATCTAAAATCCTGAAAATAAGCCTAGCATGTGGGGGGCCAGTGCCAAAAGAGGGTTAATAATTCATTTAATTATGTTAACTGTGTTAACAATGTCAAATTAAATAATTTATGTTTAAAATGACATTTTGTGAAAAAAATCTTTAAATACCAGAACAAAAATCCTCTAATTTATATCAACATCAAAAGCAGTTTTTGAGGGCCTAAATCCTGAATTCAGGAATAATCCTGAACTTTGACACCCCTGGTGCCTCTTTTAAGGATCCATTCCACTATATGTTGCCTCTGTTACAGGATCCATTTCACTATACAGTGCCCTTTCTGGTGTATGGGGCGCTGATGACTCTGGTAGCGCTGGGGATGCTAGGCTTCCCGGAGACCGGCCGCACACCCCTACCGGATATACTGCGCTGTAGACACCGCAAGTTGTGCGCGCACGAGTCTCTTAACCTAAGAGACGCATGGACCACATGACACGGGCGCTGAGATTAAAGTGTTAGGAAGATGAAGATGCCCGAACGCGACCAGCTGATTCGCATGGTAAACATTTGAAAAAATCTTCAAAAACCAATGCCAGCTACCTACCATAGGGTACAATTGCAATCACCGGTACTGAAACTAGACATATCTGATGAAAATAGTAGTGAAGTGTCCAATCAAACAATGCAGCTCGGGTGTTTTTAGTCCTATGGTTGTGATCCACATAGTACCTTTGCATAAAAAAATAAGTTTGTTTGCTACAATGAACTGAAATAAACTGGATGAAATCTTTGCATCGCTGTCATCAAACATGCAAAAATTTGTTATTCATTAATTGTCAATCAGTTATGACAAGTAAATTGATCTGAACTGTCAATTATTAATACAGATTAGAAACAACCTTGTTTTGTAACTAGAAGTACACAACTATATTTTATTTCAGACTTGGAACCCACTGTGCCTTTCTGCTTGACCAAGGATTTGCAGGACTTATTTGGTTTGGAATTTTAGCATACAGCGGTTCTGAATATAAATATGTATATATGATGTACAAGTATGTAACACTATGTTGTATTACTAGTAATCGGAATAAAATAAATTGTAAAAAGCAGCACACGAGTTAAACAGTAGTACCATGTCGAAACTCTTCTTAAATATTTCGTCCCACAAGATCCTGGTGACGAGAATGTATCACTTCGATAATTGAGCCACGCTATTAGAAAACAGGGCCTTAATGCATGGGCAGAGGCTAATCAGGGACGACACATTCCGTTAAGACTAGTTTGGTTTATAATATACTTCCTTTAAACGATAAAGTCTAACAGCGGAAGTTATCGTCTCTGATTAGCCTGTGCAGATTCCACGACACTTTGCATGAATGCACTTTGTCTCATTTTTCCACAGCGATGCTAAATTACATATTGTTGACAGCGTGAACAATAACATACAAAGCACAAACATCATGCTACTTAAATTAAGTTACAAAGACACTTCTTTTTCAAACGTTTAATGATAGATTCATAAAAATACTTTGTTCCCATTACAATGTTCATACATAATACAAAAAACTACAGGAAAGTTTTAAGTCAAGTAGTGAGAAACAGGATTGCGCAAATGACATGACAAATGACCGACACTTTTATTCATCTTAGTCATGATGGGTGTTTACATTGGTTCAGACAAAAACTGTAACCATAGCGAGGAGTTATCACTGGAGTATGATATGTAGCAACATGACGTCATCACTTACGTCACCACATTGCAGTACAGTATGAAGTACAAAATATTCAACTGCAGTATTCACTTAATGATATTGTATGCATGGGCGTTGTCCTTGATGTCATTATTTAAAGAGGATAACTACATTATTTTTGCAATCTTGAAAGAAATGACTGTACGAATATTTAAAGGCAGATGAATCACAATTAAGGACTCGTTTTAATCACAAATATTTCAGTTGCATAGCAGCCAAATTATGACACAGACTTCCAACAACTGCTTGCTAAACAACACACAGCAGAATACACATAAGCGCTACTAGACTAATGCTGCCGAATAACTATCGCTCTTCCAAGGAAACTGCGCAGAATTTCAAACACAAATGGTGACTGTTAACTAAGGTGTATGCTCATCGTATAAAGGGAAAATATCAAGGCTGTATATCATGCGGTCAACAAAAACAACTTTCTATGCAGATCATTTTTACTATCTAGTAGGGTACTACCATTGTAAATTTTTTAAATTTCAGTAATGTGTACATGCAGAAATAATTACGTGAATACTGTGTTATAACAGTAAGAATACTAAGAATATAACAAAGAATATAGCTAGTTAACTGCCAAAATATATAGATAATCAGTTATATATACAGATTAAGCACAGAAAATACATGTTATAAAATAACATATCAAAATTAGCAAAAAAGCTTATATACAGTTAACAAAAACCAAATCCAAATAACAAGCACTATATCGTGTTTAACACTACATCATAATGGAAGAACTAGTTGGGGTGACTGTGCGTTTGTAAGTTATAAAACATAAGGTAAGATAACAAACAATTGTTCACAATGCCTTATGGTAAACTAATGAGACACTATTATGGAAAGCCCTGGAATGCTTCAGTTAATCTGGAGCCAATATTTTAAATTGAAATAAAACGAAAAGATCACAGAATTTTTCATACGTGTAATGCCATAAAAATTGAAAATAATAGCTTATGCACAATTATAGAATGTTCATTGTTAAATTACTTGGTTATTTAAAATTTACCATCTAAATATAATCATTTGTTCAACAAGAAGAGGTGGAATTGCAATTTGACACTAATAAAACAAAAAGCACTTGTGTATAATCATTAATGCCAAAAATGTAAGTATGAGTTTAGCCAATACAATGGCAGCTTCTTTAAGTGTACAAGAATACATACAAAGTTGTTCCCATTACGCTAGAGTCAGTTGATCACATAAAGCACAGGCACTCAGGCAATAACAACTAGTACAGACCAAAACTGCTTGAAAGTATATGACCATCATCACACTTTGTATATGAACAAACAAACATGGACATTCAAAAAGCAATGACATTAACAAAGAAATCAGTTATAGTTTGAATATCTAATAATAATATATTTTTTGGCTTTTTTCCCCTTTAATAAACACATTTCTACCTATTAGTAATAATTTCACAGTTTGAATCCCCCCCCCCTTCCAAAATCTAACGATGATCAAATATTAGTTATAGATAAGCAGGATATTAATGCACAAATAGAATACATGCTAAAACAAACATACATTAAAACACAGCTTGAAGTATTTCATAGTTAGATAGTATGAAAA
This sequence comes from Dreissena polymorpha, assembly GCF_020536995.1. Taxonomy (NCBI): domain Eukaryota; kingdom Metazoa; phylum Mollusca; class Bivalvia; order Myida; family Dreissenidae; genus Dreissena; species Dreissena polymorpha. The sequence continues at coordinate 36,199,588 of NC_068356.1, forward strand.
TATTGCTCCTAGTTAATAATAGTAAAACGTCCTGCGGATGAACCCAAACACTAATGTTGGGTTACTTTTCAAGAAAACAGCATCGGAATACACGGAATATTCAAACAGTATGTAAACATAATAAGAACAACAAAACAAATGTCGAGTTCATGTTGCGGGCACTCTAAGGTTGTCATGGCAATCAAGCGGTGGTGTCAGCAGTCTTGTCCAGATCATCTTCCTCTTCCTCGTTGTCATCACCACCCCGCAGAGCGACGACTGAACGTGCTGCACTGGCTCTAGCTGATGGTCTGAAACACGGTAAACATTGCGCTTTGAGCATCACATGGAACTGTTTGCCCTTCTGACTACCACTGGGTTGCAAGGGCGATACCGATTACAAACTTTGGTGTAAAGAATTTATGCTAAAGTGGGCATAACCCTTTCCGTCTCAGATGGGAACTTTGACCTGTTTGCAGTCCCTTAGAAAATCAAATTAAATTAAAGACCTTTCTTAATTGATTCAAGTTTTAAAGGTGTCATTTCCAACTCTATGATACTGATGAGAAGCAAACAGCATAGAACCTAAACAGCCTGCTAGTTACTCGCAGGCTTTTCTGGTTTTATGGTAATTGTATATAGCCATTTTCACTTTGCTTTAGAGTGGGAAAGGGTTAATAATATTGCCCTGTTAGTTATTGTTGATTGCAATTATTTTTGTCAATAAAATGTTGTTGTTTTACAATTGAATATATATTTTATTAAATAAACTTTTTTTTAAGCAATTTACATGACATTACTATTCTACAATAAATCAAACTATCAATGCAGGCAATTAATCAAAGTTCGTATTCAGAAATGACAAATAAATTAAAGCGCAAACCAGTCTGCCATGGATAAAATACAAAATGCAACTACAATGGTAATGCATTGCAATAAAAAATAACTCACGATAAAGAAATACTCAAGTATGAAAGCACCTAACTCAGTGTATGGTACTTGCAAGTAATAAACAAAGATTCACATTGATTCAAACAGATAATACAGATATTTTCCTAAGAAAATAAATTAGAAAGACCAATTAATGAGTATAATATAAGCACAAGGGAGGAATAAATAACCCTAAATTGTTGGATATTCTAAAAGCAATAGTTAGCAAGTGCACAAAACATATCTCATAACAGAAACAGTCCTGTATTAAAATACAGAAAGCTATGAGTGTAAAACATACAATTTAAATCTGAAAGAGTTCAGTATGTTTACTCAGATGGCAATTAAAACCTGGCAAGTGACAAGGTTTGGTCATCCACGTTCAGAACATGGCACATGCATAAAGGCCGTTACACATGCAGCCATACCTCACCTGCTATTTAACCTAGTCTTTATCATCTACTACTATCCTAGAAAATAAAACACATGAACGAGACTGAACACAGTGAGTTTGGATTAAGTACTTAATGTGCAAAACATATTAAATCATGATTCTCCCTCAATCAACTATAGTTGATTTAAACAAGAAATGTGTTTGTCAGAAACACTATGTCTCCTTCTGCGTCGCTTTTTGTTGTTGTTGACCTTTTATCTTGAAGGATGACCTTGACCTTTCACCACTCAAAATGTGCAGCTCCACGAGATACACATGCATGCCAAATATGAAGTATGATCTTTAATATTGCAAAAGTTATGACAAAATGTTAATGTTGGGGCAAACAAACAGACCAACAGACAGGGCAAAAACAATATGTCCCCCACTATAGTGGTGGGGGACATAAAAAAAAGAACTGTGCTGATTTCATTAAGTAACTCATCAATCTGAAGCAGCAGAAGCTTTGAAAATTCAAAATGAGAAAACACTACACACATTCAAATTAAAACAATTCCAGACAAGAGCTGTCACCATAGGATGACTTATGCCCCCTATAAACGCTTGATAGAAGTTATGAGCTTTTTTCAAAACCTAAACGCAGATTTCAAAACCTAAACGCGGACCCTAAGTTCAAGGTCAAGGTCACAGGGGTCAAAAATTGTGTAAGTATGGAAAGGCCTTGTCCATATATACATGCATACCAAATATGAAGGTTATATCTCAAGGGACATAGAAGTTATGAGCATTTTTCAAAACCTAAACGCAGATTTCGAAACCTAAATGCGGATCCTAAGTTCAAGGTCAAGGTCACAGGGGTCAAAATGTGTGTGTGTATGGAAAGGCCTTGTCCATACACACAAGCATACCAAATATGAAGGTTATATCTTAGGGGACATAATAGTTATGAGCATTTTTTAAAACCTAAACGCAGATTACGAAACCTAAACAAGGACCCTAACTTCAAGGTCAAGGTCACAGGGGTAAAAATTTTTGTGTGTATGGAAAGGCCTTGTCCATATACACATGCATACCAAATATGAAGGTTATATCTCAAGGGGCATAGGAGTTGAGAATTTTTTGAAACCTAAACGCAGATTTCGAAACCTAAACGGGGACCCCAAGTTCAAGGTCAAGGTCACAGGGGTAAAAATTTGTGTGCGTATGGAAAGTCCTAGTCCATATACATATGCATAACAAATATGAAGGTTATATCTCAAGGGACATAGAAGTTATGAGCATTTTTCGAAACCTAAACACAGATTTCGAAACCTAAACGGGGACCCCAAGTTCAAGGTCAAGGTCACAGGGGTAAAAATTTGTGTGCGTATGGAAAGTCCTTGTCCATATACACATGCATACCAAATATGAAGGTTATATCTAAAGGGACATAGAAGTTATGAGCATTTTTCAAAACCTAAACGCAAAGTGTGACGGAAAGACAGACAGCCGGACAGTCCGATCACTTTATGCCCCCTTTTCTTTGAAAGGGGGCATAATAAAAACAAGAAACCGTTGGAGATGGGTGATGCTCCCCAAAGTTTTTTTTTGTCACAATATTGCACTATATATTCAGATAAAAGGAAACGTCTTGAGGGCACAGTAGTTGGAAGGACAATAATTTTTTATAGAAAATTTCAAAGGGCCATAACTCTGTGAAAAATCATCTGACCAGAACCCGCTGATAATATGCACATCTCCTTTTGGTAGTGAAGCTTCCCAAAAAGTTTCATTGAATTCTGGTCATTAGTTGCTGAGAAATAGCCCGGACAAAAATTTTGCACGGACGGACAGACAGACGCACACACGGACAGACAAAGCGGCGACTATATGCTCCCCCCAAAATAAATTTTGGGGGAGCAAAACAATGAACCCAAAGGTATCAGTTTACTGATAGAAGCTTCCCAATTTGCTTTGTCAATTAATAGGAATGCAATTACTTAAGAAATATCAAAACCATTTATTTCATTTACTTAATATTTACATATCAAATACATTTAGATTATATTCTGGCCACTAGTTGTGAAGGAATTGGAAAGAGTGTAGGATATTTACATTTCAATCATCTTGTAAGAACCTTAACCCTGAGAACATTTGACCCGTACCATGCGAAAACTGGTCTTAAGCCGACATTTGCCAGCATAACTCCATAATAGGCTGTGCATATTATGTCTGGTCAGGAGCTACACTGTCCACTATAAGGCCACGAAAGGTTTCCTACACTGTCCACTATAAGGTCACGAAAGGTTTCCTACACTGTCCACTATAAGGTCACGCAAGGTTTCCTACACTGTCCACTATAAGGTCACGATAGGTTTCCTACACTGTCCCCTATAAGGTCACGAAAGGTTTCCTATACTGTCCACTATAAGGTCACGCAAGGTTTCCTACACTGTCCACTATAAGGTCACGCAAGGTTTCCTACACTGTCCACTATAAGGTCACGCAAGGTTTCCTACACTGTCCACTATAAGGTCACGCAAGGTTTTCTACACTGTCCACTATAAGGTCACGCAAGGTTTCCTACACTGTCCACTATAAGGTCACGCAAGGTTTCCTACACTGTCCACTATAAGGTCACGCAAGGTTTCTTGGTCTCTTCAGGGTATCTCCTGACCAGACTTAGCGGATACACAGTGGTCTTGAGCTACGCTGGCCGCATATGGTACAAGACCCATGTTTGCATATTGCGGCTCAATTATTGAAACTTAGAACTTCCTGGTTCAGTGCAAACATCTGATGATGCTTTTTACATTATTGTATTAATATCTGGCAAGAAATAGTCAAGAAAGCATTTATAGGTCAATATTGTAAGAGAAATTTACAATCATAAGGTCAACTTCATGGTGCAGACATCTTGTTATTATCTTAGCTTACTACATCATTTCAGTGAATTATGGCCTCAAGTAACATCTCCATAGTGGAAAACAGGAACTGCTAAAGATAATCATTAGGATAGAAGACAGGACGGATGGACAGACAAAGCAGCGACTGTGTTCACCAGATTAGCCATCTGAGAGCACACATTTGTCAAATGAAACTAGCAAAATACAATAACAAATATAATGAAGCATATAGAGCTATAATACCTGAATTACTTCGTTTGGCTTGCAGGAAAATTTGTTTATATTTTTTAACGTTTTCTCTCTGGTAAATTATGCATTAAGTATAACAGTTTATGTTGCAGTGTCTGTGTTTTCTCTCTGGTAAATTATGCATGAAGTATAACTGTTTATGTTGCTATAATATTCTGGCAACAGGTAAGCAATTTACCTTCCATGTATCCAATCACTAACTGAATAAATCCAAACATATTGCAATCATAAATAAAAGTACATTGTTTTACACAGGCATTTGGATGCTATACATTAAATTTTATCAATAAAAACTATACAATGATTTGGTAAATACAATTCTACATGCATTAAAAAAAGACAGATACACATATTTATAAAACATATATTCATAAAACATAATAATTCTTGTATGCAAATCATTATAGTAGGAGAATCGAGGACAGTATGCGATGCATGCTTTACATAAACTTTTAACATGTGTGCTGTTAGGTAAACTGAACATATTTACCGGTAATGAAAACAGGAGTGATGTGCTTGCAAGCTGAACTAGTTTTTTGCAGGTTTATTTATTATAACAAACAGGCAAACCTAGTAGCAGTAGTGTGATGTATAAATGCCATTATTTTCTCCCGATATTTGTGGATTCTCTAAATTAACCATTCACATACAAACTTATGAAGTTATTTGTAATTTTTCTCTTTGAAAAATGACTACATGTTCCCAAGAAGCCAATGCAGTTAATTTTATTATTTGTGAAAACATTTTTTCTAGCGAAAATGGAACAAGACTTAAGCGAATTCTTTTACATTTTAAACTACATGTTCACAAGAAGCCATTGCAGTCCATTGTAATATTTGTGAAAACATTTTTTCTAGTTAAACAAGATTTATGCAAAATACTTGACATTTTGTAGAAAAATCTTGTATAATTGTAGTTCATATAAGAACTTAAAAGGATCAGACACATGCTTTGAGAAATATTTACATGGGTATATGTCATGCTTTTTCAAACATGTTTTCAAATGGCAATTAATATTTTTATAAAAAAACAACAAAGCTTGCAATATTAGTAAATTATATGGTGACTAATTCTGAAAATAAAATAAAATGTTAAACTTCAAAAAGTTATCCTGTACTATGATATTACACAAAAAGGGCGAGGAATCTAATAAAGTATATGGCTCTAAATGAAATACCCTGTCTCTGTTTCCTTCCTGCATAAAGGAACAAGGTTTTTTGGATTATAACGTCAACACAAAAAATGGTTGTTTTTGGCTTGTTCTCGACAGAATTGATAGATTGAAAGCTTTTGAATTGCAGTCAATAGTTAATCTTAATAACAGCCTTAATATTAAATATATTGACTAATGGTTTTGTATTCTGATTCTGCTGCTTTATGTTAATTAATGGTCTATTGTGCACAAACATGAATCAACTCAATGTGTTTAAACTTAACTCCCTATACCTTTTTCTAACTATACAGCTCCCATTGCCAAAGCACAAAACATAAAAAACTTAAGCAAACAAACAGGCTGTCCAACTTTAAAACTATGTGATAGAACTTCATAATTATGCAAGCACTGAAATTAATACATTTATAGAACAATACAAAGGAAAAAATGTGAGGAAAACAAGTACAAATTAAGGAGTGGCGTGTTGAGTTGCATAGTAATCATGACAATCATTTCTGTGGCAACAAGGCAATGTGGTGACACACTTACCTGCTGTCTCTGTGTAAAATAGCAGCAGAAAATGAGGTTATGAGTGACTGATATAGAGCACATCAAAGCCAAAAAGAACATACACCAGGACAAAGACTAACCAGGTTGTATTTGGGCTACCTCAAGAGGATGTTTGCGGATCCACCCGGGAGCCTCTGAGTACAAAATGCCCAGTATTAGTGACATTGTTGCCAGGTAGCATATATATCTGCCCATGGACATGCCAACAGTAAAGGACTATAATGACACTTCTTCCCATGTGTCATTTTTGCCTATGTTAATTACTTTTATAATTAGTACAGGTATTTATGTCAAGATTGATCACTTTACCTATAAAACACACACTTTTACACGAGTTTAACACAATGAAATAGACAATTGTACAATTTCTTCCATGTAAAAGTACCTGGTATACCTATGAAGACTTTATCATAGCTGCTGGGCATTGTTGACATGAGCAGATATAACATTGAACAAGACTATTGTCAAGCAATATAAGTCCCCTACCGGCTCCACCATTGTCAGAAATATTTTTTTATATTTGTTGCCATAGAAACCAGAATTTTTGACGTAGGAACAAAATGAAATGACGTGCATAATGTCCTTATTGCCATTTATCCATGTTTCAAGTTTCATGAAAAAATATTAAGAGTTTCAGGGCTAGCGCTGGCCGAAAATTTCTTTGAGCCAACCAGTTTTCGTTTTTCGGCGCGCAAAAACTGGTTTTGAAATAATAATATGTAATTTCAACTTGTTTATATTTCTTTTAAAGACCACAAGGGCATATCACATATCATAATATAATATGCAGTTTTCAATATAGAAATAATGATATGCTACTTGTCAAAGTACAAACATAACTTATTTTATACATGTAGATCTACATTTAATAGTGGTGTCGATTGTCCCAAATTTGAAATCCTGAAAAAAAAGGGCCGAGCCCCCACCCAGAGCCATACTAATTGTTCTTTGTTATAGTCCTTCCAATTGCAATTTCAGATGAATACAATTTGAAATAATATAAACCACATCGTCTATATCACCGCAAGTGTATTCGTCATTCTATTTCTTCTATAAAGAGCTTCGAAAATGAATTACAATCGACGAAAAATAATGTATCCGAAAACGACAGTCCGAAAAATTGTACGCGTGTTGCACTTGAATTAAAATGTACGTATTGTTTGATTTCAGAAAATTGAAAACCAGTTACATGTACCTAGCAAATGCGTTTTAATATACAATTTGGTTGACATATTGCTTTACAAAAGCATAGTTTGTGGTTTAAAAACAACTTAATTATCACCTTTTAATTTCAAACGCTAATCGGAAGAAAGGTGTAACATCATCGACATAGTCATAGAACTAATTTAATTATTATCCTTTAATTCAGATCGATAGTCTGTAGAAAGGTGTGAAATGATCAGCTTAGAAATTAGTTATTGTTGCGCTTCTTTCCATTGTGTTTATCTTTAAATACGACGTTTGCCATCGGCCGCTATATTGTTGGCAGACGACAATATCAACTGTGTATTCCCAATATACTGTGTCTGCGCATGAATGACCCAATAGTGTGTGTGAGCGAACTCAATGTTGATTGGCCAGCTACCACGTGCGCTTCAATAACAATAGTCGTCTAAGGTCGAGCGATGTCACATGTTCTGGTGCAGACGGGTTTTCGTTTATTGTTTGAATTGCCAACACTTTCATTAAAACAATAAGAAAAATAAAGAAACCAGTCTGGATTTAAATGGCGGATATTTTTAATGAATTTTTACAAGATTTTAGCATTTTCGCAAATCAGAATTTTCTTGAGCCAAATTCTCGATATTTTCGCAAATGGCTCAAATGGCCAACGACAGCGCGAGCCCTGAGTTTTTAAAGTTATCACAGGATCCAGAAAAGTGTGACAGACTGACTGACTGACTGACGGACACACAGAACGCAAACCATAAGTCCCCTCTGGTGAAACCGATAGGGGACTAATAAAAACACAGTACCAAAAGAACATTATCCCTGAAATAGCCCTTTATAGAAAACGTGAGTAACAAATAATCATAAATTAGCAACTTAACAGTGCTATAGCTAATGCCTAGGATTTTAAATAAAAATAACTAACACAAACATTGATGTATACAATTATTTGATAGTCATAAGTCTATCTGCTCATAGGTTGGATGGTAAAAATCTGATGAAAATTGGCTTTTCACTCAAGCCGATTTTCAAGTAATAGATTGAACAGAATACCGAAAACTTTTTTTTTTTTGAGAGGAAATAGTTTTTCTTTTATTAGTAACACTGACCGTTAAACAACTAGCCCTATGTACTATAGCAAGCTGGGTCTCCATTCAAGCTTGCTATATATCCAAAGTTTCATGAAGATTGGTTAAAGAAAACTTAAGTCATTGACTCAAAACCACCAACTCGTATAATAGAGCAGAGAAGATTAATTTAGCAAATATTGGGATGATTCCAATGACCATAATTAAGAAGTGCTTCATACCATTTTGCTGCTTATCAAACTTGGTGGGGATGTATGCCCTCAAACTTTACCACAATGTATGCCCTCAAACTTTACCACAATGTATGCCCTCAAACTTTATTTCACAAAGTGTAACAATGATCTAATCTAAACGAATGGACTTTGAGAGCAGACAAGGTAAGTTTGGCTTCTTTTCAATTCCAAGGCCATAATTCACAGGTGCTTAATGCCATCTGGCTTGTTATCAAACATAGCGGAAATATTATGCCAACAAATATTCCAAAATTTAATGTTATTGGAAGTGTTTGACATATCCAGTAGACATTGTTTTCTAAGATGCCACCCTATCACCTAATAAAGTCATTCCCATAATACATCTAGATTTTTTAATTGGATGTATAAAAATCACATCTCAATAATTTATAAAAGATATGAACCTGCTCACCAACACTTTCAAGAGTATCACTTGTAGGACACATTACAAATAACACAAGATAGCTTCCAACAATACTGTGAACAACAAAAGAAAACAAGAAGAGACAGAGAGAGATAATATATTTCTACTGCACACAAAATTTATGGCACAATAACCATAAGACCGCAAACTTACCTGTACTTCTTCATGGTGGTAAGTTCACGTGACAGGGTCTCGTTCTGCTCCATGGTGTCGTCAAGGTCGCGCTGGATCTTGCGTTTCTGGGTGTTCATGCGTGTCACCTCCTCCTCTGCCTCATCCACCTGTCTCTTGAGGGCCTTCACGCGAGCGTTCATCTTGTCCACCTTGTAACACACACCAGTCTTGACTTGCACGCAAACATTTTATAGTAATTATAAGGAATCTTGAGCTTTCATGATTATTTGTTATTCTTAATCTAAATTATATGCTTTTTTAGGGGCACAGGGGATTTTAAACAGAAAGTATTGCATTCTGTGGAAACTGGGCTGAATGCACGAGGGTACACACTCGCTAATTAGGGATGACACTTTCCGCTTTAAAAGGAACAAAATCAAGTAAAAGTGGAAAGTGTTGTCCCTGATAAGCCAGTGTGTAACCTTAAACTTTCATGAAAACTGGTTATTTTTTCGTTTCAATTATATGCATTATATGCAAAGCTTCCAAGTATGCGCCGACAGAGGGAGTTTATACTGGAACTATAATGTGAATGTCATAAAGCAACATTAATTGATACCATAGGTCGTACACAATAGTTCAAGAAGCAATATATAATAGTACAAGTGTCAAACACAAGAATTCTGCCCACACTAAGTATAATCGAAATGTCCTGAAGCAATATCTCACAGTACAAATGTCAAATTTCTGCTAAAAGCCCTGCCAGGAAGTAGCCAGTCCACCCTACCTGATCCTTGTACTGGTCGGCATGGCGACGCTCATCCTCGGCCTGCAGCGCCACCTCCTTCAGTTTTTTCTCCAGGCGCCGGTTGGCCCGCTGCATGTTGTTACGCTCCCTTCAGGGGAACAACAGTACATGTTAATGGTTACAAGAGGAGTCTTGTTCTCATGGGCAGTCTGCATAGGTTAATTAGGGACGACACTTTCCCCTTTCATGGAATTTTGTGTTTGAAGGGGAGTTTCTTTTTAACGTAAACCTAGTTAAGGCGGATAATGTCTTCCCTGATTAACCTGTGCGCATTGCACAGGCTAATCTGGGCTGACACTTTCCAGGTGAGGCTCAAATAGGCTAAATACAGCTGGTCATATATCAGAATTTTCGGAAAAAGAAACGGACTGACAAGTTTGAATTGACAATTTATCTAGCCATTCACATGCTCACACATTATTGGTTATATAGAGATTAATATTTATTTATTTTTAAAACATAAACAATTTTTGTCCAAGGATCTCATGGACAGGCACACATTTAAATTTCAGAGGTAATTCATTATTCCTATATTCTCAATTTTGTTCTTTTTTCTTATATACTTTACCTGCTTAACATTTATTCCTCTGATACAAAAGTTTCACACACAAACCTCAATATCCGACATGAACATGGACGATTTGAAAAGCAGCTAAAACTCCTATTCCCTTTTCAAATCTTTCCATTTTTACACAGATGGCACTCAATTTTACAACTTTATTGATATAATGTTGAAGTTAAAAAGAGGACAAATCGAATGCCTGCAATGTTCGCACTAAGACACCTGGACACACCCACAAACACACGCAAAGATCCCTCTGCTTACTTTGTCTCCAGATCGAGCTGCTCCTCCAGGTTTGCCACCTTCCCCTCTAGTGCTGCAATGGTGGCCTTGGTGCGTGTCCTCAGCTGTCCCTCGAGCTCGGCCAGCTTCTCCTTCAAGTCCTTGGCTGCCCGCTCCAGCTGCATACGCTGGGTCTCCAACTTCTGGCTCACATTACGCTCAGCCTGCAGGTCTGTCTGGCACTGCTCAAACTGAGAAATACGGGAACACTTAGATACGCATTTTGATGATTTTGTAGTCCCTTAATACATCATATTAAATTAAATACCTTTCTTACTAGATTCAAGTTTTAATGGCTTCATTTCCAACCATTTGATACTGATGAGCAGCACACAACATACAACAGCCTGTCAGTTACTCGCTGTTCTGATTGTATGCTACTTTTCACTTTACATCTGAACAAGAAAGGAATAAACAATAACGCTTGGTGTCAAGAAGGAGTGGTGAACCAATATGCTGCCAACTAACTGGCAAACAGTTACGAAAAGGGTCATTGGTTGGAATTAATCAATATGCTTAAACCACATGAAACCTTGTACAAGATTTTGTTAATTTCTTTTCAACACTTAAATACCATGAATATACAATTTATTGCCCTTGATGTCTCGAAATCAATTAATAGTAATAAAGATGGATTAATATACCAGATAAACAACTTTAAAAATTCTTTTATTGCATGTGTTGACTTGTGTAGTTCTTGTACAGATCAAGACGTGCAAACCTATGACTTACAGAAGAAAACTATTAACCAATACAAAAACTTAACAAATATAATTGCAGTCAATACACTGAACTGTTGTCCTTCCTACCTGCATGGTTGCCTTGCGTGCCTTATCCACAAGGTCAGCGTTGGAGCCTTGTTCGTCCTCCAGCTCATCTTCCAGCTGGCTAATCCTGGCCTCCAGCCTGCGCTTCTCATCCAGCAGTGCAGACCTGGCAATAAAACCATTTCAACGTTAGGCCACTTAAAAAAGACAAATTAACAAATGTTACATTTCACAATATCAAAACAGTTCCTTTCAAATGACCCATGCTCTGGGAACAAAGAGCTTTGCATGCTGGGAAATTTGTCGTCTGCTAAATTGTTGTATGCTCAATTTGTAAATTGAGCATTTTCTTCGATTTTTTTCAAAGAATACTATCAGAATAGCAAACAGTTTGGATCCTGATGAGACGCCACATTCTGTGGCGTCTCATCTGGATCCAAACTGTTTGCAAAGGCCTTTAAAATTCGGTTCCAGCGCTTAATGGGTTAATCCATGTGCAATGTGTTGTCCCAGATTAGCCTTTGCAGTTCATTCAGACTAGTCAGGGATGCCAGTTTACGCCTAAACTGGATTTTCCCTTAGAAGAGACTTTATTTCAATAAAAAATACACTAGTAAACTGCACAGGCTTATCTGGGATAACACTGTATGCACATTCATTAAGCCCATCTTTTCCAAAAGCAGGGTCTTCCCCAGGCCATTTAAGCGCCCCTTGCCGGGGCGCTTGAATTTCGAATTTCGAAATCAGAGTCCCCGGGGCGCTTGAAATTTTCCGATCAGTGTATTCTTCAGTAAAAGAAAGTGGAGATTGTCCAAAAAAATCAAGGTTTCCCTATCAGTGTATCAATATTCCCTGTTTTAAAAGAGCACTCGGTACCTACTTTCACAAGTAATCGCCATAAACACCACATGGGGTAATGGATAATCCACTGATAAGAGAATAGAATGACGCGCGTATCGATTATTCTAGCCACATTACACGGTCATTTAAATGCTGACAAGGATGTATCTGGTAACTTTCCAGTCGTTAAACTGTGAAGTTCATCGGTTACGCGAATGCTCATGAGGGCGGGGTTTACTATCGACCATTATTTTTGATTGACGTCGGGCATGAAGTAAGAGTTTATTGCATCTTGATTAGCAAGTAGTTGTACCATTTTAGTAATATAAAACCGGTAATTAGCACAGTACAGAACATTAAAGACGGTTTCGGGCATCATCATCACACCTTTTTACTGTAAACAAGTGTTACCTATGACTCATAATTAATACGAGAGAAATTAATTGCAAGTGGTAAACAATTAATTATTATAGCGGTTACAATTATGTGATAACAATTTATTTAATTCCAGTACATGTATATTTCAACATGTCCATTTATAGAACTGATTCACCTCGTTTTTCTGACATTTATTCGACACGTAATGCGCTTTAACAAATTTTCGTTGAATTAATTACGCACACTTGTAAATGTTTCGTCCGATAATCGATAGTTAGAAGACTGATGTAGTTAGAAGACTGATGATGGCAACCGGCCGTGATCCTCGTGGACAACGTGAATTTTATGCATAATTCCGTCAAAACATTTATTCGACTCATAAAGTGTGTACACAAATTATCGTTGAATTTATAACGCAACGGTTAATATTTGTTGAAATCTCAAATGGGAATAATTAAATTTGTAATCCGAAACCCATTACCGTAAGTCGATGTTAACGCGTTTTTAATCCGAAACACACTTCCGAATGTAAATGTTACCGCAACGTAAAATATTTTTGCTTCAAATTAGCTGTGCAAATTTATTTTGTGTCGAATCTTTTTCTCAATTAAAAAGAGCGCGAAAATTATGCAACATGTACAACGTCGCGTCTATTACATACAAATGGCGTGTATTGAGCGTTTTAACAAGCACAAAACAGGTCAGGGGATTGACGCATATTCAGAGGCAATATTTCATCAAATCTATAAATAGTCACTTAAAAAATGGCAAGGTTTGTGTTAAAGAAATATCTGAAAGCTTTTTTCGTAAATATTTACCCGAAAGCGATTGATAAAAACGGAATGAACGGGATTATCGGGTAATAAATAGAAACTTGAAAACTAGTAAGTATACAGTAATAGAGTCGGGTTGAAACGGATGTATTGGGGTATCGTTCGAGTCGGGATTTTACTATCTGTGCGGAAAAGTTTTAAAACAATTAAACAATATAAAAAAATATATTTTTAAATGACTGGGGGATTTTTTTTGAAGAGTCATAGCGCACCAAATGACGTCTTTTGACGCTGTTTTTCTTTGAGTTATAACGCACCACAGAACGTGAATTGACACGTTAAATTAAAAAAAATCAACGTCGGCAGGGGACACCCCTCCCGAACCCATCCCCGGGGCGCCTGAACAAATTCCTGGGGAAGGCACTGAAAAGCCAGCCTAAAATGCATTTTCACAATGTAAATAAAGAGCTGCGCCATGAGCGCATGATACGCCCGTCGTTCGCCAATGAAGTAGTAAGGTAATAAATAACCCTTTGAATCATTTTTTTACTTCAGTTTATTTGTATTTGAATACATGGTTTATTTTATAAGAACATGAGCATGGAGCGCCGTCTCCTTGACATTCAACAAAGTCCCATAACTGTGGAACAACAATTCAGAATTCCGTCAAAAACGAAAGGGGATCAGGTTTTATCAATATTAAGATTGTGTTGAAATTTGAAAAAAATCCATCGAAGGATATTTGAGCTACGGTAGGACATTCAATGAAATAACGAAATTTTGACGAACAAAGTCCCATAACTCTGGAACGACAATTCAGAATTCCGTCAAAAACGAAAGGGGATCAGGGTTTATCAATATTAAGATTGTGTTGAAATTTGAAAAAAATCCATCGAAGGATATTTGAGCTACAGTAGGACATTCAATGAAATCACGAAATTTTGACGAACAAAGTCCCATAACTCTGGAACGACAATTCAGAATTCCGTCAAAAACGAAAGGGGATCAGGGTTTATCAATATTAAGATTGTGTTGAAATTTGAAAAAAATCCATCGAAGGATATTTGAGCTACAGTAGGACATTCAATGAAATCACGAAATTTTGACGAACAAAGTCCCATAACTCTGGAACGACAATTCAGAATTCCGTCAAAAACGAAAGGGGATCAGGGTTTATCAATATTAAGATTGTGTTGAAATTTGAAAAAAATCCATCGAAGGATATTTGAGCTACAGTAGGACATTCAATGAAATCACGAAATTTTGACGAACAAAGTCCCATAACTCTGGAACGACAATTCAGAATTCCGTCAAAAACGAAAGGGGATCAGGGTTTATCAATATTAAGATTGTGTTAAAATTTGAAGAAAATCTGTCAAAGGATATTTGACGTAGCGTACGACATTAACAGACGGACAGACGGACGCGGGGTATACCATAATACGTCCCGTCATAGACGGGCGTATAATAAAAAAGAACGGATAACAATTCAGTGAACGTTCAATTGACAAATTTTCACATAGAACCTTTTTCTGAAACTTATGCTTTGTGCTACTTAATGTATACAATTTTTTATAAAATTTGTTGCAATTTGAAGCTTTGGGAGTAAATTTCATAAAGACAAAGAATAGTATATTAAAGATTCCAGGATCTAAGTCTGCATGACTTCACTTAAAGGGGCCTTTTCACGTTTGGGTAAATTGACAAAATTGAAAAAAGGTTTTCAGATTCCTAAATTTTCTTTTTAGTTATGATAGTTGTGAGGAAACAGTAGTACTGAAAAGTTACCATGCTCTAAAATAGCCATTATATGCATCTTTTAACTATTTAAAAACCAGAAAATTATAAAGCGTTGCAACGCGAAACGAATAATATATAGAGAATACTAGGTCGGTGCCGAATAAAGCAAAGTTTATTTTGCGAGGCTTAGAAAATCTGAACCACGAGCCTTGGCGAGTGGTTCAGATTTTCGTGCCGAGCAAAATAAACTTTGCTTTATTCGGCACCGACCTAGTATTCGATTTATCCCATCAATTTTCTTAGTCGTAAATTATTTCTTTAAAAATAGAATAGGAAAATCGAACTACACGGAAAATCCCAAAGTTATTTTAAGCAAACATTGTTTCATTATTTTAATCGTGCCGAGCCTAATACATTACAAAAAGATCAGTAACTAACCTGTTATTCTGATTATCATACCTCGACGTCCCCTATTTTCAAGAAACAATGAAAAAAAACACACTTAACAACAGCAGCTTTAGCGTGAAAGAACATGCATAGTGTCGTATGACGTGTAATAATGACGTCACGAGTACGCGCACTTAATATTTGTAAATAACGTTTTTTTGCTTTTTGAGTTGCATTATGTGTTAAAAATATATTACATCTTGGTATCAAATTGTTTGTTTTGTTGAATCTGATTCGATTTTCTAAAAATGATTACTTTATAGTTGATTCCGAGTAATATGACCATTCTCCGCCGCGCGTGACAGCTATATTTCAGCACTGCCGAAATAGAGGAAAATTTATTCCACAGTGGTTTATTTCGACAATGCACGTCTGATGATGGGATAAAAAGAGATCTATTGTTGTCGTTATATTTTGTGAAATTACAAAGATTGCATAAATAAAGTAAAAAATACATCTGGCATTGTAAGTGGAAGGATGGCTGAGTGGTCTAAGTGGTAGACTTTTTACTCCATAAGTCCAGGGTTCAGTGGTTCGAGCACTGCTATGGGTTACCTTTTATTTTTTTATTCTTGATATTTTACTGGAGCATTTTATATCCAATGTTTACATTTATCAATATAAAGCATTTAATGATAAACTTCAAAACATTCCAAAATCTGTGAAAAGGCCCCTTTAAAGCTGGTTAGAAATTTGATGCACATTATCTTGTTCGTGAAAACAAAGCTATGTCAGGCTTAATTTAAAGTCAGTCTGGACCAGACATAAAATAGAGGTGAAGCCCTACTTTCCGGATGAGTTGTTGCCGATTTCATCCTGCAGTTCATCCCTCTCTGCCTCAGCATTACGTCTAGCGCGCTCTGCAGCAGCCAGATCCTCTTGCAGTTTCAGGTTGTCTGTCTCCAGTGTCTTCAGACGCTTCTCATTCTCTGAAAGCACAATCTCATAATTGAACTAGGACGTTTCTTCAGAGCAGCTGGGAACAATTTTGGCTGCGCTCTGTCAAAACAAGGCATAATATATGTGCACTAAGCATCCTCTCAGATTTTTCTGTGCAGACACCACAGGATATTCAGGGACAATACTTTCCGCTCGTTTACAGGAAGTCTCTTCTTAACAAATATCCAATCTAGGCGGAAAGTGTCGTATTTGATTGGCCTGTGCTACACATGAATCAAACCCCGTTTTCCAAGAGTGTTGCTTATTCCTTGAATCTGCATGGCACATCATGATCTATGTTTTGTTTTGCTAGTTTTCATTCACGAAAAATTAAAATAAAATAATTGCAATAAGACAAGATATTATTAGTTGATTTGTGAACTCATGCATTGACTGATTTAACCCTTTACCACTCAGATGTGCATTTTGAAGCGTTTGTAACCCTTTCAAAAATCAAATAAAATTAAAAACCTTTCTTACTAGATTTAAATATTAAAGGCTTCATTTCAAACCCCAAGATACTTATGAGCAACAAACAGCATGAAACCTGACATTTCCACTATGCTTCTGAGCGGGGAAGTGTTCAGGAATACAAAACACAAAACAACCACATTCAACCAGAAAAATCCTTAATCAAATTGCCATCCAGCATTTTGTTACTGTGAGATTACCTTTAAATTGTCCCTGCATCTCGTCCCTGGCAAGGCGGGCCTCATCGAGCTCGCGACCGAAGTCTTTCATCTGAGCCTGCAGCTTCTTGAACTGTTTGATGGCATCCTCCTTCACCCTGTTGGCTGCCTCCACCTGTTGCTCAAAGTCCTTCATGTCATTCTCTAGCTTCTTCTTGGCATTCGTTGCCACTGCCCTCTGCTTTCTCTCCTCCTCCAGTTCAGCCTCCATTTCTCTAAGCTGTTTCATTTAACAAAAATCTTGTTAAGGCGGGAAGTGTTGTCCCTGATCAGCCTGTGCAGACTGCACAGGCTAATCTGAGAGCATTTTCAGACAATGCATTAAGTCCAATTTTCCCAGAATTAGGCTCATATTCTTTTCATGCTTTTTTTTTAAAAGGAATTCTAAATCATGAACATCAATATGCAAAATGTTATCAGTAAAAGCATCAAAAATCAATACTAAAAAAATAAAATAAAACATGAATGAAATGACCAGTAAGTAACTTTCCGAACTATTAAACAAAAATATTTACAAGATTGTGCTACAAAATTATTAGCATTACTGACAAAACAAAGCATTTTAGACTCAAAACCTTCATCACAATCAATGTTAAAAACTGATACATGTATTTCCATGTACACCAGTTACCTGTCTAACGAGAGCTTTCTTGGACTCCTCCACAGCATCATCCCTGCCGGCCATGTCGCGCTCAAACTGTGCCTTGAGAGCCTGCATGTTAACCTCCATACGCAGCTTGGCGTCCTCCGCTGCCTGCAGTTCATCCTCCAGCTCCTCTATCTGGACACGCTGGCTCTCCACCTGCTCCGCCAGACCACGCTTAGACTTCTCCAGCTCATGCACCTGTGTGGCCATACAGAGGTTAGTGTACGCCGCAATCTTGCAAAACCGGCCTTATTTGTGTGTGTTTAGTGACATCCCTGTGCAGTCGTCGGAGACAACATTTTATGTGTTTTTTTGTTTGTACCAAAGATTCCATAACAGAGGAAAAGTGTTGCTCTTGATTACCCTTTGAGTATTGCACTGGCTTAACTTGGCTATCACTAATACGTACACACGTTAAGCACATTTTTTTCAAGAGCTCGGCTCAGTTATTAATCAGATTCGTATAAAATTATTATCAATCTGGCAATATAGTTTAATCCTCATCATCTATTTAGTCAAGCAATTATTATAGGCATGTACAAAGATGCCATCTCTGGCTATTGCTCACCTTTTCAAAGCCCCTTCTCTGACAAAAATGTAAAAAATTGATATTTACTTAACAATATCAACCACTATGACTACTGTACATACACTTTTGCCGACATCGTCCTTGGTGGAGTAAAGGTCCTCGAGTTCTCGTTGCTGGGCAATCTTCTGCCTCTCGACAGCATCCAGGCGGTCCTTCATCTCGTCCAGCTCTCTGTTCAGGTTGAGGATCTTGGTCTCCTTGTCACGACTTTCCTTCTCTGCAGCGTCCTTCTCTTGGAGCAGCCTGAAACACACACACACACACATAATGTGTACTGTTATCGGAAAACTAGGACTTAATGCATGTTCATACTGTGTCATCCCAGTTTATAATCTGCATCCACACAAGCTAATCTGGGACAACACTTTTCACCTAGACTGGATTTTTGTTTGCTTGGTGAAAAAACATCCAATAAAGTGGACACTGCACAGCCTAATCTGAGAGAACACTTTCAGACAATGCATTAAGCCCAGTTTTCCCACAATGCGACTCACCATGATCTGATATGGAAATGCAACATACACATACGTATCAAAGCTAAAATCTCAGGAAATACACAGAACGCATCCTTTTTATTAGTCACTGACTAAAACCGTAAGCTGAGAGGCAACAAAAACACACACACACACACTCTTTCTTCGATTACTAGTTGTATTAAATGTAAAACTTTGTTAAAATGACATATGTACCAATGAGATGGCATGTTGGCAAATTCAAGGCATACATTTAATTGAATTCTCAGCTTGTTTGTTAATGAATGTATAAACAGTTACTGTCAAGCTTTTTATTTTTCATTTATCTTTTTTTGGAGAAACAAAAATCCACATGAAAAGAGATCTTCAAATAAAAATTATTAAGTCCTTTTGGGTAAGCTAAAGAATGATCATTTGGCATTGCCATGTAGTACAACAGTAGTGCCTATTTTTCTTAGTTTGAAAATAGGTCAAAGGACTTCCTTTATATGACAAGAGCACCGCCTTGCGGGTGCAGACCGCTCATCTATATTCTTTTTAAAGGTGAAGGGACTCTCATTTTCAATCACAAAGGAGGGAGGGGTGGAGTGAAGAGCGGTGCATTGTGTGGGGGTGTGGACATTTATTACATTTTCTTCCAAAAATGCGAAAAAAATCGGGGGGGGGGGGGGGGGGGGGGGGGGTGGGTGGGTGGGGTGATTCTTGGGTGCGATGGTTGGACGGTATTTCAAACATAAAATAATAAAAATAAATATTTGTGTTTTTTAACCGTTTCCTAAAAAAAATTGGGGGGGGGGGGGGGGGTGGGGGGGGGGGGTGAGGTGGGGGGGTATAGTGTGAGGGTGTGGTGGTAATTTGTGAGATGATCCTTAAAAAAAAAAAAAATAGGGGGGGGGGGGGGGATTCGGGTGGGGGGGGGGGGGGGGGGGTTCTTGGGTGCGATGGTTTGGACGGTATTTCAACATAAAATAATCAAAATAAATAAATAAAAAATTGGGGAGGGGGTGGGGTGGGGGCGGGGGGTTATAGTGTGAGGGTTGTGGTGGTCATTTGTGAGATGATCTTAAAAAAAAAAAAAAAAAAAAAAAAAAATAGGGGGGGGGGGGGGGGGGCACGGGCGATGGTTTGGGTGGAGTCTATTGTGGTATGTCAGGTAAGAGTAGTTTTGTCAAAGTATCAATCAAATCTAATCATAAATAAAGAAGTTATGGCAATTTTAGAGAAATTTAATAATTTGACCTTGAGAGTCAAGGTCATTCAAAGGTCAAGGTAAAATTCAAATTGCCAGGTACAGTAACCTCATGATAGCATGAAAGTATTTGAAGTTTGAAAGCAATAGCCTTGATACTTAAGAAGTAAAGTGGATCGAAACACAAAATTTAACCATATATTCAAAGTTACTAAGTCAAAAAAGGGCCATAATTCCGTAAAAATGACATCCAGAGTTATGCAACTTGTCCTTTTACTGTACCCTTATGATAGTTTGCGAGTGTTCCAAGTATGAAAGCAATATCTATGATACTTTAGGGGTAAAGTGGACCAAAACACAAAACTTAACCAAACTTTCAATTTTCTAAGTATAAAGGGCCCATAATTCCGTCCAAATGCCAGTCAGAGTTACATAACTTTGCCTGCACAGTCCCCTTACGGTAGTTAGTAAGTGTTGCAAGTATGAAAGCAATAGCTTTGATACTTAAGGAATAAAATGGACCTTAACACAAAACTTAACCAAAATTTTCAATTTTCTAAGTATAAAAAGGGCACATAATTCTCTCAAAATGCACGCCAGAGTTATCTTACTTTGCCTGCCCAGTCCCCTCATGATAGTAAGTAAGTGTACCAAGTTTGAATGCAATAGCATTGATACTTTCTGAAAAAAGTGGACCTAAACGCAAAACTTAACCAAAATTTTCAATTTTCTAAGTATAAAAAGGGCACATAATTCAGTCAAAATGCACGCCAGAGTTATCTAACTTTGCCTGCCCAGTCCCCTCATGATAGTAAGTAAGTGTACCAAGTTTGAATGCAATAGCATTGATACTTTCTGAGAAAAGTGGACCTAAACGCAAAACTTAACCGGACGCCGACGCAGACGCCAACGCCAAGGTGATGACAATAGCTCATAATTTTTTTTCAAAAAACAGATGAGCTAAAAAATGAATGAACAAGCCTTCATATGACAAATGAATAAACACAGGTCTCCCTATGCCCCACCCACCTCTCTGAGACAGTCTTCTCCTCAGCAAGTAGCTGGTCAAACTTGCGCTGCTTCTTCTCGAAGGCTACCATGCTGGAGCGCTGCTTCTCCAACTCCATGTTTGCGTCATCCACCTCCTCCTGCAGCTTGCGGCGTGACTTCTCCAGCCTGTCCTGCGCGTTGCGCGCATCCTCAATCTGCGAGTTGTATGCCTCAGTCTCCCTGGCAACCTTCTTCTTGTATTCCTCCAGAGCCTCGTTGTTCTTTGCCTCTTCCTCCGCCTTCCTCTTCACCTCTATCATCTGTAACCATTAAGGTGGAAAAGGTTATCCCTGATTAGCCTGTGCGGACTGCGAGGCTAATCTGGGACGACACTTAATGCCAATGCATCTGACATTGAACAGTTATGAGCTTGTTTTTAATTTAATGAGCCCCCCTCTCACTCGTTCCGCTTTTATTGTATTTGTTGTTTTAAAGGAAGACTCTTCTTGACAAAAATCCAGTTAAGGCGGAAAGCGTGGTCCCTGATTAGCCTGTACAGACTACACAGGCTAATCTTGGACGACACTTTATGCACATGCCTTTAACCCCCTTTTCATAGAGGGAGACTAAAATATTTTGAGATCACATAGTAAATGATGGAAATATTTTAAGAGTATACTATTCTGTAGAATGACAAAGAATTACTTGAGAAGCCATCTCAAAACAGAAAACAGCTAAAAGAAGAAACAAGGGACAAAATTGTCACAAAACCAGGTTTTCATTGTGAAAAAAAATCTGATAAAGGGAGACAACTTAAACTGAACTTTTGAAATTAACAAACAAAATTAACCCCCTTTGTAAGTTTGTTTTAAAATAAATATATTTTTAGTCGTGGCGACCTTGACATTGGAGATATTGACGTGATTCTTTCGTGCGACACACCGTCCCATGATGGTGAACAAATGTGCCAAATGATTTTAAAATCTCATAATGAATGACATAATTATAGCCCAGACAAGCTCATTTATGGCTATTTTTTACCTTTGAACTCAAAGTGTGACCTTGACCTTGGAGATATTGACGTAATTTTTTTGCGCGACACACCGTCTAATGATGGTTAACAAATGTGTCAAATGATTTTAAAATCTCACAATGAACGACAAAGTTATGGCCCGGACAAGCTTGTTCCGCCCGCCCGCCAGCCAGCCCGCCAGCCAGCCAGCCAGCCCGCCCGCATTCGCCAATCTAATAACCAGTTTTTTCCTTCGGAAAACCTGGTTAAATATCACAACAACCCAATTAACATTGATGTAAACAGATGCACCTAGATTTGATGACCGTCAACACAATTCAATGCTAAAAGTTCCATTCAAATGTCAGCCATTTATAACCCCCCTCCCTGACAATGTGCCAACCTCAGTGTGTTTTTTTTATAAAAACAATGAGGAGCTGCGCCATGAGCGCATGATACGCCCGTCGTTCGCCAATGAAGTTGTAAGGTAATAAATAACCCTTTGAATCATTTTTTTACTTCAGTTTATTTGTATTTGAATACATGGTTTATTTTATAAGTACATGAGCATGGAGCGCCGTCTCCTTGACATTCATACCATATCTTTTTTTGAGTATATGTATGCATTTCTTTAGAGGATATGGAGTTGAAGTAAACCTGTTATAGATATTTTGACCAATAATAAAAGAGAAATGTAGATGGGTAAGTGGTAGTGTACAATCGGAATAGAAAAAAGCTCACCTTGTTCAATTTTTCAGGGATACTAAAAAAAAAAAAAAAAAAATCCATCGAAGGATATTTGAGCTACAGTAGGACATTCAATGAAATCACGAAATTTTGACGAAGAAAGTCCCATAACTCTGGAACGACAATTCAGAATTCCGTCAAAAACGAAAGGGGATCAGGGTTTATCAATATTAAGATTGTGTTAAAATTTGAAGAAAATCTGTCAAAGGATATTTGACGTAGCGTACGACATTAACAGACGGACGGACGGACGGACGGCTACGGTAGGACATTCAATGAAATCACGAAATTTTGACGAACAAAGTCCCATAACTCTGGAACGACAAATCAGAATTCCGTCAAAAACGAAAGGGGATCAGGGTTTATCAATATTAAGATTGTGTTGAAATTTGAAAAAAATCCATCGAAGGATATTTGAGCTACAGTAGGACATTCAATGAAATCACGAAATTTTGACGAACAAAGTCCCATAACTCTGGAACGACAATTCAGAATTCCGTCAAAAACGAAAGGGGATCAGGGTTTATCAATATTAAGATTGTGTTAAAATTTGAAGAAAATCTGTCAAAGGATATTTGACGTAGCGTACGACATTAACAGACGGACGGACGGACGGACGGACGGACGGACAGACGGACGGACGGACGGACAGACGCGGGGTATACCATAATACGTCCCGTCATAGACGGGCGTATAAAAACTTTAAAATTGAGAAAAAGTGTTTTGAATATTATATTTACTAAGGTTCAACTTAGAGAGCTGGACTCAAAGTTGAGATTTATTTGAATTATTTATCATTTTTGGAAACCTTTAATTGAGAATTTTTTAGGTACCATTTGGGAAAAATTATGTACATTTTTTCAATTGGAAATGGGTTCCTATAACAGCCAAAATTCGAACAAAAAAAACAACAACACAACACTGAACCTTCTGTTGCAGGTCCTGGATCTGTTTCTCTAGGGCATGTCTAGTCTCCTCTTCCTCGTCCAGCCTCTCTTTCAGGGCCTCCTTCTCGTCTGCCTCCTGACGCAGTTTGCTCTGGGCCGCCAGCTTGCCACGTGTCTCCTCCTCAACAAGTTCCTGGAACACACGCACAGAGAATGTCACCAATGTGACTTCCTTTAAACAAATCATTAAATAAAAGCGGAAAGTGTGGTCCCTGATAAGCCTGTGCATACTGCACAGGGTCATCTGGGACAACACTTCATGCACATGCCTTAAGA
The DNA here is from genome assembly GCF_020536995.1 of Dreissena polymorpha. NCBI lineage: Eukaryota > Metazoa > Mollusca > Bivalvia > Myida > Dreissenidae > Dreissena > Dreissena polymorpha. The sequence goes on from NC_068356.1 coordinate 36,223,871, forward strand.
CTCTTTTCCCAGAGAGACAGCGGAAGGTTTACCCTTTACCGCTTAGATACAAATTTCAACATGTTTGTAGTCCCTTAAAAAATCAAAGTAAATTTATGTCCTTTCTCACTAGATTGAAGTTGTAAAGCTTTCATTTCAAACCCTAACATACAAATGAGCGGCAAACAGCATTAAAACCTGAAGCGACTGCGAGTGTTTGCAGGCTGTTCTGGTGTTCTGATGGTTGCATATGGCCATTTTCACGTTGATTCTAAGCGGGAAAGGGTTAAGACTTTACACAAAAATATATACTGCTGAGTATTAGTGACATATGGTTTGGACAAGCAGATATTAGGTACAAGAGGGCAAAATGCAAATGGAAGCTCACCTAAGACCCAAAGGAAATGCAATGATTATTCAGCTTTTGTGATATTTTAAGAACCATTTTAGACATTGGCCAAGATATCATTAGCACAGATATTCACAGCTTGTCATGATGATGATGCAAAAAATATGGCCCCTAATCACAAGCGGTTTAGTTAATTGGCCACTGTTAACTATAGTGTGTTTTTTTTTACTGCATTACTTTGTTTAGAACTTAAATGTTATATCATTGGGACAAATATTCTGACCAAGTTTCAAGAAGATTTGGCAATAAATATCTCAAGAGCGTTCACAAGCTTTTCCTTTTATTTGACCCACTGACCTAGAATGAGCTAAACATTATACATAAAATTAAACTTGATTACTTTGATTGCATAATAATTTGGCAAGTGGATAAGCATTTGATATATCAACAGAAATTTGGTTCCTTATTGCACATCTACTTGATACTAGTGCATTTATGCAAAAACAATGATCCCACACACTCACTTGCATTTTACCTGCCACTTTTAAAGACTTTGAGGAATTGGTCCACTTGTTATATATATTTATATTTATTTTTTCATTTGTATTTTTTTCTACCAAATAACTGATCCAGAATCATATATGTTCACATCATGCAATACCAAGTACCTGAGAATCTGCAAGCTGTGCCTCCAGAGTGGAGACTTTCTGGCCCAGCTGTATGTTCTTGGTGTCTGCGGCCTCCAGCTGTGATGTGAGTGTCTCCAACTCAGTTGTGGCCTTACTGGCCTTCTCTGTCTGCTCAGCTTTAACGCGATCTATCTCAGCCAATTTGATGTTCAGCTCAGCAAGAGTCTGTTCAGCCTGTTTGCGTTTTCGCTCTGATTCCTGCTTGGCCATCTGGACTTGCTTCAAATCATTGGCCAAGTCTGTGTTCTCTGCTTCGAGAGTAGTTTTTGTCTTCTCTAGCTGGGCTTTTGCCTAGAAGAAAAATACAAACAACTTGAAGCAATCCTTTATCCAAACTTTTACCTTTTGAGCGTATGCCATTTTCCTATTATAAATCACAGCTGACATGCCCAAAATACAGTCCAATGCTAGGTCTTTACTTTCATCATCATTAATCAATGCAAACTAAATTTATTTACTGGAATCCATCATTTTGCTTCTTTTCAATGTTTAGCAAAGTGACCTATACCTTGAACCGATTTGCTCTAAAAGCAATCAAAAGCACAGTCTTCATGTTAACTACCAAAACATGAAAATTGCAGTGCAATATCTCCATAGTGACATAAACTACAACCTCATACAAGCTTGCTATATCAAAGGTTTCATCAAGATAAAGTCCATGCAATCTTTAGTTATTGACCAGAAACCACCTGTTTGCTGTGACCTGCTGTTACCTGCCATCCGAAACCTAAAAACCAGGATGTTTAATTTCTGTAAAAAAAAATCACCAAATACGATTTTATTTTCCAAAAAAAATGTTTTTAATTGTCTTGTTCCTCATTGTTATACATTATGTAAAATCAGTATTATTTTTTTACCAACCTACCTTCCTAACATTCTCCAGTTCCTCATTATACTGCTCCATCTGCTGGGTGTGCTTGGTCCTCATTTCTGCTACCTGGGCCTCGTGAGTCTTCTGGTTTTTCTCTATCGTCCCCTTCAAGTCCTTCAACTCATCCTCTCTCTTTACCCTCAGGTCTTGGAAAGCGGCTGTGGTGTCCAGAGAATCTTCGAGTTCCGTCTTCAAAGCTTCCAGCTCTTCATTGAGGTCTTTCTTCTGTCTTTCTGCCTTAATTCTGGTGTCTCTTTCTGTTTCAAGGTCCTCTAAAACCTCCTGAAGCTGGTTCTGCATTTCTCGTAGCTGTTTCTGAACAGTGAATTTGGCCACAGATTCTTCATCCACTCTGGAAACAGAACATGTTATCCATCTTCACACCATTGTGACAAAAAAATATGTGTTCAGATATTGATGAATAAAAATATTCCCAGAGAAAAAATATGCACATACAATATGGGCTATTTTATGGGATTTTTTTTGGGAACAAAAAAGTTGATAAAGTGAAACAAATACAGACCGCAACTTACATGAAAGTTTTAAGAACTTGTCAATCACCCCTCTTTGATAACTTTATCAAAAACCTGACGTTTTCAGAATGATGCACCCAGGTTTTATTAAAGTTCTACCAAACAGTTGATTTTTGTAATGACCGTTATGCACAAAGGTTCGAAGAGCTTGATGAACTCCCCCTCCACCGATATATTACATAAAGTGAAACCTCTGACTACATGTCATATAATCCCCCTCCTCTGTGTGAAGGCCTACCTCTGTAGGGCCCCCTATATCCTTCCTGTGTCAGTTCCTAACTCTAAAGAGCCCCCTTTATCTCCTACCTGACCCGATGTCAGTTCCTACCTCTGTAGGGCCCCATGATCTCCTACCCAACCTGAAGCCAGTTCCTACCTCTGTTGTGCCCCTTGTATCTCCTACCCGACCTGATGTCAGTTCCTACCTCTGTAGTGACCCTTGAATCTCCTCCTACCTGACCCGATGTCAGTTCCTACCTCTGTAGAGCCCCCTTTATCTCTTTCTACCTGACCCGATGTAAGTTCCTACCTCTGTATTGACCATTGTATCTCCTCCTACCTGACCCGATGTCAGTTCCTACCTCTGTAGAGCCCCCTTTATCTCCAACCTGACCCGATGTCAGTTCCTACCTCTGTAGTGACCCTTGTATCTCCTACGTGGCCCGATGTATGTTCCTACCTCTGTGGTGACCCTTGAATCTCCTACCCGGCAATATGTCAGTTCCTACCTCTGTAGTGACCCTTGTATCTCCTACCCGGCCCGATGTCAGTTCCTACCTCTGTAGTGACCTTTGTATCTCCTACCCGGCCCAATGTCAGTTCCTACCTCTAAAGAGCCCCCTGTAACTCTTTCCCGGCCCGATGTCAGTTCCTACCTCTGTAGTGACCCTTGTATCTCCTACCCGGCCCAATGTCAGTTCCTACCTCTGAAGTGACCCTTGTATCTCCTACCCGGCCCGATGTCAGGTCCTACCTCTAAAGAGGCCCCTGTAACTCCTACCCGGCCCGATGTCAGTTCCTACCTCTGTAGTGACCCTTGTATCTCCTCCTTCCCAGCCCGATGTCAGTTCCTACCTCTGTAGTGACCCTTGTATCTCCTACCTGACCCGATGTCGGTTCCTATCTCTGTAGTGACCCTTGTATCTCCTCCTACCCAGCCCGATGTCAGTTCCTACCTCTGTAGTGACCCTTGTATCTCCTCCTATCTGACCCGATGTCAGTTCCTACCTCTGTAGAGCCCCCTTTATCTCCTACCTGACCCGATGTCAGGTCCTACCTCTGTAGTGACCCTTGTTTCTCCTCCTACCCGGCCCGATGTCAGTTCCTACCTCTGCAGTGACCCTTGTATCTCCTCCTACCCGGCCCGATGTCAGTTCCTACTTCTGTAGAGACCATTGTATCTCCTACCTGACCCGATGTCAGTTCCTACCTCTGCAGTGACCCTTGTATCTCCTACCCGACCCGATGTCAGTTCCTACCTCTTCAGTGACCCTTGTATCTCCTCCTACCCGGCCAGATGTCAGTTCCTACCTCTGTAATGACCCTTGTATCTCCTACCTGACCCGATGTCAGTTCCTACCTCTGCAGTGACCCTTGTATCTCCTACCCGGCCCGATGTCAGGTCCTACCTCTGCAGTGACCCTTGTATCTCCTACCCAGCCTGATGTCAGTTCCTATCTCTGTAGTGACCCTTGTATCTCCTCCTACCCGGCCCGATGTCAGTTCCTACCTCTTTAATGACCCTTGTATCTCCTACCTGACCCGATGTCAGGTCCTACCTCTGCAGTGACCCTTGTATCTCCTACCTGACCTGATGTCAGTGCTTACCTCTGCAGTGACCTTTGTATCTCCTATGTGGCCCGATGTCAGTTCCTACCTCTGTAGTGACCCTTGTATCTCCTACCCTGCCAGATTTCAGTTCCTACCTCTATAGTGACCCTTGTATCTCCAATCCGACAGACCCAATGTCAGTTCCTACCTCTGCAGTGACCCTTGTATCTCCTCCTACCCGGCCCGATGTCAGTTCCTACCTCTGTAGTGACCCTTGTATCTCCTACCCGGCCCGATGTCAGTTCCTACCTTTGTAGTGACCCTTGTATCTCCTTCTACCTGACCCGATGTCAGTTCCTACCTCTGTAGAGCCCCCTTTATCTCCTACCTGACCCGATATCAGTTCCTACCTCTGTAGTTACCCTTGTATCTCCTACCTGACCTGATGTCAGTTCCTACCTCTGCAGTGACCCTTGTATCTCCTACCCGACCCGATGTCAGTTCCTACCTCTGCAGTGACCCTTGTATCTCCTCCTCCCTCCTGGCCAGCTGTGACTGCAGGTCCTCCACCTGCAGACGTTTCTCGTTCAGCTGCTCCTTGAGGTCCGCTATCTCAGACTCCAGGCGCCGACGGATCTTTTCCAGCTCTTGTCTCGCCTGGCAATGCATAAACGGGTTTAATGTATGTGCGTAAAGTGTTGCCCAGTATTTTTTTTAATGTTTGTGCACAATAGCAATGTTGTATAACTATTAGCCAGAGTAAGTCATATTATGGAAAACTTTTCAAATTAGAACTTCGTCACAGACGTGACATATACCCCAACATTCTGAATTGACACAGAATATTTTGCATGCTGTCTTCACAAAACAAGAGAAGCTAATTTATGGCGATTTTCAATAATTATTATGCCATTATCATTTATGGCCATTTTGACCTTTGAACTCTTGAATTCTTTCGCATGACACGCCGTCCAATGACTGTGAACAAAATTAATGAACAGAGTGATTTTAAAATCTCACAATGAATGACATAGTTATGGCCTGGACAAGCTCATTTATGGCCATTTTTGACTTTTGAACTCCCCAAGTGTGACCTTGACCTTGGAGAAATCGACGTAATTCTTTCGCATGACACACCTTCCATTGTGAACAAATGTACCGAGTAATTTTAAAATCCCACAATGAATGACATAGTTATGGCTCGGACAAGATCATTTATGGCCATTTTTTACCTTTGAACTCAAAGTGTGACCTTGACCTTGGAGATATAGACGTAATTCTTTCGAATGACACACCGTCCCATGATGGTGAACAAATGTACCAAGTCATTTTAAAATTTAACGATAAATGACATAGCTATGATCCGGAAAACTTTCGGTTTAAAATGCACTAAGTGACCCCCGTGACCTAGTTTTTGACCAGGCATAACCCATATTTAAACTTGACCTACACATCATCTAGATACAACTTCTGACCAAGTTTGGTGAAGATCGGATGAAATGTTCGGGACAGACCGACAGACAAAGTGACTCCTATATAGCCCCAATTACCAATGGTAATGGGGGTATAATTATACTTATTTAACTCACATTCAAATAATGTACATCAACTTTAAGAATTTCATGGACAATGGGGATTGATGCATGTGCGTTAAGTGTCATCCCAGATTAGCAAGTGCATTCTGCACACTCTATTCAGCCAACGCTTTTCCAGCCTATACTGAATTTTCGTTTATATGAGACTTCCTTTAACGCAAATTACCTTCAAAGCTGAAAGTGTTGTCCCCGATAAGCCTGTGCAGACTGCACTCGCTTATCCAGGACGAAACTTTACGCAAATGCATCAAGCCCCATTAACTAGAATGCTGCTGAAATACTAAAATGATAATGTGGACGCCCACAACCCACCTGCTGTTCCTTGCGTAGGCGGTCCTCGAGGTCAGCTATGATGGCCTCGTACTTGGTCTTAAGCTTGCCTAGCTGCTTTGCTTTCTCCTCCTCCTCGACCAGAGAGGAGCTCACCTCCGCCAGCCTCTCCTCTAGACTGCGCTTCTCCTTGGTCAGTTTCTGGTTGGAGTCATCCTGAATAGCCACATCTTCCTCCAGTTTCTTAATCTTTGCGTCCACCGTCACCTTCTCCAGCTGAAGCTTCTGACGGCCCGACTCTTCCTCCTCAAGTCTGTAGTATAGCAGTGATCATTTGAGCAGGGCTTTATGCATGTGTGTAAAAGGTCATCACAATTTTGCCTTTGCCATCTGTACAGGCTAATCAGGAACGAAAATACAGTAAAGGCGGAACGAGTGTTCCCTAATTAGCCCGTGCAAACTGAACAAATTAAAAATGGGTTTAGGTGGTGAATTGAACATTTGTTCAATGTTACCATCAATTACAAAAAGGTTATACACTCCAAAAATTGTGTTACATGAATATTTAATGTGATACCTCTGCATGTTAAGTTTACATATGGGTTTTCATAACCTAAATAACAGTATGAGCCGCCTCTGGGGAAACTGGGCCTAATGCAAGTGCCGTGTCATCCCAGATTAGCCTGTGCAGTCCAGACAGGCTTATCATGCACAAAAGTTTCCACTTTTATGGAATTTTCCGTTTAAAGTCAGTCTCTTATAAACGAAAATCCAATTGTGGAGGAAAGTGTCGGGACGCAAACTGCTGGGACGACACTTTACGCTCATGCATTAAGCCCAGTTTTCCAAGACCATGGCCCACAATATCTGCTAACTGCAAACTCACTGGTCCTCAAGGTCCTGGATGGTCTGATTGTACTTCTTCCTCTCCTCTAACATGGCAGCCACTTTCTCCTCCTGTTCCTCCATTCTCTCTCTGATGTCATGCAGGTAGTCCTCCAGCTCATCGTTCCTCACCTTTAGACGATCACTCGTCTGAAATAACACAATGTTGGATTGACTGCACAATCAGAAATAATTCAACGCCCTGAAATAACACACCCCTGGGTCTCACATGGCAAAATCAGAAATAGGACACCATTTTTTCAGTGTCCACTTTGTCAAATATTTCATACAACACATGAACTCTTGGATCACCAGATCCAATGGAACAATATTGCAACCATTTATACATACACAATAAGAGGTTTTAATACAAAATAAACATCCAATGGAACAAAAATGTAACCATGTATGAATACAAAATAAGAACTTTTTAACACAAAATACACAGATGAAATAAGTCCAGTAATCAAACCCCAACTTACTTAAGCTTATATAATTTAAAATATTTTTGAAAACATTCATTACAATTGAAATCTAATAGTCTTTGCTGAAATCCTTATTCAAGTGTAGGAGAAAAGAAAATTACTTTTGATTCAGCAAATATTAGAAAATGTCACAAGACAGATCAGGACTCAAACCAGCCTCTCTTTAGCAACACAATGCACCTCTCCCCAAATAAAATATCTCCCTACTCCCTTTTAAAAACTTGTTCTGCATCTGGTATAACCATCCACACAAAGAGACTTTCTTCTAAAGAAAAATTCCAAAAGAAGCGGAAAGTGCTGTCTTGGACGACAATTTACGCACATGCATCCAGCCCAGATATCTCACCTCGCGTGCCTCTTCCACCATCTCTGCCTCGGCCTGCAGTTGCTCGTTGAGGATGTTCTTTTCCTGTATGATCTGAGCATACTTGCGTTCCAGTTCCTCCATCTCCGTCTTGGCTCTGTCAAGGTTCTCCTTATACTTGTTCATCTCTATCTCCACTACGTGCATTTTCTCCTCCTGGCCAGTCACTTGCAGCAGCGGCTTCACCTGCAAGGTATACCGTGGATACGGGTGAAATGCAGGTGTGCAAAGTGTCATCTAAGATTAGCCTAAGCAGTCCGTACAGGCTAATCAGGGATGACACTTTCCCCAGCAGTCCGTACAGGCTAATCAGGGATGACACTTTCCCCTTCAAGTTTTTATTTAGAGAGACTTCCTTAAACAAAAAATTCAATAAAAGCAGAAAGTGTCATCCCTGATTAGCCTGTGCACAATGCACAGGCTAATGTGGGACTACACTTTACGCACATACATTACACCCTGTTCTGAAAAAAGTTTTGAGAATTCTATCAAGGGCTATAAATTAAACTGTTCATTCTTCCATAAAAAAGCCTCAATCATTTCATTTTTAAAAACAATCACACTTGCTGCATTCTCAATCCTGGAAATTCCAGTTTTTATGCTTAGTTTGTGCTTAGAAATATTATTTATTTAACAATTGTTGATGCATACTGAGCAATGGATGCTCACTTTCTCTTTCTCTCCTTATCTTAATAAAATACCTGAAATTCAGAATATAAATGACAGTACTTTTCCTTTTTCTTCACAATGACTAAAAGTATTTGAACTGCCAATGATCTGTAAATCAATGTTTCACAGGTACACGATTTACATGCCACGTACCTGATGCATCCTTCCTTCATAGTAATATATATTACATATGAGCTGTGCTCTGTAAGAATGGGGCTAAATGCAAGTGTTTTATGTCCCAGATTAGCCTGTGCAATTTGCACACGTTAATAAGGGAAAACACTTTCCAACTAGACTGTTTTTTCATTTAGATACTTTCTATAAATGAAAAATTCCATAAAAGCAGAAAGTGTCATCTCTGATTAGCCTGTGCAGACTGAACAGGCTAATCTGGAAAGACACATTACACACATGGATAACCCCTATTTTCATACAGGGATGTTAATATTATATAAATATTTCACCTTTGTGAAGAGCCTCCACCAAGACCAGTTTCTCAGTTTGAGATAAGCTGCACAGTTCCTCTGGATCACACGAATAGCACTCTGTTGCTGAGTGCGGCGGTAGAAGGCTCTGGAAACAGAAACAATGGAATGATTTGATAACTCCATCAACCCATTTTAGTAAGCAGACTGGACTGAACTGCACTGGACTAAGCATAAGCAAACTCTTTTAGCAATTAATATTTAACTTCAACTTTAGGATGGATAAACCTTATTGTTACTAAGTAAATATTGTTGTTGCAAATGGTTTGTCTTTATGGTTCAATTGTATAGCGCAAGATAGGAATTTGTTTGCTTTTATGTTTATTTTCACTAACGATATTGGTGTCATACAAATATATCTGTACCTGAATACAATTGGTTAAAAACACCACTCTTAACACTGAAATCAATGCATAACCAACAATACAATATCTCAATATTTCATAAATCAATTTATCTAAAGAAACTTTTTGATCTACATGATCCTCACGGCAAGATCTGATGGCCAATATGTCTTGCCATTACTAAAGTTTGGCCAGTGTCTAATAAACTGATTTGTACCTGTGACTTGTGTTTGTCGGACTTTTTCAATAGACATGGTTTTAAATTTCCTTAAGAAACATCAGTTACGCATACAAAGTATGCTAATCTGTTTCATTTTCATGAGCACACAGAACATTCACATAGATATTCAAACATGAGCAATCAACTAGTAAAATTGAAAATATCCCAAATAAAAAACTGGACTATCTTGAGACATTTTGTTTATAAGTCAGATTGATGGGATAAAGCATTGTTATACATCAAACAGAAATCACTCAAATACAAGAATCTCGCTCTGTGAAAACTGTGCTTATTGCATGCACAGTAATTGTCATCTCAGATTAGAATATGCAGTCCACACAGGTTCATCAGGGACTACACTTTAAACTTTGAAGGAATTTTTTCATATAAAGAGTCTCGGCTAAACAAAAATCTAGTCAATGCAGGAAGTATCAGTCCTGATAAGCCTGCACGGATGACACAGGCTAGCCTGGGATGACACTTAACAGGCATGCATTTAGTCCATTATTGCCAGAATGAGCCTCAAAATGTAAAAAAATACCACAAAAATACCACAGACATAATGCAATATCAAGTATTTTCAATGAGTACAGACCTCCTAGCCAGCATGCCCCTGCTGAGTGCCTGGAACTGCACCATGATATCAGTGAGCTTCAGGTCGCGTTCCTCCTCCAGGTGGGCCAGCACACCCGCACGGAAGAAGATCTTGCTCTGACCAACACGGTACAGGTTGGGGTCTAGGTCCAGGGCAGTAATCTGTAATCAGCACATACCATAACAAGTTTTCAAGTTTCAAGTTTTTTATTGGTATATCTGCAAAACGCCTTTGATAACAGGGGATGCTGTGGTGTTCTTCTTTGTAGTGGAGTCTTTTTCTGAGAAAACCGGGCTTAATACATATATGTTCAAAGTTGTCCCAGATTAACCTGTGCTGTCCACAACGGCTAATCAGGGACTAAACTTTCCGCTTAAACGTTTCTTTTGTTCACAAGTGACTTTCTTTGAAAGAAAATTTCCATTCAATCCAAAAGTGTCATCCCTGATTGACTTGTGTGCACTGCACTGCACAGGCTAATCTGGGACCATACTTTATGCACATGTATTAGCCCAGTTTTCCCAAAGTGCTGCCTTTCAAATAATCACACATCTCACAGATGAAGTTTACTTTTGTGTAATACATTATAAAGTTTATTTGTTGTCACACATATCTATTCAAACTTAGTTTTGATTTAAAATTTAACAACTATATTTAAATTTCATTCCGAGTCATTTACTGTATTTACTCAAATTGCATCATTGTTGAACATACCGCACAAAACAAATTCTACAATACCCAATTTCACAGCATACCATTTTCTCGACTGCCTTTTTCCCATCCATGAATCCTCGAGGGATGGCATTGGGTGTGAGTATCTCATATCTCTGCTTGAACTCCTGGAAGAGGATCCTGTTGGGGAAGCCCTGGCGACAGATACGGATGCCCTCTAGCACACCATTGCACCGCAGCTGCTCAAGCACCAGAGGCGAGTCTATCTTGCCAGCCTGAAAACGAAGAATACGTGTAATGCAGTGAATTCCAGAGAAAGGTGGGCTTATACTGGTAAAATTGTGTTGTCAGTGACAAAGATGACTGTATTTAAAGGAATTTGAGCCATTACAAAAAATAATTTCTTTCCAAGTTAATAAATTCCTTATCCAACAAAGTATGCATGTGTTCTTGTTTTCTTCTGGCATTTTATAGACACTGCCTGTATATCATTGAATGAATAACTCTGTAAGCAACAATTAATTACATCAGATCGCAGATTGTTCAAGTTTTATGCTGTTTGCTGCTCATCATTATGTTATGGTATGAAATGAACCCTACACAACTTGAATCTAGTAAGAAAGGTCTTAAATTTAATTTGATTTTCAACGGGACTATAAATGTGTCAAAATGCATATATGAGTGGTAAATGGTAAACCTTCTTCTCGTGATTAGGAATGATACATCTGACGAAATTCGGGTTGGTGTTCCTGAGTGTGGCCATCAGCTTGGACAGCTGTTCCTTGTACAGCTGGGCCACAGTGCGGAACATGCCCTTCCTGGTGCGGGAACCAAACATTGTGTCACCCCCGTCTGCTGCACCCATACCGACAATCTCGGCTAGAAAATAAGAATGGGAGAAGGGTTGAAGCCAAATCAGATTGGAATTACTACATACAATATACTGTATCAAATAAGCTTTAGACTGCTAATCATCAACTGTTTGCCGAGTTTGGATGGGACAAAAGACTGCAAGATTAATTGTGAATATGCTTGTGCCATTGACAAGACAACACTCCAAAACTTGTTATAAACAACCCACTTATTTCAACTTTTAAAAAGCGACAATCAATTTGACATATTTTGTAAAGGAATTATTTCAATTCTGGAAACAAGCCCTAAATGCACAAGCACACATTGGCGCAAAGAAAACTGATACAAAAGTGCATAATATGATATTTGGATTTTTTTCCCCTCTTACCAACAGTATTTTTATGCTACTCTAATTGCAATTATGAACGCATATACAACGGATAGTTTACCATCCTTCCAGATTGCGACCACAAATGGGTCTGAAGATGCCTGGAGGAGTGAGACGACATTCTCATTGAGGGGGTCCATGTTCTTCATCAGCCACTTGGCCGAGCTGTAGTCCACCTGCAGAGTACAGTAGGTGGGGAGGTTAGACATGTACTACTCATAGAGGATATGAAGAGTTTCTCAACAGCATAGCACAGTCTGATATTGGAGCTGTGCTCTGATAAAAATGGGCTAAATGCATGTGCGTGGTGTCCTCACAATTTAGCTAGTAGTCTACTTTATGCACATGCATTAAGACCCATTTTCCAGAGGGCTGCTCATTAAGCTTTTGTAGTTTGACAGAATGTACCAAGGCATCAAGAGTGTATGCTTATGCATTCCTCATCATCTAGTTCCAGAGTTTTACTACTTTTACATTTGATCAGAAGATTTTGACTAACTGACATACCATAACATCCTTCCACTTTAACAAGTATACTGAAAATGAAATCCCCGATATGATTTTAATGCGCATGTTCGATGATCCAGCATACACACCAAGTAATTATTAATTTTATTATTATTATTATCCATTTTTTATGGAAAGAATGTCTCAGAAAGTAGTTGTGTGTTATGTTACAGCCGCACATACCTTGCCAGCATAGTGGATGAGGGTGAAATCTGCCTCGGCTCTGAAGTCTGGCTTCTCAAACTTGGGGTGGGTGGAATGTTGAGCGACGAGCTTGTCTACAAAAGTCTTGTCTGTAGCCTTGGGGAACCAGCATTCCTCATCTAGCAGGGCAAGGATGCCCATCGGCTGCAACAAACACACGTGGTCATACATAAAAAACTTTCCATTTACTCTTCATTGGGTCTGGTACCAATACAATTAAACAGTGCCGGAGCTAGGCAGAAGTTTTCCAATAGACGACAAAACAGAAACTTTTTTTTATTGCACAGAAGAACAAATCTCATCACGAACCAGTTCAGGTTTCCTAACATGAAGTAATTTACTCACTGTTATATATGAAAGCCTTTTAACTCCTATCAACATGTCTGTTCCAGCAACGTCATAGCGGTTTATATCTTTACGAAGTTACTAAGGGTGATATAAAACTAAATTACATTATAACATCATATCATGTGATTTTGCAGCCTGACAAATCATAATTGCGCATTTGGGGTTAAGAGGTTAATACTTCTGCAATTTGCAGTGTAGATACAGACCTTCTCCAGGAGGTCAATTGTGGGCTGAAGGTCAAGGCCGAAGTCGATGAACTTCCACTCGATGCCCTCTCGCTGATACTCCTCTTGCTCTAGGATGAACATCGTGTGGTTGAACAGCTGCTGTAGCTTCTCATTTGTGTAGTTGATACACAGCTGCTCAAACGAGTTCATCTGAAACACACAACGTACACTGCAAGCTTTGATCGTAGTTTGGGGTTTTGAGTCATGCTTGGGGAAAACAGGACTTAATGCATGTCCACACGAGCTAATCAGGTACGAAACTTTCTGCTTTAATGGGAATTTTCATTTCAGTGAGTATCTGGTAAGGGAAAATTCAGTCCAGGGGGAAGTGTTGGACATTTAACACACATGTATTAAGCCCAGTTTTCCCAGAGCAAGACTGAATTACAACAACTGGAGTGGTAGCATGGTTGGTGTGCATTTTATGGTCCTAAAGCTGGCTAACAAAAACATATAATTCCCACCTCTATTATGTAGCAGTTATTGTTTCTTGTCGTCGTTCAGAAATGTTCAATTTTCATTAGTATCTTATTTTCTTTAACTTAAATATTTAATAAATCATTGCGTGTATATTAAAAGTAGGATTTAGGATAAACCTTATATTGCCTTTTGCATTTGATAATTATGTACTGCATTATTCCATAACGTAGGGAGCTTCAAAATACAACAATTTATAAGACGAAGACAATTGAAAGTTAATAATGTTACTTAGATAATTATAATCTAACTAAATAACTAAAAAGATTGTTATTGAGCTTTTAAGTTATATTCAAAGAGATAAAAAAGTATGGTTGCACAAAAATAACAAATAAATTTGAACAATGAAAAAGAAAAAGACTTTGAACTTTTCAACTGAAACAAACGAATGACAAGACAAACATGCATTGTTCAAGAGCCATCTGAACTGAAGCACTGGACATACATGTAGCAAAACAATGACATACTGCTGACTCAAGTCAAGCAACTGTCATGCACACTCCATAGAGCTGCTGCCAAACATTAATTATGAAAAGCTAGAATACTTTATCAGTGCATTGAGATTCTGGTATGATTAGAACATATTTCTCTAGGCACTGAGACTATTTCAATATTTTAATTATTGTAGATGGCACACGATAGGAAAACATTACTGGGATTTTATTTGAAATCGTGATAAACCAAAGATGCATTTCATGTAATAAAATAAATATTTTTTAATTAAATGTTTATATACGCCACAAATGCATTTGAATTTATTTTTCACAAAAGCTTTAGCTTAAAAACCATGTAAACTAAATACAAAAAAGTGTATGGAATCGGTTTGGCTCATTTAGCAGTTTAATAAATTGCATCTTTACACGTTTTGGCTTCTCTAATAAATATACTGAACATTTCTAATTTTGTTCAGAATGTTCAAAAAACACAAACAATAACTACAACTCACTCTGACTTTTTCACCACTACCCATGAGGTGGGCCTTAAAAATACCATCTTTACAATTTGTGAGACAATTCCTGCCATTCAATTAGTGAACATTAAATCATGATTTAAATTCTAACAGTGAAACTAAGCAAACTGGTTAAGACATGGGACGATCGTGTGCAGAGTAAGCAAAGTGTGTCCTCTAAACTGGGAGGAATTAATATTAAACTGATGTATCAATATGAAAATGTTAATACGATATACATCATTTTCACACTAAACATTTACCAGGTCATTAACAAACCCTTAGATTCAGCTTTTTTTTACAAACACGAGATCAATGGAGAATTTTGTTAACAATAATTCAATACTTAATGGCAACTTTTCAAATAAATATATCAAAGGCTTGATTAAAAATTAAATGGATGAAGATTTTGCAGAGGGTAGAAAGCATATCTTAAAAATAGAATTCATTGCACAAAAATGTTCAACTAAACATACAAAACTGACACTGACAAATTTGCACAACAAAAGTTCATCCTTTTCTACTGAAGTGGAATAATTGGCTAACCGTCCATACAATGGGGAGATTACAAGTAAAGCATGAAGCAACAAAAGAGAATAACGCAAAGATCATGTTACAGTCAGACTAAGGGCTTTTCTACAAATGATAGTTTACAAAACAGTGAAGACCCCATGGCTAATTTCATTAATATGGAATTTTATTAATAAACATGATCTTGAGACAAACATGCACACAAATAAAATAACTTTACAATCTACATAAGACCTGGTCAAGGATTTACCTTGCCATCTTTGGTCTGAAAAAGATGTGGCTATCTTTTGCAAACAAAGTCACAATTATTCAGATGTCATTGCCATTTATAATCTTTAAGTTCAGGCATTTTTCCTGGCATTTTTGGGGAAAAATGCAATTTCATGATTGGGAATTTTTCAGCGCAAAAAGTCCGCTGATTAAAAAAAATATGTCAACATAACTCTTATAATAATTCAAATTATAAGAACAAAATCATATACATTATAATTATATACTTTGATAGATAAATATGAAATAAAATTGAGATATAAAATTCAATAGACACTTCTTCTTTTTCTAAAAACAAACAAAAGATGTGTTTGTCAGAAACACAATGCCCCCTATTGCGCCGCTTTGAAGTCATAAATTTGACCTTGAAGGATGACCCTGACCTTTCACCACTGAAAATGTGCAGCTCCATGAGATACACATGTATGCCAAATATCAAGTTGCTTATGCCAAATATCAAGTTGCTATCTTGAATATTGCAAAAGTTATGAAGAAGGTTAAAGTTTTGGTTAAAGTTTTAAATTTGTATTTTTGACCTTTGACCTTGAAGGATGACCTTTACCTTGACCGTTCACAACTCAAAATGTGCAGCTCCATGAGATACACATGCATGCCAAATATCAAGTTGCTATCTTGAATATTGCAAAAGTTATAACCAAGGTTAAAGTTTTGGTTAAAGTTTTGGGACACACACATACAATGACAGACAGGCCAAAAACAATCTTTCGATTCTGGGGCATAATTTTTTTTATATTTTTTTTATTGGGAATATATTGTCACATTTGGATATTTTTTTTACAATTTCGGTTTGGGAATGCGTCCATTTAACGGACCCATAGATACGCCAGGAAGAGGCCTGTAGTTTCAATTTCATTTTATACACTGTAACTCCAATATAGTGCGGTCCGTTATAACGCTGTGTCCAATAAGACGCGGGGTCCTTGGATCCCGTTTTTTCTCCATCCTCCATTTCTGATTCAAATCATTGTTATGCAACTTCATGTATTTTCAGAAAATTCAAAGAAGCCGGCGATCACAGCTTGATTGCTTTATCCGTCTGGTTAACTGATTTTAATCGATTAGAGGTTAAACGACACTGGACGGCTAATTGGTGTTAATCTGTTGTGTAATGTCAATAAAGGTGTGAAAACTCGCGAGTCTGTGTTTATTACAAGTATTCCCTATCAGAGCGGTTCAGTGCGCTAATTTAAATAAGGCAAGTGCAAGCGGAATAATTATCAAATTAAAGTTATTTAATACGATCACCTGTTTATGTTTTGTATTTATCGTGTATTGTATTTCATTGTATAAACTATGGCTGTGTAAGTGTGTTATCGTTTATTATATGCTTCACATGCTTGATAAATAAAAATATCTTTGTGTGTGTTTAATGTTTCAGTACGTATAAGAAAAATAAATTAAATAATCCTGACGATTTATTTACATGCTAACGCAGTGTAATAGTTAACAGAGATGCACTTAAATTTGTGCCCGTTATCAGAAAGTCCACGGAAAGCACGTTTTTTACATGCTGCGTATGACGCAGTAAAATATTTCTTTGTACATGTATCGTATTGCATTCTAATTTTAAATTCGCTCGTCCAATGAAAGCTGTGTCCCATAATGCACTGTACTAATTTTTCTGAAAAATGGCGTAGGCATATGAATTTGTTTACGAAATTCGTAAACACATTTCTTGTCATAAATGTTTAACATTATTTTTTCGTAAGTGATGTAGTAAATATATTGGATTATCGGATAAATGTGCACATTAGAAAAGCGGTATGAATACTGTTATCGTTTGATTCGGTTTATATGCATGTATTTGCGGATGACAACACAGCATGACAATACACAGGACCTATATTATAGGCTATACTATACCTGTTTTTATAGCCCCCTTAAATAAATAAGCTCAAAACTTATAACGCTGTCCGTTTATAACGCTGTTGCGTGGCTTGGACCCCCTCATCCGCATTATATTGAAGTTACAGTGCATTTACAAAGCCTAAACTGATACATATGCTGAGAAACATGCCGTAAAAAACATAACTCAGACAAATATCACAACAGAACAGTCATATTTGGTTTGAACAACTCTTTACATATTTCTTATGAGTATTAAAGTGTTTTATGAGTAAAAAATATTGCAAAATTCAACAAATGCCTTCGAAGACAGACCTCGAAAAGTGTACCACTTTAAAACACAATTGAGCTCTTGGAAACAGAAACATAAGCCTGCATCTCTAAAATAAAAGGGCCTGAAAGGCCCAAAGTCGCTCACCTGAGATAACAAGATATTATTGGGACAAATCTTCTGACCAAGTTTCACGAAGATCGGAAAATAAATGTGGCCTCTAGAGTGTTAACAAGGTTTTACTATAGCCATATAAGGAAAATGCCCCGCCCCCTGGCAGCCATGTTTTTCAACCAACCGGCATCATTTTTGAACTCGTCCCAGATATTATCGGGATGGATCTTCTGACCAAGTTTATTGAAGATCGGACAGTAAATGTGGCCTCTAGAGTGTTAACAGGATTTGACTTTAGCCATATAAGGAAAAATGCCCCCCCCTCCCCATTGGAAGCCATTTTTTTCAAGCAAACATAATTATTTTCAAACTCATCCAAGATTTCATTAAGACCAATCTTCTGACAAAATTTCATGAAGATTAGACAATAAATGTGGCCTCTAGAGTGTTAACAAGGTTTTACTATAGCCATATAAAGCCATATAAGGAAAAATGCCCCGCCCCTGGTGGCCATGTTTTTAAAGCAACCAAAACCATTTTCAAACTCATCCAAGATATCATTGGGACATATCTTCTGACCAAGTTTCATGATGATCAGAAAATAAATGTGACCTCTAGAGTGTTAACAAGGTTTTAATATAGCCATATAAGGAAAATAGCCCCGCCCCCGTGGTGGCCATGTTTTTCAAACAACCGGCATCATTTTTGAACTCGTCGAAGATATTATTGGTATGAATCTTCTGACCAAGTTTCATGAAGATCAGACTATAAATGTGGCCTCTACAGTGCTAACAAGATTTTACTATAGCCTTATATAGCCATATAAGGAAAAATGCCCCGCCCCTTGGCGGCCATGTTTTTCAAGCAAACATAACCGTTTCGAACTCATCCAAGATATCATTAAGACAAATCTTCTGACTTTATTTCATCAAGATTGGACAATAAATGTGGCCTCTAGAGTTTTAAGGTTTTACTATAGCCATATAAGGAAAAATGCCCCGCCCCCGGCGGCCATGTTTTTCAACCAACCAGCATTATTGTCAAACTCATTCAATATATTATTGGGATGAATCTTCTGACCAAGTTTCATGAAGATAGGACAATAAATGTGGCCTCTAGAGTGTTAACAAGATTTTACTATAGCCATATATAGCCATATAAGGAAAAATGCCCCATCCCTTGGCAGCCATGTTTTTCAAGCAAAGGTTACCATTTTTGAACTCATCCAAGATATCAGTGGGACAAATCTTCTGAGCAAGTTTCATGAAGATCGGAAAATAAATGTGGCCTCTAGAATGTTAACAAGGTTTTACTATAGCCATATAAGGAAAAATGCCCCGCCCCCTGGCGGCCATGTTTTTCAACCAACCAGCATCATTTTCGAACTCTTCCAAGATATTATTGGGATGAATCTTCTGACCAAGTTTCATGAAGATAGGACAATAAATGTGGCCTCTAGAGTGTTAACAAGGTTTTACTATAGCCGTATAAGGAAAATGCCCCGCCCCCTGGTGGCCATGTTTTCTAACAAACCGGCATCATTTTCGAACTCGTCCAAGATATAATTGGGATAAATCTTCTGACCAAGTTTCATGAAGATAAGACAATTAATGTGGCCTCTAGAGTGTTAACAAGATTTTACTATAGCCATATATATAGCCATATAAGGAAAAATGCCCCGCTCCTTGGCAGCTATGTTTTACAAGTTAAGGTTACCATTTTTGAACTCATCCAAGATATCAGTGGCATAAATCATCTGAGCAAGTTTCATGAAGATCGGAAAATAAATGTGGCCTCTAGAGTTTTAACAAGGTTTTACAATAGCCATATAAGGAAAAATGCCCCGCCCCCTGGCGGTCATGTTTTTCAACCAACCGGCATCATTTTCGAACTCGTCCAAGATATTATTGGGATGAATCTTCTAACCAAGTTTTATGAAGAACAGACAATATATGTGGCCTCTAGAGTGTTAACAAGATTTTACTATAGCCATATAAGGAAAAATGCCCCATCCCTTGGCAGCCATGTTTTTCAAGCAAACGTAACCATTTTCAAACTCATCCAAGATATCATTGAAACCAATCTGCTGACCAAATTTCATGAAGATTGGACAATAAATGTGGCCTCTAGAGAGTGAACAAGGCAAATGTTGATGCCGCACAACAGACGTCAGACAAAAAGCGATCACAAAAGCTCATCATGAGCACGTTGTGCTCAGGTGAGCTAAAAAGAAACTCATAAAGCCCAAAGAATGTGAACATGTCATAGCATAGAGAATGATTGAGGGGGTGGGTGGGGTGAAGGGGGGAGTTTATTCTTATCACACTCACCTTGAAGATTTCAAACCCAGCAATGTCCAGGATGCCGATGAAGGAGGCCCCCTGTCTCTTGGTGCGGTCCAGGGACTTGTTGATTCTGGTCACCAGCCACTTGAACATGCGCTCGTAGCAGGCCTTTGAGATGGCCTCCACTGCAAACTCAACCTGAAGAGTGTGTACATGGTTTGTGAGCAAACAGTAGTTGGGATTTCAAACAAGAGGGCTAAAGGACCGGGTGCGCTCACATGAGACCACACAAAAAATGTATAGTTGTCATCTGCTATTGTGATGCTGTGTAATTAATTTGCTTTCTGACCAACCAAAGTTTTACCCCTTATGACACAGATATTACATGGGCAGTGACATTAACGGAACAAATTTTCTGCCAAAGTTTTAAAATTAGGCAAAGAAGGCTTCTGGTTGGTCTACCATTTTATCATGAAATAAAAGTTTGGTACACATACTCTACTCTGTCATACCAGGAAAACTGCATTAACTTATGACATCAAGGTATTTATAGAAATGGTTTTGGCTGTTTTATTGTGTACACATGCAAGACTGATTATACGGGTTTTTAAGTGGATTCAAGAGCTGATTTTATATCATGTCAAATAGTAAACTGCAACCCTCAGCTAGTTTTTTAACTGAATCTGTTTTAGTTGAAATTCTTAGGATAAAAGATTGTCTGTGACTTTAGAAGTTCTACTGAATGTTGATTAAAAACTGATTAATCAAAACAAACTTATGTTGAATATAGTTGGTTGTCCGATTTGATTCAACAGGACCATAATATATGTATTTATTAAGGAAATTAAATGGCAAGAGACTTTCAGATCTGAAGATACATTTTCAAGTACGTAGTTGCTCAACAATTGACTTATACATTTATAGACCATTTGTGGGTAATGTAAGCTATTGGATGAAGACAATGACTTCATACCTGCTCCTTGGTTTGAGCCTTGGTAACAAAGTCCCTGCCAACCTTGATCTTTGGTTTGAGGAAAGCCAGAGTTACCGCGGTAACAGGCAGTCCCATCAGGTGACAAGCCTTCTGAGCAACTGAAATATAGAAACAACATGCACTTCTTGAATTTTTGTTCAAAATGGAATGAAATTAATTTGTTATGTTACTTTCTTCCTCCTGGTGAAATGCTACATTTAAAATTTTTCAGATATCAAAACAAGGCAAATAGATAGCCTGACTACTCATTGTGCATCTTCATTCAAACATGTTTGAAATGTACATACCCAATTTGAGCTTAATTCATGTGGGTAAAGTGTCGTCCAAGATTAGCCTTTGCAGTCCATAAGACTTATCAAAGACGACACTTTATTCATATACTTAATTTTTGTTTATAAGAGACCTCCTTTCAACAAAAAATTCCATAAAAGTGTAAAGTGTTGTCCCTCATAAACCTGTGCAGACTGCACATGACACTTAAACCCACATGGCTTAAAACCCAGTTTCCCCAGAATGAGGCTAATTTTAACACGACACACCATTCCATCTCAATACCGGTGTTATCCGGAAGGGTGGCCTGGTCGGACTTCCTGTCCTGCTGGAAAACCATGTTGCCTAGCAACAGAATGGAGGAGATGACCCTGAGCAGGGCAGACTGCTCCTCGGGCGTGATCCCCATGATGTTCATGGCCTCCACGGTAAGCCGGAACTCCGCAGCGTCGTCCACGCCCGGCACTGGGATGTTGCCGAATGTCATGAAGCGGTAGTTGCTGATGGGCTCTATCAGAAACTCCTCTGAAAGCAGACAAATGTAATAGCATTCAATAGTTCTGATCAAACCAAGCAAATTTAATATGTAGATAGCAATGAAGGTTAAAATATGTATATTTGTACAGAAGCTAACAAAAGAAATACAAATATAATTGTCTCAAGAAATATAAATTATAGAAACATATTCTCAACTAGCAACCCATTGCAAAGTTAGGGGCCTTACTTCGCTGTTCTGGAGTGGCTCCATGTAGGAACTGATAGAAGATGTGGAAACATCTCTCACTCTCCGCCTGGCGGATGGCACGAGATTTTTCCAGCAAATCTGTACACTGGTCAAGGACAATCTTGTGCCTTGTGGGATTGTTGATTAATTCATCAAACTTAACTTATATTGCAGACATGTGTGTCTATAGTGTGAAAACAAGGAGATAAAATCATGCAAGGCAAAAACAAGAGATGTGTTTGTCAGAAACACAATGCCCCCTATTGTGCCGCTTTGAAGCCATAAATTTGACCTTTTACCTTGAAGGATGACCTTGACCTGTCACCACTCAAAATGTGCAGCGCTGTGAGATACACATGCATGCCAAATATCAAGTTGCTATCTTCAATATTCAAAAAGTTATGACAAAACTTTAACGAAGGTTAAAGTTTAAGGAAAGAAAAAAACAATGTTTTTTACCTTTGACCTTGACTTTTCACCACTCAAAATGTGCAGCTCCATGAGATGCAAAATATCAAGTTGCTATCTTTAATATTAAAAAAGTTATTAAACTTTAACCAAGGTTAAAGTTTTGAGACACACACAATGACACAATGACAAAATGACAGGCAAAAAACAATATACCCCCGATCTTTCGATCTGGGGGAATAAAAACACAATGAAAATTAGAATTCCTTTAGGTAAATTGTGGCTATTCAATACTATGTATACTGTAAATAGAAAGGCTTGGCTGATAGATCAGCACAACGCTTTGGTTTGTATTTATAGTAGAATAAGGATGTAGCTAATGGTTTTCAAGTACATCAGATGACAATCTGCAAGGATACAAGTTTCAATATTGGCCCCGGAAATGTATCCAGATGTGTCGAAATTGATACGAATAAATTTCCCCTGAAAAGCAATAAATGGCAAAATTAAGATAAGGTTACATGAATGATATACATTCAAAGTAAAAGTTATACTTTCATACTACATCATACATTTCGTCTACTGATATTTTGTGAATTTTTCAGTACATTTTTTTCTGAAATACATCAAGAGCACTTACCGTAATTACTCTATGTTTTCGGACACTTAATTTTTTATTTTTTTTTGTGTCCGAAAACTTAGATACGAAAAATATTCACAAAATACAGGTGTCCGAAAACTTAGAGTCGAAAATTGAAGTGTCCGAAAATAGCCTCAATTGTATCAACGACTACTGGTAATAGCACGCGATTGTAAAATACCATGCTGTAAAGTATAAATTACAGTTTGCACTGCATTTTAAATAATTTTAAATGCTTACTGTGAAACCATTATTAATCGTCAGGCATTAATTTTCATAAACTTCGTCAGTCGACCGATCGGCGAATTTAAGATCCTAACGAACAATCATGCTCTATGTTTGAACAAAAACAAACACTAAGTTGAACAATATTTTAAAACTTTACCGTAGACATGAGGCATTAAATTCCAACATAATCCATGCACACATTCACTGCTGTTTCGTAATCAAGATTGATCCGGTTTTGACACAAAGGGATGTAGATTACACAAGGTACTTAACTGACACGTTACACTTCTTTAAAACGCGTGTGCAGTACAGCTGTATCGAATACGTTGACTTCGTTTATGTAGAATGGTAATGAATTAGCGATAATTGTTTATAACATTATTACCCATTAGGTGCATTGTGTTTTCAGGGGTGTTGCATATTAGCCATCACGCAGCGAATGCCGATGAAAGACAATAAACCAAATGAAAAGATGACGATGTGTGATCAACATGCGTATTAATCACAAATTAATAAAGAATATTTTAGTATGGCAATTAATAGAATAAGACTAATTGGCAATTGGCTTCGTTGTTACAAACACTCGTTGACGGTTATTCGATCCCACTTGTCCGTTAATCATAACAATGAACGTGTGAATGGCATACATTAAGAGGGTCCATTTCTGTCCCTTGATAACAAAATACTAGTTAATTGGCATGTGATAAACAGGCCCCACCTCCTGCAGTGATTCTCAAGTGTGTTCCCGCATTCGTACCACGATTTTTCGCAACTGCGATTGATCGCGAATATGTATTACACACAAATCGGATATTGACTGACGCATTTTTTTTTAAATTAAAAATCAGAAATCGGCGAATTTAATTGCTGACGAAATCGTCATTTTTATAAAAATGACAAAATTTTGTGCTGTCGAAAATAAATGGTTTCACAGTAATTTATTTGACCGAAAGTTACTACAAGGTTGTACTTTGACCAACGAGTTCAAAGATAAGCATGTGATGTACCGATACTCGCTAGTATGAACCTGTAATTAACGCAATAAAAAATTCAAACTATGAATTCTTTGTTTGTTCCTTTCCGACAGTTGTTGTCTAACACCTTCCATTGTTCGTAAAACTTGCAATAAGGTGCATCACACTTTGAAGCGTTTAGTATTTGTCACAGTTATTTTACTGAGAAGTTGTAGTACCATTGCGGTAGATAATTTAACTGTTAATTGGCGCTACCCCTGGCAATTGTCATAACGCTTATGCTATCGGGCGAAACCATTGTTTAATACCGGTTTACAAGGTTATTTACCCAATTATGCAAATGAAATGCTCCATTGCCCTCAGGCATGCACCTGCCATGTTTTATGATGTTAATCTGGTTGTAAAACCCCATGCTCGAAGTGTCATTAGATATCAAAAACAGGATAGAAATTGTGTACAATAGCGCTGTGAAATATACTTTCCGAAAACTTAGAGACATTAATTATGGACGAAAACTCGTGTGTTCGAAAATTAAGAGTCACCAAAAATAATTATTTTTGCTAAAAAAAGGGGTGTCCGAAAACTTAGAGTGTCCGAAAACATACAGTAATTACGGTACGCTATTTTTTGCATTCAAAATATTTCAGTGCTGAAATTATGGCAACTGCTCCTTTCTCAACTAATTCATCGTTTTTAAAATATATCTCAATTTTGAGTTTTGATTTTTTCACTCATTTCAATTTGGATAATTTGGTTAAAAACATTATATATCAAAAAAGGTAGTCTTGACATTTTTATAGTTGATGTTTTTCATCTAAACAAGCACACAAAGGGGGAATAAAAAGGAAAAATGGATAAAAATGTCATTTACATGACTTATTACATTCAATAGACAACTTGCTACTGATATGTAATAATATAACACAGGTTTTATAGACATATAATACAATACACAGACACATGTATTTTTCATACCACAACGTCAGGACAATGTGTAATTAATATATAGAGTTAACAGCTCAAGAGGTTTACTTACAAATCGAGATGAGTTGTCGTTCTTGATGGTTTTGGCGTTACCAAAAGCCTCCAGAATGGGATTGGCCTGCAGAAGTTGACTCTCCAGTTCTCCCTTAAATGTTTCAAAATTGGACTATTCTGATTGGTGCACATAGTTACCATGGCAACAGAGATCCAAACCAAGATTTTAGGGGAAAGAAGGTAATTACTTAATTGGCCAATTTTAGTGTATCAAATATTAAATTTTGCTAAGTTATTGTTAAACACTCAGAATATATGTAAAGCAATTAAAACTAAAGATTTACTGGGGTGTTGAAAAGTTAACATCACCAAACCCACTAGAAATAGTTATATCATTATTAATTATAATGTTAACAAAAGAGAGTAAGACACATCATATTGAACGTGTTTCTTGAGTGGCCAGCATCATGCGAAAATGGGTTTTATGCTATTGGACAGGCTGCTCTAGAGCTAAGCTGGCCAATATAGCATAAGACCATTTTCCTATGACAGGGCTCAATTTTCTAGATCTAAGTTTAAGTTAATGTTAAAATCATTTTGAAATAAACACCATTATAACTGAATGGTTAAATCTGAATTAGAACAAAACATACAACTGGTGCATTTATATAAGAACAAGGAAATTTGAACTCTCCAATAAAGCATAATTTTTTTTGTATGTCCCTTTGCAGTGTGTCAATGTAAAAAACAATTTGCAGTACAAAATGTTAAACAAAGACAGTTAACAATATGGTTCAAATTTCCTTTGCAGGTGCTTAGTGTAAGATTAACTATATATTGCTGGGGCAATATTAACTGGAACAATTCATTACATGAAATCATCATGCACATACTAAGGCAGCAAATAACTACATATACATCATGTATCATAAATACAAAATGCTGAAAACAAACAAACAACAATAATTACGATCAAACTGACAGTGCTTTCTTTTAATATGAAATGTGTTACTTGTAAACAAGAAGTGCAATACTATGTTGGTCAAGCCTATTAACAATCACGCACAATTTCAAACAGGCTGAATTTGCTAATATATCATATAACATGTCCAAGGTGGTCTGAGGTGTTGACCCCAGCAAATACCGGCCAACATGTCTTGTTATATTTGCATTCTTGACAGCAATACTGTCATTTTCCCACTCAAGCGATCAATAGCCAAACACAACTTATCACACCATGTATATATTAAGGACTATGATCAAAACATGCACAACCTGAACTGCCATTATATTCCCATTAAAACATGCAAGATATTTATTACATCGCCCTTTGCTTTTGATGGTATATATTTGAAAACTAATGTTTGCATTTTATACAGTTGAAATATTTGTATCAAACACCAAACTATATGTCAAGGTCATGCTTCTTGAAAGACATTATCTGGTTTCTATTTATATCAATCTTAATTTATGGTATTAATATTCAATGCTTTACAATGCTTGTACATGTCCATGCCATTGACCTTATGCCTGGATATTATGTCTAACATCAGATAACAGATAACCAAACCACCCCTCCTCCCAATCTATAGTTGGCTCATCATTGAGCCTAAAGTTGAAACAAATAAGAGACTAAATTATAGTGCACTTGTGGCATAAAGTGTTTTTTGAGCAATTTTTCTTTGTGAAAGATGGCAACAGGTCAGTCAAAAACATTTGAGCCTCGCTAGGGGAAAACTGAGCTTATTGCATGTATGTGAAGTGTTATCCAAGATTTAAACCTGTGCAGTCCACACAGGTAATTAGGTCCTCTTTCTCTTTTTGAGGTATTTTTTGTTGGACAAAAACTGTTGCGGAAAGTGTCTCATCTGGGACGACACTATACACACATGAATTCAGCCATGTTTTCTCAGATGGCTGCAAATTCTTTAAATCTTCTGAAAGCAAGTCTAGATCTACCACAAGACGCTCTAGACTGAAGAAAGCACTGTCAGCAGCAGTTGCCTGCTTGATTTTACTCACCAGGTTAATGTCCTTGTGCTACATGTTACACAACAACGGTGAAATGATCCCCCAGGGGTAGGAAAGAAAGGAAAGGAAGATTAGAACATGCTAGGGACACAAAAAACATGCTTCTAGACCTGTGATATCTTTCCGAAAAATAACTCTAATTTAAGACCATTGTTCTAACAGAACTGTCTGTTTAATTGTAGATATTTATTCTGCATGCATGACTTTACAAATTA
The DNA here is from genome assembly GCF_020536995.1 of Dreissena polymorpha. NCBI lineage: Eukaryota > Metazoa > Mollusca > Bivalvia > Myida > Dreissenidae > Dreissena > Dreissena polymorpha. Next base: position 36,251,397 of record NC_068356.1, read on the forward strand.
CTTGAATTCCGTTCTGCCTTGCAGATGTCATTTTTTATTTTCAAAATTTAAAGATATCATAAACACTGATGGAAAATTTGAAAGGTAAGAATGGATTTGCAATATTCTTTCATACTTCCTAACAATAATTATAGCAATCTCTACATTTGACAAATTACTCATGCAAAATTCTCAGTTAGCAATGTAATATTTTAAGTGAGATCACAATATTGTCTAATCAATTCTGAATTACTTTGCTTATTAAATTATACTGAAATGTTTTTTTTTTACTTTTTACAAAATATGTTATCATGATGATATAAACAATCTCAAGCAAACAGTAAAGACACTTTTTTTCTTCAAATTATCGACCTTAAAATTGCATCAACACAATGACAATGTTCAATATGCAAGGACTGTACAATAAAAAAAAGAATAATTTGTATAATGTATAATGCAGCTGACTTTATTTAACAATGAAATTTTAACACCAGTTAGACTACAAATACTCTTATAATTATATTACAGAAATAAAAACAACTTTATTTAACTGATTATGAGAAACTTTATAATAGCATGTTACAAACAATACTATTTGCTTATTTATGTATTAGAATTTCTTAATAAAAACAAAACGGTTGTTCAATCTGTCACCATTTATCACACATCTACTGATGGATGAGGATGATCAACTACACGATTGCCTCAAGCAAACAACAAGCTACACATGCATTCCAATATAAATATGAGTCGCGTTCTGAGAAAACTGGGCATAATGCATGTGCGTAAAGTATGGTCCCAGATTAGCCCGTGCAGTCCGCACAGGCTAATCAGGGACGACACTTTCCACCTAAATTGGATTTTTTCTAAGAATAGATTTCATTTAAACGAAAAATTTCATAAAAGCGGAAAGTGTTGACCCTGATTAGCCTGTGCAGACTGCACAGGCTAGTCTGGGACGTCACTTTATGCTCATGCATTAAGCCCAGTTTTCTCAGAACACAACTCATATATATATAGCTAAATATGCATAGGCTTGAATATACTTATATCTATAAAATACATGTGTTGAAAACTATATAAAAGTATACAAGATAAACCAGAAGATTTCAAGACCAGAAAGGACAACTTGCGGGCTTAAAGTTTGGAGAACAGTTCTGATAAACATATTTGTAAACAAATAGCATTTATTTTAAGTTTATAACTTAGGGGATTTTACATCTGGGAATTAATCGACAAACATAAATTACAGACGTGTTATTATATTGTGTCAGTGATACATGTTTCAACATTATCTTTCACCTTAATAACTCATGTGGGTCAAAATAACCAGACATTTCAATTGTGCCCTTGGGAAGCAAAGCAACAATATTTCTCAACTGTTTTACCAAATAAAGCTGAATTTTCACATTTACATGATATTATAAAATTGGTAAGAAGCAATTTGTAGACTGGTTAACAATTTTAATCAGCTGAATCTCACTGGTAAATATTAGTTGGGCAATATTTTGGGGATTACTTGGTGTGACAAAGCCTAAACAGTTTGTAGATATGTTACAAAATACAAATGGTAAGAAAACCTTGATTTCATGCTTTTTACCGTCATCTAATTGTACTCACAAAAGAAAAACTGGGTTGCTAAAAAACAAGATTACTGCAATAAATACATGAACAACAACACTAGCACAATATATACAAAAACACACACTAGCACACACTTGAAAGCCATTCAATATTAGCATTGTACTAGCTCACAAAATATCCATGCATGGAAAATTAATATTATGGATGCATTCTGTTAACTGAATAACACTGTTCTGTGTAATATATACATTTTTATGTTTAAAGCTCATCAATTTAATATAGGCATTCAGCAGTTGTGGTTGTACCAGCATCTTAATTTATCATATTGAAAGTATGCAAGAAGAACAAACCAGCTACCCTTATGGAATGTGGCAAACTGATGTGTCACATCCATAACTTATTTTTGTTATTTCAACCAAGTGGAACAAGCTTTTATGCGCACCTTTACAGCAATACTTTCTGACAGGTCAATGGTAATATAGCAAGTACCTGATGTACAAACTATTTCACGTTCACGGTAAAGCCAAAGTTAACTTTCTATCAAAAGGTTTATAAAACAGGTATACATATTTTTAAATAATGACAATTATTGTTAGTACAATACAGTGAAAATATTGCATGTACTAACTTTCTTTCAGAAACGATACAACAACTTAATTCAGTTCATCAGCAATACCTAACTGTACCGCATTGTTAAACAAAAAAACTTTATAATAGGTGGCAAAATGATTTCAGGTTTTGTACAAAAGAGTCTGTCAAGCAGAAAATAATTTAATTACAAACAAATATATCAACATATAGAACATATGGCATTTGATGGACAACATGTATAAGATTGTTAAAAGTTCATGACCCTTCAAGTACACAGGCACGATTGTCACATGAAGCAAGCAGACACTGTAAACATTCCATCCCAAAATAACAAGATCCTTTTGCTGGCAAATTAATAACAATTTACATGGGACAATCAAACCTTGACGTTTTTTTTAAATACATACATGCAGGATATAATTTTCAACTGTTTCAGGAAACATACTTGCAATGGGGTAAAAACATAAGGATTTTGGGTGGTCAATAGGTTTTAAACAGTGGTAATACCTTTTTTATACTTGGAAGTGTGCTTATTAAATGGTAGTGAGGATTTTGTTCTTTTAATTATTTTAATTATATGCTTACTTTTGAAAATGATGAAGATTCCTGGCAAAGACAAGTTATTTATAGATTATGAGTAACAATGAATAGAAAACAAAAGATTTAAGGTCATTACTGTCCATTATTTTATCTGTTTGTTCGTAAACACTTAAACTATGGTACTTCATGTATGATATTACAAAGCACATCCAGAGTTTAAGTAGATGAAAGTTCATAAATCTATGACTTAGGATGACAAGTGCGTGATCTGAGTAGTGAATTATGGTGGTCATATACAATAAAACATTAAATCCTAGTTTCATCGTCTTGAGATTGCTCAAGGGGCCTTTAATCATTTTGTTGAAAATTTGACAGGCTTCATGCAAAAATGGGTCTTATGCCATTTGAAGTCAGCTTAGTTTTAGACCAGCCTGCGCATTTGCACAGTCTGGTGAGGAGCTATACTATCTGCTAATGAGAACACAAACTATTTAGTGACTTTACAGCAAAAAGCGTACCTCCTGACCAATTTTCGCAATTGCGCGTGCTAGTATGGAGCTACATTGGCCTTTTAATAATACCGCATAGGTAACGTTTTCGCATGAAACGGCTCAATAAGATGAAGATTTATGAATAAATGTCAACATTAGAAATATAATTATGTATTAATGTACATTATAATAATAGTCATGTGAAACAACCATTAATACATTCCTTAACAATCTCTGTATTTTGGGGCTGGTTTTAAAACGACACAACACTCTTTAAAGCTGCCACCACAACTCTGAACCAAAGACAGGCACACAGAGGGACAGGGTCCCATCTTGCTGTCTACATACCGTGATATGACCTCGGTCATCCTACAATTTACACATGCACATTGTGCAAAATATGTAAATGTCTTATAATGAAATTACACATGAAACAATGCCATAATCTCTGTTTCTCTGTTCTATATTAGTTTTTGCTATACTTTTCGCAACAATTAAAGGCGCTATGTCCATAAATAGGGACTTACAAGGTTTGCTAATTTAACTATATTTGTTTATTAGCTTCTTTAAGATTATTATGTATATGGTTTCATTAGACTGACATATAAATATGTCTGAAGCTTAAAATAGATGCTAATCACCAAAAAATCTTAAAATTGCAAACAACTATTGAACATTTTACCCTAACACAAAACAATAAGCAACCAGTCAGTGTTATGACACTACTTAAAGTTATCATACACACAACCAATGTGTGTCTCGATATGGGATATGAACAAAAAGAACAGGCATTTTTTCATGTTTGTGTACACATACCACTTTAAATTTCTGTCAAGTAGCAAAGCATTTAATATTTTTATACTTTACCTTTCCAGTGAATTATATATATATAAATATGCCACTTCTAGCAAAAAATAAACGCTCATACTAAATGTTTACCATTAACCACAGAGCATAGCACAATTTTCACTCCATTTCACCCTTGCCCCTTCTAACAAACAAAACCAACACGATTTCTATGATACGAACAATAGCACATTTGGTACAGCAGCCATTGCATATCTAAGATGATGATGATGATGATGATGATGGCGACTACATGGCGCAGGTTGTGGGCATGAGATACATACCTGCGCGTGTAGGTTGGAGACTGAGCTGCGCTGTGTGCGTGAGGAAGCCGCCACGTATGCCAGGTATTGTATCACCTTCTTGGTGTTCTCCGTCTTACCTGCACCAGACTCACCACTGCAGACAAACAAATACACAACTATGAAAAGAACTGCATAAAACATAGTAGATATCGCAATGAGCGCAAGCTTGCAAGCCAAGCACTGGCAAATTGTTAACCAGGGCTCCGATACTGGTTTAATAAACTGGGCTTATAGAGTTCTTGGTCTCAAGCAAAACTTATTGAGCCCGCTCTGGAAAAACCAGGTTTAATCAATAATGCATGTGTGTAAAGTGTCATCCCAAATTTATAAGGAAGCGCAGTCCGCACACGCTCATCAGGGACGGCACCTGCTTTGATGGAATTTTTCGTTTTAAGAAATTCTCTTCTTATTGAAAATCTAGTCTAGTCAAAAAGTTTAGTCCCTGCTAGCCTGGGCAAATTTGGAATGACACTTTACTCACATGTATTAAAACCAGTTTCGCAAGTCACTTATTTTAAAATAAGGGCTTGGTTGAACTGGTAATTTTTTAGGACTGATCTCGTATTACATAGCAGAAATGAAGTTGCCAGGTTAGTTAAAACAGTCATATTTTTTTAAGGTTTGATTTTCGTGAATTGCCAGGGTTTTTTCTGCCTATTTTGGGAAAAGAAGTCTGACCAAATTGGGACTTTTTTATCGACAAAATTGGTCATTTTGGGAATTTTTGCTTCGATGAAACAGCTCATTTGGGAAAAAATTGTGAATTTATCATGCTTAAATAATTCAGTGGTTTAACAAATAAATTTGTTTTTATTTGTTATTTTGTCTTCTTTATATAAACAGATGCAATTGGGCATGTTAAACGTTTATTCAAGTACAGTAACTGCAGTTTTGTTTTTCAGTTACAGTTACACTCTGAGATAAGAACTGAACAGTCAAAACCCCTAATAGCAGATATTTTTGACCAAAACAAACACTGGTTAGTCACACAAGTTATAAGACACTTCATTCTTAAAAAAAAAAAAAAAAAAAAAAAGTTTTTTTTTTTTTTTTGGAAATTGGAGTTTTTTGTTATAATTTCGGTTTGGGATTGGGTCCGTTTGCTTTGGGAGTGCCTCTGTTTTCCGGAGGCGCAGACAGTGCTGAAAAACCCCTGATTGCAAGCATGGTCATGAGCAGTGTGCATCATCTAATAATACTTGTGCAACTCCCAATAACACCAAAACCTTAACAAATGACAACAATTGTGTAATATGACTGTTCATGATAACAACTGAATTTAGAAAATCTAGAGACAACTGGAGAGTCAACAAATTCAGGCCAAGAAGGATATAGTAATAGATAATACATTAGATGGTGAAAAGGTTTTAACAAAGAATAGACTAAAAGTACCACAGAATATCACCTTCATGCATAGTGCACAATTGTATTTATTCAACAGTGCGTTTCAATCAATGTGTGGAGGTTAAACAACCTGAGATGTGCGACCTGCATGACTAAATTTTTTAATATAGTAAAATCATGTAACAGGCTATCACCAAGCGAAACTTAGCCTTTTGACAAACATGGAACTGTCATGAATACAAGCATGCAGGCCAAACTTTTCAGACTTCCAAAACTAGCATGAACAAGAAGCAGAAGAAAAAGAATTGATCAATTAACATGTTATTGTTCATATTCAATATAATGTTGAATGTGCAGCAAGGATCAAAAGAAATGCAGTGGTTATTACTAGTACTCATGGTACAGAGAGAGAAGCAGTTAACAGTAAACTGTCAGGAGTGGTCTGGAACATTGCTCCAGCTGCTGTTGTAATTGATACTAAGTGCCAGGGATTAATCACCACTGGGATAATGGCTGATCCAAGAGATTGGTCTGTGGGGATGACATATGATAGCACTGTTAACAGACCATCATATTGTTCTATCATATGAACAATTAATTATAAGGTGAATTGTAGGAATATGAAAATTAAGCCTGGAGTGTTCAAAAAAAGGTCTACTGTTGCTCACAAATCATCAAGGTTTTCATTGTCTATGGTTCAGAAATTCAGAAGGATATGCACATCTGTGAAGTTATTTCATTGAACTTAAAGCTTACTTCATAAACGAGTTTTGATATCAATACTTTACCACCATACAAACATAAAATGAAGTTGGATTAGTAAGACTTTTCAATTTAACAAACAACTGATGTGAAAGACCAAGGATGAAGAAAGTAGTTGTATTGAATCTTCAGCTCAGGGCATCACAAAAGAAACATAACACAATATTATTTGAAGTTGCAATAAGACATTGCTTTATATGCAGTTTCATTTGTCACATTTATAAATTTTCACTAATTGTATGTAAAACATGACACCTGTATTATTAAATTGCATCATTTAAATTACCCAAACCACAAATACTTTAATTTTAATGAAACAGTGTCTCAGAATTAATCAACCCTTTGCCTTTTGGCCGATAAAATTTGAAAATGACTAAGGAAATAAAATTCAGTGTGCCTATCGAACCGACAAATAAACTGCTCGTCAGACACAAAGTGACCAGTAGATTTCTATAGAAATAAGTTAATTCTATGGGACGATCAAATCTATTGAGTATTTTGTTTTTCGTCTTCACTGCTAAGGTCTGAATTACACAGTCATATAGACGCTTATGAAACATAGACAGGATTTAAAATCACACAGAAGATTGGGAATAAATTTTTGTAATACTTTGTCTTTTATCATTTACAATAGTTAATGTCATGTGGTCGCCCATTTGAGAAATAGTTTTCATTCTTTCAGGTTTTGGAGGCTAAATTTTGAACGGATTTTCATATGATCGATTACAGTTGATGCTTTCCAGCGAAAGAGGAATTTAAAGGATTTTGTGAACTATAACAGATTTCTTTATTTCTGTATTAAACTGTTAGAGGAAGCCATCATTTTTCCATTACATATTGCATTCAATCTATAATTATTGAAAGTCACTAATTAATTGGTTGTTATTATCAAATATGAACAGTGCTCAATCTCTCATATTATGTCCCATGATTAAGGCATGGTCAACAGAAATTCCCCCATCCCACAATTCACTTTGTCTACAAATTGTGTAAAATGGCGGATGTTTGTGTTTATAAAATTCTTAAACACATTTATCGTCTGTATTGGTCAATTTTTGGTTATGAAAATAAAATTTGTTATTTTACTAAATTATTGCTGAATAGATAGTTGGAAAACCAGTGTTTTTTCCCAATCCAAAATGACCCGGCTCCATTCCCTAAATGGTTACAGTGCACAAAAACAATAGGATGAATCTTGTTTTACATTGTAGCACTTGGTAATGAATTTTAATAGTTAACAATTTTCTAGCCTCTAGAAGTTGGCCAGACTTGGCATCACATGTCCAGTAAACACATTTTGACTCACAAAGTCCAGCAGGCCTGCGCTTTTTTGCCATATCTGATTTTCACTTATTTTTCTTGACTAGTAGACAACTCACAAAAGAATATCTGCAAATGCTAAGATCTGATAATTTCTCTCATGCATTCAAAGGAAACTTCAAATTATCTCCATAGCTACAGGTAACCATTCATGAACCTGGGACAGAATTATCACACCTTATCAGAAGTGTTACAGAAAATTTCACTATGTAGATTACATTCTTGCTCTAGCCACAAGCCAAACCTGTCATGAGAAGTGCCATAAAGATTTCATGATGATCAGATGAAAGATGCTACATCCATACATTCAAGGTTGTAATTTATTTTTGGAGGGGACATATACCTTTACTATTGGTGAATTCCTCAGAATGTACAACTGCCAAACCACTTTTAGTCCCAAATCCCATTTCATAATTTTAACAATTAAGCAAAAACAAAGGAAGAACAAATAGGAAAATATCCTATTAAATTCCATGCATTTGATACATGTGTATGAGGAAAACAGTTAAGAGTGCATAATCATGCTGATTATACAGTAAATGGTCACACAAAACACAATCATGAAAACATAGTACGTACTCAGTATAACCCTCACAAAGAAGTGCACCAAGTGAAAAGGTGACACTCTCAAACAAACTAGGGAAATGTGAACTTAACAAGGAACAAGAGATGTGTTTGTCAGATACACAATGCCCCCTAATGCCCCGCTCTAAAAAAAATAATTTTACCTTTGACCTTGAAGGATGACATTGACCTTTCACCACTCAAAATATGCAGCTCCATGAGATACATATGCATGCCAAATATCAAGTTGCTATCATCAATATTGCAAAAGTTATGACCAAGGTTAAAGTTTTGGGACACACACACACACAAACACACACGGACACATACAATGACAGACAGGCCAAAAGCAATATACCCCCAATCATTCGATCCGGGGGCATAAAAAGTTTAGAAAACCATATAGATGCAATATTTTATGCTTTGAAAAATAGTATGACTGCATGTTTAAAAAGACCTAAAAAAGTCAATATCTTATCTAAAATTGAAATACACACCCTGATCTTAAGTAGCGTGACAAAGCAACATTAGGTGACCTTTCTGGTCTAAAAGTGCATTTAAATGAGACAGTGCTGACATTTGAACATGTCAGAGAATTGCTATTTTCCCACCAAAAATAATTCACATGGTGTTTCTTTACAGTTTTCACAGACACACAAATTTGTCAGCATCTACAAGTATACACTTTTCTTTGAATACAATATTATTAAATTTCATTGTACAACAAAAGTTTTTGCATGCAATTTGCATTTAAAGAATAAAGTAACCTTTCAAATGTCAATGAAGAATTGAGTACTACTATAATTTATAATTATGTACAATTAATTTTATTATTTATTTATCTTCTTCATAATAATTAAATAAAATTCCTTTATAATGCAATTATAATGAGTATCAATACCTAAATAAAAATGCATTTCCAAATATGGTAATACAACTTGAAAACCAGAGAAATTTTAAACTTGAAAAGCAGAGATATTTTACAGTGACGGTCTACTTTGCGCTGTTATACACAATTAAGCCCTAAAGAATGTTAAGTATGCCGGTCCTTTGCATCATGACAAAAGGCAGACAGTACTCAACACTTACATCACTTCTACAATGTCATTTCATTAGTTCACCTTGACGCATACTTCAGAACACAGTGTCAAACCACTGCTAGCAGTAATGAGCAGGAACAGGACTGGTTAACAATTTTAATAAATGTACAATTTACACGCTACAGAGTACATTTGCAATTTCCATAATGAGATAGAAAAAAGAAGACATAAAGGCCCTTTATATGCAATTCGAACATAATGCTCGGACAGAAGAATACATAACCAACCAAAATTTACAAATAAAATGCAGTGAATGCATAAAATTCAAACTGATGTTACAAAACACGTGCACTGCTGTTTCTGGCATTAGTGCTGCAACAATACGCCAAAAACCGTATAAATATGAGCTTAAACTATACAATCTAATGAAATGCTGATTGCACTTTGGCAGTTATTTACAGATTCTTGGCAGAAATGTCTGCATATATTCAATAAAACACAAAACATTTCTGTGAATGGCATCATGTTTCTTAATTTCTGCTGAATTTTACTTACAATATATATATATATCATATAATTGAAAATTACTTCTCTTTTATACTTAAGCAAAGCTTATACACCTTTCTACATGGACAGTTGGCATACAAAATTAACTTTAACTTGGTAATACGTGAAATTGTATTTACTCTGCCTCCTCCAAAGAAAGTTGTTTTCACCAGTTTTTTGTATTGTTATTTATTTTCATTGGTGTCTAACAGAAGGAAAACTTACTAGCCAAAGGCAACCAGAATTGACAAACAACCACTTTGGTGAAGTATGCAGCGACAATTATTGCATTTAGACCAGGAAACCTGTCCTTTTCAATTTCAAGTGTGATATCTTGGTTTTATAAAAGTAACAATCAACCTCTGTGTACACAGCATATCTGCACGCCTAACAGAACTGAACTTTGTTAAATCCAAACCACAGGTTTAACGATCTATAAATGGTTTCATTTTGTAAAATATCATGTAATAGTACACCGATACAGCGTGCAATTCAAAGTGCTGTCCATGTATAGACGTATGCACATAAAAAACAGACCTATCCTTGAAATATGAACATTCAGAAAAACAAGCGCGCTGCACATTTAAACAGCCAAACATCTGAGTCATAAATAATAAATATATCAGGATATATCAGGTCAGGTAACAACTTGTCCTGAATTTATGTGTGGGAAGTATGTAGTACAGAATATAATACACACTTATTAAAATAAGTGCAAGTTTCAAAAATGCAACCAAAAGGGACCTAATTGAGCATCTTGGGTCAAATTCTGGTACACCAAGCCCTAAACAGTATGAAAGTAACATACATACCCAAAATCAACAAAATATTTTGCAAAATATTTCGTAAAATAAAATAGTTAACCCATTAAAAATTAGTATTCTTATAGCAATAGCCAAAATTTCAACGCTAGAGAAGTTCCGTAACATAGATTTAAAGAGATACAAAATGCTCGTTTTTTTTATTGTGGCACAATATATTCCATTTAAATTTCCTGCAACGATATCTGTTCATTAGACACATAATCACTAACATGGTACACGAACAAGTTTTAATTTATTATCCCACAAAAAAGAAAAAAAGAGCATTTTGTATCTTGTTAAATCTATGTTACCAGGCCACATCTAGTGCTTAAATTTTGGCTATTGCTATAAGGAACATTGATTTTTTATGTGTTAACTTTATTTTTTGAAATATTCTACGAAATATTTGTTGATTTTGAGTGTTAATGGGCTTTAAAATAATGTGCAATTGATACGATAAACAAGAGCTGTCTCCATCGGAATACATATGCCACCGAAATCTAAAGGCATATTTCGAAACCTAAACGCGGACTAGGTTCAAGGTCAAGGTCAATGGGTTCAAAATTTGTGTGCGTATGGAAAGGCCTTGTCAATATACACATGCATACCAAATATGAAATCTGAAGCGACATAGAAGTAATGAGCATTTTTCGAAAACCCAAACGCAAAAGTGTGACGGACAGATGGACAGAGAGACAGACGGACAGTGCGATCACTATATGCCTTCCTTCGGAGGCATAAAAAAACAAATTAAAAACCACACAATCTTGTTTTGCTGATGAAAACAATTGTGAAACTTACGTGCAAAGAATAGACTGGTCTTCTCTGTCTGAAAATACAAAAAATACAGTTCATTAGGAAAATAAGTATTACAAAATTAATGTTGACATTAACATGGAATTACCAAGACCAGAATTATGACTCAATGGTCATGTCTAACCTCAAAACTGCTGAGAAGATCTATGGCTGCTAATAGATTTTCAATACAAGAAATTGATACTGATTATGTTTTATGTTGAATTCTGCTTGCATCAGAAAGCAACTTAGCGTTCAATTGTCTTCGGAATTTATGGAATGTGGTCTCTAATTAATTCCAAAATTGATTTCTGACAATGCAAGTGGATTATATACTTCTTATCAGGGACAATTCTTGATAGTTCCTGTTAAGAACTCCTATTACAATAGAGAGTTCATGGGAAACAGAAATATTTGTATCAATCCAATTGTTGGCTTATTAGAGGCTACAAGCAGTAACAAAAACAAAGAACAAAATCAAATGTTCACTTTAGACAATTACAGGGTTTCATCCAGAAACTTTAAGTATTTTAATGAGACAGATTACATAACCTCCAATGAATGGTAACACAGCACAATAAGTGGATCAATGCTTTAATAAGAATGTTCAGCTTAATGACTTGGTCTTAACATAAACTAGTAATTTGGAATAACCTACTTAATGATCAACTGCAACTATTAAAGGACCAACATCTTCTAAGGAAAGAACTATTTAAGAGCATATTTTAGGTACACATACACTGCAACAGTAACCCCAAAAAATGAAAATCTAAATTTGTATTATGGTCATATCTGAAAACAATATTATAGTTGTAAGAAAAGAACATAAGACTAAACTAAGACGGTTTATGGATTTAAGGACAACAGATGATTACATCTTCAAGTCAAGGATTGGTGTATATGCATTTTTTAAACATTATTCTTTGAATGTTAATATTGATATCAAATAAAATTATGTACTGCAAATTTAAGTTGCATAAAAGCAGTATGTAAGAAGGCCATAATTATAAGTGTACATGGGATAATCTCAAGCACTCACATAGGAAGCCCGTCAGTTATGGGTCAAGTGGGGAAGAGTCAATTGGACACCAGCTTTAACTCTATACATCCACTGAGTCTGATATGGCAACCAAGCACTTATCTCCTAAATATTTCAGCTATGTATGCAACAGGTCCTGTTTGTTACTGTTAAAAGAACTTTAAAGATATGTCACACTTGTGCTTAAGTAGTCTGTTCATTACTCAATATCACTCAGTAACTCAGGAACACATTACATCCCATTTTATCTTCTGCATCGGAAGTACATTGCAAATGAGTCATTTAGGTAAATAGTTTTGACTGTTTTGTGAAAGATGAGAAAACACTGCAAAAACAGAGTGTCATTTTTTTATAATTAATTTATGTTTTATGTCCAATTTGGTATTAAAAAAAAGAAAACTTCAGTCTAAGTAACTATATTGCTAAAACCTACCATAGACCAGTCTGCTTTTAAACCCTTATTTCAACAATACAATTTCAATGAAGTCAGATACAGATGCAATTCCACACATGACAGTCAGTTATTCTGATCAGCGATCACATGTTTGGGAAGAGAGCTGACAATTTTTACCAACCAAAATGGTCACATCTAACTTCTTAAGGTTAATCATAAAGTTTTGTTGATGTTGCCAGCAATATGATAATGGACATTCATACTATATAGACTAGCTTCAAGCCTTTTCCTGGCATATCTACAGGACCGTTAAACTGTGAAAAAAAACACCTTTTTTAGAATTATTTATTATTTTTTATCCCAATTTTAGTTCAATTACATCCATGACTGCCTTATAACTGACAACAATACAATTGTTATGACAAAATTGCATTCAAATGCAAACATGTATATAGTATATGGTCCGCTGACGCCGAGACAGTTTACTTTGCAAGACAGTTTACTATGGGATAGCTAGTTTACAACAATTCCAATAGAAGATAAAATCTGTTCTATTCTGTACACCCTACATTGAATACTAATCCCACTTTGCTCAAAATATGCCACTACATTATCTGACAATTTCTTATTAAGTTATTACAAAGAGATTTCTCTTCTGAAAGTTGCTAAACAACTTTGTTTGAATATATTATCTAAATTTAATACACTGTTATCAGTTACCAGTAATTATTTTTAAAGAAGTGATTATTGGTTTGTATATGAGCTTCATCAAACTCAATATATAGTTGATTTTTCAATGTCTTAATTCATCATTTGGTAATATGGACAAGGCATTTTAGATAAGGGAAAATTGCATTGTTTTGACTTAAATGGGGAAATTTGCGTGGTTTGCCTTTTTGCATAATCCAAAGGGTCCCCAGCCCATTCAATAAAAAACAACAACATAGTAAACAGATAAGAATAACATGCATTTTGTCTCTCAACACGTCTTATAAAGCTTATGGCGCTATTAACATGTATATATTCATTTGAAAAATACAAATGATTTGATTTGTTCATCTGGTGTGAATTTTTGGTCATGTCTATTATGAAGATCAGCAAGTTCATTTCAGAATATATTTTTTTAATCTGTGGGGTTGACATAAAAAACACAACTTTATCCAATTAAACTGCAATGGAAATTTGTGGATGCCTGTTAGCCCAGGTTGAGCAGATTTTTGCCAGAAAAACTCCATGTCACATGTTAGTAGTTGTGCCAGGCAAATAACTTTTTTAAAGCTTGAAACAAGTCAGAGCAATTAAACATCGAATAAAAATTGCAGCCTGTGGACAAATAATTGCAGTGTTTTTCCACCATTTTGGGAATGGGGAAGGATTCTTTTGGATTGTGAAAAATACCATTGTTTTGACTAAAATTGCGATGTAAATGCTTTAGATCTTTTTGTTAATAAGTATTTTTCAATATTATATTTACTAAAGTTAAACTTAAAGATGAACTTATTTATTTATAAAACAACACTTTAAAAAAAAACCTTCGATTGGGAGTTTTTAGGTCTCAATCGGGGAAATATATTCTTTTATTCAAATGGGAATGAGTCCCTATACAGGCCCCCAATAGACCAGTTTCACAACTACCGCTGTTGCTATTTTTAGATATCACGTGACAGGTTGAATTTCAGAACGAGGCTGAACGTGTATAGATCTTTGGCGAAGCATATCGATGATTATAAACCAGTTGAATTTTATTATTTTCATTCGGGATTTTCATGAGCACTGACACTGGTTACAATTACGGCAAACATATGCATATATGGATGTGTTGTTTAGTCAATAAATTGATGAGGGGTTATGAAATAAACATTCTCACACCCAAGTCATATTTCAAAGCCATAGTATATAGTACCACTAGTGTATACGTGTATATACATTTTATTTAATCTTGATTCAAATTCAAGATACCCATTGTCATCAGAGCAAATGTGATCTGAAAAATAAACATTGATAATTGCACAAAACAAAGATATACAGTACAGCCAAAGCGGAACAAACGTATTGTAATGTAACGGGTTATAATGGGTATATTTTAGTAAAATGTATATGCAATGTATTTTATTATTATGGGTTTATTTTATGAAAAGATAATAGATATATTTCAGTAATATGTAACGAACAGAAAATATAAGAATTGTGACTCGCAAAATGCATATAAACAATTAGTAGGTACATTAAGCGTTTATTTTATGAAAAGATAATAGATATATTTCAGTAATATGTAACGAACAGAAAATATAAGAATCGTGACTCGCAAAATGCATATAAACAATTAGTAGGTACATTAAGAGGGAAGAAGCGCGACATTCCGATGCGTACAAATATAAGAATCGTGACTCGCAAAATGCATATAAACAATTAGTAGGTACATTAAGCGGGAAGGAGCGACATTCCGATACGTTTTCCAGGTGTGAATACAAATTGGCGATGTCAAATTAAATGGAGACCCGCAAGTACAGAAGGCGTAAAATCCGTAGGAATGGTATGTCATCTGTCTATGAACGCCAAGATACACACGTTTGACGCCCATTACTTGATGACAGGCGTGGGTCACGAATTAGGCGAGTACGTAACGAAATTGGTATAAATAACCCTCAAAATATGCAGACAGGACCTCGCCTTCTCTTAAGAAATATTCATTTTGTATTATTTAGGCTTGACTTTGAAATTATTTGTTTTACTTCCACTAAGTAAATTGACATTCAGTAAATAATGTTTAGACTATAATTACAATTTTGGTGTTAGGGAATAGAGAAAAATAAAAGAAATATTTTAGACATCAGAGACTTGTTTTATTTTCACGAAGTACGTTCGATTACGTGACAGTATTTCGCGATCCGCGGCGGCAAGGCGAAACGAGTCGATGCCGCGTCAGTCGTTTAAGCCGCGTCAGTATGCTGCAGGAAGTCGCATTTCGCCGCGAAACTTCGCATCTGTCCGCCGAGGCATGCTGCGATCCGCGACATGATGCCGATTCATGTGCATCATGAAATAAAAAATCTTTTTAAAATTATTAGTTACATGTAGTTAACAAATTTTGAAAGAACAATTATAATAATAATTAAAATCATAATAAATTTATTGTGCGCGGATTGTATTAGCATATACATGTAAGCATAGTTAATGTTACTGGCCAATTAAGTTTGTTTCCCGCCCGTAGTGTATGTATTTCACACATAAACAAGGTCACGTAATTATGTTTTCGCACATACAAGTGGTCAAGGCTCCAGCATATGGTGGATTTATAAATTAATTGCATGTGGATTTTGCTATTATATTTAAGCTGAGAAAATTAGCAGTTTGAAGCTACATCAATAATCAAGACGGTGACGACGTATTTGTTGTTTTGTTAATTATCAGCTTATTATAACTATTGTTTGAATATGCGTATATAAACACGTTTTATTTTGTTCATATTATACAGTTAATATCGCTACTTATTACCAGATAATCCCGTATATTTCAGTTTTAAAGCAAATGCTGGTAAATATTTACGATACACAAACATTCTCGATATTTCCTTAAGTATCAAATACATTTTGGCATTTGTTACTATTTATAGAGATGATGAAATAACGTCTAATCGGGGCGTTTTTTTTACCATTCAACACGCGATTTACGCCTGACGTGATGTTCATGTATTTATACAACACAAAATACACCCAAACTTTCCAATCAACGTTCTACATGTCTGCATAATTTTCGCGCGCTTTTTATGAAAAAAGGATATTTTAGCACTGTTTATTTGACGCTGGAATTTGCCAAAGGTCGCATCAGCATTAAAATTCGGAAGTGTGTTTCGGATTACAAATTTAATAATGATAATCGAACGAAATGTTAACAGTTGCGCGTAATTAATTCTACGCTACACATACATGTATGTACATGTAGGTGGATATCTTTTCACTCGATCCACAGCGTACGTTTGCGGCGGATTTACTCCGCGAAAGTACGCGAGGTTAATACAGACACTGCGTCATTGCGCAGATCGATGCCGAGTGCCACGGCGATACGCCGCGTCAACACACGATTCGGCCGCCACGTACTAATAATCTGGCCGTGGCATAGCCGCGGATTATGTTTGTGCCGCGTTGGCTGTACTGTACAAAAGTCGTATAATACAAAAGGTTATTATATAACTTAAATTCTCAAAGGTATGTTTGTTAGTCTGTACTATTTTGCACGAACGATCGAACGTGTAAAATGTGTGTTAAATCAATCATAAGAAAAAGCAACAGAAAATGCAAAGCACATGATAAATGTTGCGTCGTTTTTTGTTTAACTTTTATTAATGTTCTTTTACAATGAAATACAATATTGAAGAATTCTTTTATACAGGTGAAAAAACGAACGTGGAGCAAACTGAACTGTCTATGCATGCACCTTGATTTCTCTTTAAATGTGATTATGATTGATAAATATATGCCACATCATGTCATAAATGTCTCTTGTGTGTGTGTGTGTCTTGATCTTTCGGAAACATTCTTGAACCCTGTTGTGGTAAATGAAAATTTGTGTTTTAATTGTGTTTTTCCATACATTAACGAACACTCTTTATAAGACTATGTAAGGACAGAGTTTTATTTTAGCGGTACCTGCTAAATAGGTTTCGTGTGTAGCATAAAAGCTAATAAATATTTCAAATGTATATATAAGTATTAAGCACTTAATTATGTATCCGAATATTCTTTCACAGCGAAAATTGTTACGCTTATTTTGACAAGGCGGACATTAATTTAGTTCATACGTTGTTTTAACTACCAGGACATTCATTTACACGCTATTTAAACATCACGGACAGTCGTTCCAACATTATTTTGACAGACCGGATATATTTACTCCTACATAGTTTTAACGCCCAGAATTCTGCAGTTTGGCAAATTACAGATCTCAGTGTAAGTCGATATATTCGTTTATTTTTTCAACGTTATCATTCTCATGATCACAATAAAATCTTACAACAATATAAAATATACACAATATAAAATATACTCAAAATATGAGAACATTATTTTTAACTATTTCAATAACGACATATTAAAATACCCGATAAAAGTGCCACATTATTTTGATAAAATGTGATAATAATGACCGGGATAGCAATTATTTAGGAACTAATCTCTGGGCTGTCCAAATAACGAAGGATCGAATGTCCAGGCTGTCAAAATTATGTAGGAAACATTATGTGCATTGTGCGTTGTCAAAATAACGAAGGCACGAATGTTCAGGTTGTCAAAAACATAATGACAAATGTCCGCCTGTGTGAAAAAATAGGCTAGGACGAATGTCCAGCATTCACTGTATTATTATGATTAAAACTTGCTAATATCTATACAGTATTTAGTTTGAGTATTTGGTGTTACATTAGTCTTAGAAATGACTACGTAATACTTCTACAATGATAAGACATTGGGGTACCATACATGGTGTTCAATGATCAGGCGTCTACCACGGGTGGTTTATGACGCCATGCTGTTATTTAGTATTTGTCGGCACAGTATCTGATCATAACGAGATAATTGGTTTATCCGGAACACAGGGGCTACTAAACCAAAGATGTATAAATAAACAAGATAGATCTTTTTCAAACTGGGCGATAAAAAAGCTCTACCAAAGCGTGTCAAATGTGTGAAAAAATGGAGAATAACAAGTACTTTATTAAATTAATCAAGACAATTTATTTAATGTATTGACACTTATAATGTGAATTACATATTTATAACTTATTCTGACAATGTCATATTGTGTTTTCTAAGTCGTTACATCGCCGAATATTCAAAAGAGTGAAAGGCTGAAATCAGATGCGGCGTTGCGCGGGAGTATTGGAAATTTATACATGTTCAGCCTCATTCTGGAGTTCTGCCAGTCACGTGACTTTGCGCCATACATGCCATACGTCCCGGATTGTCCGGGACAGTCCCGGAAATGAAGAACTTGTCCCGCTGTCCCGGAAATCTGTCAAATGTCCCGGAATTTACAAAATCCATATACATGTATACATGTACCTTATCTTAGGCTTAACTGCACCTTGAATCTGTGCATATCTGCAGCGTCTCCATGACAATGCCTACCCGAATAGGCAGACTACGCTACGTGTCAAAATCGATCAATTAACAGGGGTATTGTTATCATATCGATTGTCTCACGTTCGCGGTCAAACCGAAAAGGCGGCATTGTTTAATGTGGTTGTTAATTGACTTTAATCTACTACGTCATTATTTCCCGCTGCGTAAGGGCAAAGGATAGTTGTTCACACATCTGAAGTCCAACATAGCTGAGTAAAAAATTAAAAGCAGTTTATGTTCGCACCTTTAACCGACAAAGAAGTTGAGTAAAAAAATAAGCATATACAAACGTCATCCTTTTTATTATATAAATGTTATAGATGAATAAAGGCGTATCAACAACTACGCGTTACACACCGGTCTAAATAACAATAACGCAATGACGTCACCATCTATATTTAGAACGCTTACACTGAAAACACGTGGCTTGTATCGGAAGTAGTAATGTTTAATTTGACGTTAATAGATCAAGTGTATTTCGAATCGGCTTTCGAACTTTTGCAATTAACGATGCGAAACAAAAAAAAGTACCAAAAATGCATATGTCTATAAATATCGCTACATTTTATACATGTCCCGGAAAATCGGCAAAAGTCCCGGACAATTTAACTCAATGTCCCGGAATTGGTCTGAAAAAATATGGCATGTATGCTTTGCGCTCTTATCAATTTTGGCCTATTGTGAAAAGGGTCTATTTGAACAAAACAAATCACTGAATCAGTTTAATAATATACATTTATTAGGCCTAGGAAATGATTAAATTCAGGCTATTAATAAATTATAACATGACAATTAATTCAAAGTGTGTCTTGTCAGCAATGTTGTTGCTTAATTATCAATCATTTTATTTAAAGAAAGTATAAAGATACACAACACACATCATGTACATGGTTCTGGGCTTGTTACTCTTTAGCTGGGCAACCAAAATACTTAAGATGGTTGCCAGTGTGGACAAACAATTCTCAACAGTAAGTTTTCATCCCTTGTAATAAGTAATGTTAAAAAGATATATGGTGAAAAGGGGTCAGGGGTAATTGCTGGCTATAACTTGACCTAAATGATGTAATGTAATCATTCATTTTATGTCATCTAAGCTGTATTTATATGAGCAATTATTTGGTTAATTGAGATATTAAAGTGACCGTTTCAGTTTAATTATATACCTCGACCAACTGACATTTGAACATAATGTACATACATAACCCATCAATTTGAACTACACTATATTAATGAAGCTAGTTAGTTTTAATTCTTGGTTGAACAGGAAGGTTTTATGCAGGACTTTCACTTCTACTATTACAATTAAATTAGTGTGCATCCATATATTTCATTGCACAGATTATTTTATGAACTATACTAGTTACTATACATTTTCCAACATTAAAATAGTGAGATGCTATTGACAGAAACAAGAAACCTGAACATAATCTCAAAATTATTTAAATGAGAATGACATTCCGTATTGAACAAAGACTTTAAAACCTCATTAGTTTGAGAACTGATATCAAATAAACCTCCGTTTTCTCCTATCTTAACACCTTTATCTAACTATGCTCTGACATACTGACTGAGTACTAAAGCATACCCTTATAAAAGACTGCTCACAGCCGTGAGGTCAGATTTCAACTGACATTGGCAAAACAATCAATGAAGAGCCATAATTATCATGCTTCTACTACCACTAGATCCATTATTAACTTGCTGAATATACAAAAAATAATATCGCATTTGTGGCAATGAAATGATGTGGGTTAATGCTTTACCCATTTATGCCTTAAAGTGGACTCTCCCATCCTTCTAAATTGGATCAATTTATTTCCAAAATTCGGGATGTGTAGCATATTTTTTTCTATATTTTGAATATTTCTTACAGAAATTCTTTTAAGCAAACAGTGCAGACCCTGATGAGACGCCGCATCATGTGGCGTCTCATCTGGGTCTATGCTGTTTGCCAGGGCCTTTTATCTTAATGCTAGGCATAAATGGGTTAACCCTCGTCTCAAGCTACAACTGGCATAAAGAAAATGTATTTACTGCTTGCATTTGAAGGCGGATGTTAATTATGTTCAAATTGCCAAGCCTTAAAGATAATGTTGTTCAGTATAAAATGGTACAATGTACAATACACAGAATTCAACCTGAAATGCTAATATGACTGCAATTAAAACTATTTTAAAGCCTGAAGGTAGAGACAACCTAAATAAAACACATAATTAAAACAAGAAATATCTTTAAAAAAGATATACGGCGTAAATAGTTTAATGAATGAGATCAAGGATAGCGAATGTCTTTTTCTGTGCAGTTCTTAGCTGCATCACACGCAGTACGGGATGTTACGGGGAGTTTTCGCGGCTTATTTTACATTATAACATATTGCTGGTCATAAACCTATAGATACAAAACGGAAAACCAAAAGAAGAATGGAAGTGAAATTTAAACATATGAGTCAACCGGCCACACGAGAACAAACCTGTTTTAGTGGTCTGTCGGGCATTGCTATTTGATTCGATTATTAACAGTATCGAGAATCATCGTGCTCATGCTTAAAGTGATATTATGGGCATTTTGCACTGTTGAATTGAGCTGAAAAGAATTAACAGGTCAAAATAGTTAGTTAAAATGTGGTTACTGATCAATTATCTGCAACTCACCTTGCTACCAGTTGTTTTTAAAAATATATTTTATATTCGATATTCTTACGTGACCCACCCAGTCCTGTAAGCCGAAATGATCCGTAAAACAATATTGTGTCTTTGTGTCGTATGAACAAATCTGCACTAAAACTAAATTTAGGTTCAACTCGTAAACGCATGATCAGTTGTCAAACGAAAGTACGGTTAATATTCAAATGCATTATTTTTCTCTTTCTGGTATATTGTTTTAGTATGTTGATGCTGCATTAATTACTATAAGTGTATATGAAGTAGAAACATCAAAAATAATCAACGGTTGCGATAGACACCTATAAACTGTTACATGCTCATAATATCACTTTAGTACATTAGGCAATATGGTGGAATAATTATTGTTAAATTTATTAAAAATAATATTTATCATTGTATTGTTGAAAACACATTAAGAATCTATTATTGACATACCATAATTATATTGCTGAATATCTTCTTTTAACATATTTCTGGTCTAAAGAAAATTCCAGGTCACCTAGTTCACGGATAGCGTCTTTATTATATAACGATTATTTTACTGACCGCGAACTCCGGTGATGACCTGTATATAAACTCTGAATGTCCGCGACTTGACCTGAAACCTCGCGGGTTGAAATGCAATTCTTTAAAGTGAGGCCTCGCTTCCACTGCTCTTTATACTTTTACATGTTAACATGTTGACAGGAATATGGAAGTAAGTACTAAATATGAGAACATAGCCTTTTAAGTATAAACGATTTTGCGCTGGTAATACTCTGAAAATAAAAGGTGTACGCACAAACTGTATTGATGTCGAGAATTGAGTGTAAAACTGTTCTATCTATTAAGCCTTTTCATTAGAGATAAAATTGTTTCATACAGTAAAACAGTGTTACAAAGACGCGGATATGTTTCCAATGTTCTGGTGGTATACTCAAATCAGCCAATGGAATAAATGAAGTGTATTCATTCGTACCTAGCCGCGGGAAATTTTATTTGAATTTTATTGGACACTTACAAAGGTCAAGTCAGGGTGAAAAGCTGGCTTATGCAGCTTACGCCGAAAAAAAGTATAATGCAACCAGCGTTTTTTTCCTTCACTATAAACTTCCTGAAAACGGCACTTTCCCAATTAGACAAAAAAAATACAAATTTCCCAATTGCTGTCAAAAATATTCCTTATTGAAGGTTTCCAAAAAAATTAAATATGATTTGTTTTGTATAAATAAAATGTGACATTTGGTTAGTTTTTCCTATGCAGCTCTATGGCTTAAACATACAGTACAGCCAAAGCGGCACAAACATAACCCGCGGCTATGCCACGGCCAGATTATTGGTACGCGGCGGGCGAATCGTGTGTTGACGCAGCGTATCGCCGTGGCACTCGGCATCGATCTGCGCAACGACGCCGAGTCTGTATTAACCTCGCATACTTTTGCGGAGTAAATCCGCCGCATACGTACGCGGCGGATCGAGTGAAAAGATATCCACCTACATGTACATACATGTATGTGTAGCGTAGAATTAATTACGCGCAACTGTTAATGTTTCTTTCGATTATCATTATTAAATTTGTAATCCGAAACACACTTCCGAATTTTAATGCTTACGCGACATTTGGCAAATTCTAGCGTCAAATAAATAGTGCTAAAATATCCTTTGTTTCATAAAAAGCGCGCGAAAATTATGCAGACATGTAGAACGTCGTTTGGAAAGTTTGGGTGTATTTTGTGTTGTATAAATACATGAACATCACCTCAGGCGTAAATAGCGTGTTCAGTGGGGAAAAAAAACGCCCCGATTAGACGTTATTTCATCACCTCTATAAATAGTAACAAATGCCAAAATGTATTTGATACTTAAGGAAATATCGAGAATGTTTGTGTATCGTAAATATTTACCAGCATTTGCTTCAAAACTGGAATATACGGGATTATCGGGTAATTAGTAGCGATATTAACTATATAATATGAACAAAATAAAACGTGTTTATATACGCATATTCAATCAATAGTTATAATAAGCTGATAATTAACAAATCAACAAATACGTCGTCACCGTCTTGATTATTGATGTGGCTTCAAACTGCTAATTTTCTCAGCTTAAATATAATAGCAAAATCAAAATGCAATTAATTTATAAATCCACCATATGCTGGAGCCTTGACCACTTGTATGTGCGAAAACATAATTACGTGACCTTGTTTATGTGTGAAATACATACACTACGGGCGGGAAACAAACTTAATTGGCCAGACACATTAACTATGCTTACATGTATATGCTAATACAATCCGCGCACAATAAATTTATTATGATTTTAATTATTATTATAATTGTTCGTTCAAAATTTGTTAACTACATGTAACTAATAATTTTTAAAAGATTTTTTATTTCATGATGCGCATCGACTCGGCATCATGTCGCGGATCGCGGCATGCCTCGGCGGACAGATGAGAAGTTTCGCGGCGAAATGCGACTTGCCACCGCATACTTACGCGGCTTCAACGGCTGACGCGGCATCGACTCGTTTCACCTTGCCGCCGCGGATCGCAAAATACGTTTGTTCCGCTTTGGCTGTACTGTAAGTCATACAATATTGATTATTTGACAACATTTTCAGTGATATTTAAAATAAAATTCTCATCTGAGTCCTGGGACTCCATAACTTGCAAATCTATGAGTCCTCGAAATAAAAGAATCTGTCAAAATATAAAACAATATAATTTTTGAGAAATGTCAATGCATTTTTGGGACCCACATAATTGGAAACTTTGCATCCCCAAAGGTTTTTGTGAGTCCAGGACGCAGGACTCGAAGGGAAAAAATCACTGCATTTTACAATTTTCAAGTATTTGGGAGCAAAAAATTAAATAAACCAATTTCAGAATATGAAGACTTAACGACTAGAATTTTCCCAATCAGGTTTTTCCGTGCACTATTTGCCCAAAAGGGCTGGTACAGGTACATGTACTTTTCCCAATAGGGCAAAAAAATCACTAATTGTAACATAATAACCTTAATTGAACGGTATTTTACATATCGGTTAATGACATTGAATAAAGAACTGTTGTATACAAACTAATTTCTACTTAAATATGCTTGTTGCTGATAACATTTTACGAAAAGCTGATATCAGGCTTTTAAGTTTAAGTGTAGCCTACCCTGCAACATGTTCCTGTAGGCATTGTCTGTGATAGCAAAAACATGGGGTGGTACTTCATGGCGCTTCTTTCCTTTGTATAACTCAATGACCTTCTCTGTGTAGATGGGCAGTCTCTTGTAAGGGTTAACTACTACACAGAACAATCCAGAGTAGGTCTGAAATAACAATTTAACAAACTTAACAAAACAAATAATCCAAAGAATAAGTTAGGTCTAACACTTGCAATTGAGGTATTTTAGCCAAGTCTTTTCATCAGTCATTTCATTTGACGTTGGATATTTATAGAAATATGTTAACTTTTAAAACATTTAACACTTTTTTGTGTGTGAACAAAACAGAGAGGCAGAGGGGAAAAGGGGGATGCAAAAAAGCAGGGCGTCGCATCCTTCTTTATCACTCTAGAGATTTACCAAATAGTGTTGTGTTTGCAATAAATAAATGCATCAGTAGTCTGCCAATACATTTCCTTCATTAATAATGTTAATGAAATATTATTATACAACTGTTTAACAAGTGCTTTTCAAAATACTAATATTTAAGTGTTGAATACCACTTTCACAGCATGTATTTATATGTAAGAAGGTCTGATTAATGATGTTGCAGAAATTCCGACTTGAAAAATATAATTTAAAACGAGCGTTTATAATGTTGGGCCACACAAATTTCACATGACATACTCATATCATAAGGAATTATGTAAGTTTTAATATTGTACATAGCAAAGTGTATGAGTTCCTTGTTTGACAGTGTGCTTTAGGACAAATAAAGACAGACTGACAAAAGTGCCA
The DNA here is from genome assembly GCF_020536995.1 of Dreissena polymorpha. Classification (NCBI taxonomy): domain Eukaryota; kingdom Metazoa; phylum Mollusca; class Bivalvia; order Myida; family Dreissenidae; genus Dreissena; species Dreissena polymorpha. Next base: position 36,277,054 of record NC_068356.1, read on the forward strand.
TGATGATTCATTTCAATACTGTATACCTCCTCTTTTTTGTCGCAGAGATTACTTCTGAATGTATTTATTTTTTAATCAGGAAAAAGGCCATGATTGTCAGAAAACAAACTATTTGAGGATTGCTGGCCCAGATGCTAGAGATGATCACAAAAACTTTTAGTGATACCTCTTGTAACAATAATAGTAACAAGATTTGTCAGAGGACAGTGCGCTAGACTATTTGAGTGCTTGACAGTATAACGTAAGCCATCATGGGGAAATTGTTCATATTCAATAATTTATATAGACGATCTTTCAAAAGAAAAAAAAGTATTTAAAAAAAATGGGGGGGGGGGGGGTAAGCGGGGTGAGAGGGGGTATGATGTGGGGTGTGGTAATTTATTAGATGATGTTTAAACAAAAATAAAAATAAAAATTTGGGGGGGGGTAGGGGGGGGGGAGAGGGGGGTATAATGTGGAGTGTGTTAATTTATTAGATGATGTTTAAACAAAAAAAAATTTAAAAAATCTGGGTAGGGGCGTGGGGTATTGTTATGGTGGAATCCATTGTTGTATTCAGGTAAGTGTTGTTTTGTCAAAGTAATAATAAAATGTGATCATAAATAAAGAAGTTATGGCAATTTAAGCAAAATATTCAATTATCTAAGTGTAAAAGGGGCCATAATTATGTCAAAATGCTTGATACAGTGGTCTGCTCTTGTTGATAGGTTGGGGTGATGTTGGTAAACAAGTATGCAAAATATGAAAGCAATTTGTCAAGGAACAATGAAAATAAATGGGGTAGTACGAAAACTTAAACATTTGCTGCATATTCTAAGTGGAAAAGGGGCCATAATTATGACAAAATGCTTGATAGAGTTGTCTGCTCTTGTTTATAGGTTGGGGTCATGTTGGTTAACAAGTATGCAAAATATGAAAGCAATATGTCAAGGGACAAAGAAAATATTTGGTATAGTACGAAAACTTTAACATTTGCACGCTAACGCAGACGCTAAAGCTAACGCAGACGCTCACGCCGACGCCGGGATGAGTAGGATAGCTCCACTATATATATTTCATGTATAATAGTCAGCTGAAAATACTTCGCATGAGACAGTTTTTTTTAACTGAATATGTATGTTAAAGTATCATCAGTCTGTAATATTTTGCCCATTATCATTTCAATTGAAGCTAACAGTCCTGGACAATGTTAGCAAAAATAAGTGTTGCAACAACTCTGTGTCAAATGGACCGTTCTGTTTCCATGACACCACATTATCTTGCATATATGTTTAAAGTATAAATCTCAGGGGTGTCCATTGTCCTAAATTTGATATCTGGAAAATTAAGCTGGGAGTCTAGGGCCGTAAGTCTCCAACAGAGATAAACGGCTGAGCCCCCAAAGCCCTAGCTTATTGTTTTTACAGTCTTTCTAGTTGCAAATACTGGTGTCAGAGTACAATGCAAAATATTATAAACCAGACCATCAGTAACCAGGGGTTTTTCTGCCTATTTTGGGAAAAGGAGTCTGACCAAATTGGGACTTTTTTATCGACAAAATTGGTCATTTTGGGAATTTTTGCTTCGATGAAAAAGCCCATTTGGGAAAAAATTGTGAATTTATCATGCTTAAATAATTCAGTGGTTTAACAAATAAATTTGTAATTATTTGTTATTTTGTCTTCTTTATATAAACAGATGCAATATTGGGCATGTTTAACGTTTATTCAAGTACAGTAACTGCAGTTTTGTTTTTCAGTTACACTCTGAGATAAGAACTGAACAGTCAAAACCTTATAGCAGATATTTTTGACCAACACAAACACTGGTTAGTCACACAAGTTATAAGACACTTCATTCTTAAAAAAAAAATATTAAAAAAAATTATAATTTTTTTTTTTTTGGAAATTGGGATTTTTTTTAAATAATTTCGGTTTGGGATCGGGTCCGTTTGCTTTGGGAGTGCCTCCGTTTTCCGGAGGCGCAGACAGTGCTGAAAAACCCCTGGTAACACTCATAGACATACACATTTGCCATTTTATAAAATGTTATAAAGTATGACGCAAATAAATTAAAATCGACAAACCAGCGATTTTCCTCCTTCTTTATAAAGTACCGGTAAACGGCACTTTCCCAATTACGAAAAAATACAAATTTCCCAATTGCTGTCCTTAAATTCCCAATTAAAGGTAAAAAAAAAAAAAAAAAAAATTGTTTTTTTTTTTTTTTTTAAAGCAACATTTAGTTAGTTTCCCTTTGCAGCTCTATGGACTGAACCTAGGTTAATATAATATTGACAGCTCGAAAACACTTGGTTATCAATTTTAAAGTATTTGGGAGCAAAAAATCAAATACACCAATTACCCAATTTGAGGTTTTCGCGACTCGATTTTTCCCAATTTTGATGTTTTCACGACTCGATTTTTCCCAATTGGACCGGTACGGGTACTTTTCCCAATTGGACAAAGAAAATCGCTGCAAACCATACCTTTATTTCCAAAAACACTGTCCAAAAAAACATATCGAGATACGTTCTATGCACATGTAATAAAATTTGCATATTGTTTGACTGCAGAAAATGAAAACCAGTAACCAAGCAAATATGCAATCAATATATAATTTGGTTAACATATTGTTTTTCAATACGTTATTGAAGTGCTTTACTTTGCTTATCAATAATTTAAAGATTGCCAACATTTGCAACATTTCGTAGAATTGTAAGATTTTCGGAAAGTAGCCAAAAGGTTTCATCAGTTACCGTTCAGGTCTGTGCCAGCCTCTAACTAATCAGACATTACTAAATAAAAGACCAGGAAAAATCGGTACCCAGCTAAAATTTCCAGAATGCCGAGGAAGCTAGTACAATATTCGTTCTCAAATGATCGCGCACTCGAACAAACTTGTCACACTGCCATCAATCCCCTATAAAAAAAACTTATCGGATTTACACTGAACTTAAAATCGACCCTGGATGGCTCAAATCTGGATTTCTGGAATAATCGGACAATTGACAACCCTGAAATCTACAAGGTGGTGAGGGGTGAAGGTGGTTAATGTACAGTTGCCCGTATTGATAACACTCTTGTAATGGCTATTTTCCAAAATACTTAAACCCGTAGACGTTCAGGTACAATTTTGAAGCATATGAAAACTCAAAACCATGTCGCTCAGCTGGACAACCAATTTTAGAATATTGTTTTGCCTAGGCTGAAATTCACTCTTCGAATGAATATGAAACTACTTATTCTAATCTGACAGTGAAGTCCTTGCATGGGATAAGTCAAGGAGTGGTTTGGATGATTAACCAGGAAATGAATGCTGAAGAATTGATATGACTGAGCAACACTCACATAGATTAAGCCCGAGAAATATCTGTCCTTCAAGTTGAACAGCACACAAGCTTCATTAAGACACGTTAGCTCTGCCATGTCTTCGACTTTAGAAAATTTCGGAGGGTTCATTTTTTGAACATCGTCTCTGTGAAATCGCATTTTTTTGCCCGATTCTTCCAGTTGAACTTCAATTTCATCTCCGCTTTCACCCTTAATCTGGGCAGCAATAAACCCATGAAGCTCGTGTGGCACCCAAATCAGCTTCTTGGAAGCCCATTCTGCCTGCATCATTGGATCGTTGACAACACTTTTGTCAACGGCCAAATACCTCATTTCTGCCGCACTTATACCGGCGAATTCGTCCGCCATTTTGGAGATAACTCACCGAATATTACCTGCTAAAGGTTAACTAATTTAAATATCTTAATTATGCTTGTTATAATCCAGTGACAGCACTGCATACATTAATTCCCTCTTTTAATTGTCTGTAAAATTCGAATTTTGTTAATCCTTCCTTCGTCTTTATTTTCAAAACTTGTAAAACGCACCCGGGCCGACGCCCCGCCTTAGAATGAGTTTGACAGAGTGAGTCACGTGACACATGGTATAGGGTTAGGCTTCAAGGGAAGTAACTGCACTGGAAATGAGTAATCTGACATGCAACTAGTTATAATTGGAAAAATATCGTACATATAAGATATTTAGATCCTGAATACGAAAAAATGGTTCAAAACTTCCATTTTTAAATATTTAAATTTAAAACAATAGTTTAAGTGTTGTTGTTTTTAAGTTGTTATCCCCTTATCCACTGCAAGAAATGTTTGAAATGTACTGTCAGTCACAGTGTGAATATTGTTGCACATTAATTGTATAATGAATTTTCATACATTTTTTATACATAAGTACGTTGTCCATTTTTTAAAAGAGCACGGACACCTTGTTACGGAGAGCAAGGGCAATGCAGAAATACTGGTAAATCAGTTCCATTCAGTTTTCACCATGGACGACATTAATCAGCCAGATCCGCAACTCATAGACTGGCTAAATAACAACATATCCCCGCTACAACAACGTGAGATAGTGTACTCAAACTGCTAAAAACATCAAACGTTATGAAAAATGCCAAACATAGCCCCGCACGCGTGTGCTGTGGAGGTTACACGAGCCATTGAGTCAGCGTTCAGTGGACACGGTCAAGCGTCCAATGGGCTGGAGAGACGCACACCTCACACACGAATGGAGATCGCCATTCGCCATAGAACTTAAGGCCAGTGTCACTCACACGCGTGCTTTCTGAGCCAGTAAAATAGCATAATCTGTCGCCATATACTAAGCCACTTTGACAAACAAATAGGTTGACACTATAATATCCTTTAGTTCGGAAAGGCCTTCGACTCAATGCATCACCAACGCCTGCTGCTGAAGCTTTAACACTACAGAATCCTGCGTACGTCATAGCATCGTACTAGTCCCCCTGCTGTTTCGCTTCTATAAAAATTACCTGTCAGAAAATCTCACATACAGACGACTGTGGATGAGATTTAACGCCTAGAACTGATATTTGCTTAGTACACATGTATTGAGGTTTAACGCCTAGAACTGATATTTACTTAGTACACATGTATAATAAAATAAATTAATCCGTACAAACACGTAACTTTTGTTTATTATTATTATTATTATTATTATTATTATTATTATTATTATTATTATTATTATTATTATTATTATTATTTTGATAATAAACATGTATCGGCCATAGCCTTCACCAGTAGTATGAATGTAAACACAAACATAGGAAGTGACGCCAACGTCATACAGGAACGTTACGTCGTGTGGCGGATCAAATATCAAATCTTAATCTTCATTCTTCAACAATTTTGACATCGCAATCCTCAAAAACGTTCACGAGAAGCCGTACTGAAATGGGAGACACACAACACTAACATCACAAAATGGGCCAGCTCTAAACTAGGCTTCTTGAGACATTACCTCATACTGCCTATAAAGCTGCCGGAAAAGCGCGTATTAAGCGCTCACACAACCAAAGCTTGAGTACGGATTTGTGGTGTAGGAAGGCGGCATAGACAAGCTAGAGCGAGTACAACGATCTGCGACACGCTTTATTACAAAGGATTACAAAAATTGCAATGTCTTAGTCTGAAACGCACTTTTAGAGCTATGCAGTTCAAAAACTACTGTATGTCCACCAAAACATTTTAATAAATCAATGAACAATAACTCAAAGTGCCTCCAACCAATATACACCAACAGTGATGCATTTAAATACTCCTCCTTCCCGCGAACCATTCTTGACTGGAATTCACTTAGTGACAGCACTGTGAATTCGATATGTACCGAAGTTTTAAGGCAGCACTTTCGGAAAAGGTGGGAGACTTATTGAGCACATATTAACTTCGTGCGCACACGCCGTGGAATAGAAGCCAAACCTGCTCACTTCAACGTACCATTCACATTCAGTTCAGATCTCGTGTCCAATTATCTTTTACACACATATATATTATGGTATTTGCTCACTATAAGATATGTAGGAAATATGTATTTATACATGGACATGCATATTCAAACAACACACTTGTGTAGGTAAATCTAAATTATACCATGTCATATCTGTGTCCTCGTATGAGGTGTTCTGTATTTAACATTACTTTGCTATTCCCGATTGAAATATAAAGTATGTTAGCATTTCATTAAGACGCATTCAAATAAGTGAAATGACACATTAATAATGTCTAATTGCGTTATATACTACGATGCTATTCGATGATTTTTAAATAACATTATATATCTACAAAGGGTATTTCGGAAAGTTAAATAAGCTCGCAGACGCGTGTGCGGGATCTGAAATCTTACGGTGATATAAGTAATAAATAAACTGCTACAATGGCATTGACCGATGTTATTTACGAAAATAGGGGGCCTTTTCACAGATTTTGGCATGTTTTGAAGTTTGTCATTAAATGCTTTATATTGATAAATGTAAACATTGATTTTTTAAAAGCTCCAGTAAAAAATCAAAAATAAAATTTAAAGAAAGGAAAAAAAAACTAGCCCGCAGCAGGGCTCGAGCCAGTGACCCCCGGAATCCTGAAGTAAAAACGCATTAGCCAACTGAGCTTTCCTGCCAAGCATAAATAAGTTGCGCATTGTATACGTTATATAAGCAATCTTCGTAGTTTCACAAATTTAAACGACAACAACAGAACTCTCCAAATTATTCAATCGTTTCGCGTTGCAACGCTTTTAATTTTTTTTTTAATCGTCAAAAGATGCATATAATGGCTATATTAGACCATGGCAAATGTTCAGTAATACTGTTTCCTCGCAAATATCATAACTAAACCGACAATTTGCGAATATGAGACAACTTTTTTCAATTTTGTCAATTTACCAAACCGTGAAAAGATCCCTTTAACAAAACATTGTTATCATATGAGACACCAAATCGCGTTTTATAGTTGATAAGTAAAACATGCTTTCCGACGCAAAGCGGGTACCGAAATCCCGCATGTTATACAGGTGGTGTTGATTATATAATATTTAAGATCGCTAATCGGCCATTGTCATTTATTATAAGTGAAATTCAAACAGAAAATCATTGTGGTCTTTTTTCTGAAATAAATTAACGTTCTATAACCGGGATTTCGGTAATACTTCATATTGATGCTGTTAATAGCAAACGCACATTCCTGTATTTAGCCCCCTTGCTACCACGTGTAAAGGTGGTATTCGTAATAAAACCACTTCTACGATGGCATTTATAGATGCCATGAATGAAAATATTAACACAGCATTGTTTTTACTTGATTCTGGCACAAAATAGCGATTTGTAACGTGCAATACGGTAAGTTACGAAGGGCGGGTACCGAGATACCCCGTGTTTTACATATAAACGTTGTATAGTTCATATTCAACATTGCTGATATGACATGTTTCGAGATTTAAAATGGAAAGTGCTTCTCAAAAATAATTTGGGTCTTTTTCTAAAATATATTAACGTTCTGTAATGGGGGTACGGTAATTCTACACTTTGAAGCTGCCACTCGCACCTGTCAAGATCACGTTTCGGCTTTGGAAATGGTATTAATTCAACGCCTCCAACTAATCATACTGGATAGAGACTGTCTGAGTTTCATAAACCTTCGGTAATTAAACACATTGAAGCTTGCGATCGCACTTGTCAAGATAACGTTTCCGGCTTTGGTCAGGGCATAATCTCAACTCCTCTAGCTTACCATCCTAGAGACTCTCTATGGTACATAAACCCCATTGACACTTTTAAACCCATTTTCATTACCTTTTGTCGAAGAAAATAAACGAAGCTTGTTGCACGAGAATGTGAACCTCGATATTCAGCTTGGCGAGGAAAACTGCGGACAAAACCGAACGCCACAAGCCTATACTTTGGCTGAAAATTAAATGTGAAAGGCTACCGGTATGACGAATACAGTATTGTATCGACAGCAGTATATTCTTTGTGTGCACTTAGTGTACAATCCGCTCCGTAGGAGAGGGTTCATACCATGACATTTAGCGACTTAAGCTGGCCTTATATATATATATATATATATATATATATATATATATATATATATATATATATATATATATATATATATATATATTTTTTTTTTTTTGAATTTATAGCGTTAATTCACCTCCGTACAATACACAATTTATTGTTAGTTTGCATGTTAATATGTTAATACACAATAGCGTTATTTTAACAATTCAAATAGGTTGATAGAATAGAGGTAAATAAAATCTATGCATTCCTTATATATTTAGACATGCATACAGTTCACACACACACACAGACGCATACAGAAAAATGCCATGTTATGATAGAAAAAAAGAAAAGTTTTGGACTTCAGAAAATTATAAGCTTAAATCAGACATTTGGACTTCAGACAATAATACACATTAATCAAATGTTCAAATTTAATAATGTTATTTAATATTTTAAGCAAACAACACAATTTACGATAATACTATTCTATTAATCTACAAAAAGTTTAAGAATTTGCCAGTTTAGTACTTCTTTTTCTATATATTTTGTATTAGATTGGATTTCCCATGCTTTGCTAAGATAATTATTCAGCCCTATTATTGAAGGTAATAGACCCTTTCTCTTGCATACAAATATATATTTTTTAATTTCTAGAGAATATTAATATCAGTCATGTTAATATTTGTACAACCAAATAACATTGTTTGACATGAAATCTCAGTACATTTTTGCACATTATGTGATCTTAAAAATTCTACAACATAATTTACAATTCTCTTTGTAAAAATGCAGTCCCAGAATATATGTAATAGGGTTTCTTCATTTTCACTACAGAAGGAACATAAATTATCATGAACAATGTTCATTTTAAATAACAAAGATTGGGTTCCTAATATTCGGTGAACAATCCTTGTCTGGAACCACTGAGTGTATGTGTCTCTAGATATAATAAAAACAAGTGCATGCACTTTTGTCCATTCAACGTTATTAAAAAGTGTATTCCATTTTGAATGGCAAGTGGGTATTTCTGTATTAAAGCTAAAACATTTATACACAAGTTTGTTCTGATTACCCCCAAATACTATTCAAGTAAATGATATAATGCACAATGTATATTTGGCTTTTTTATGAATGGAAGTCCTGATAATCTGATAAATGCCTTCACAGTTCTGATTAAACCTTCATAAAATAGGAAGTTAATATATAGCCAATGAGATTTTCTATAACAGACTTGTTTTATAAATTCTCCAGAAGTACATAATATATCTCTTACATATCTAATTCCCCTATCATACATATTTCTATTATATACAATATTCATACCTATCTTAAAATTGTGGTTATAAAATAAAGGCATATCAAGGATATCTTCACACTTACTAACATTTTGTTTATTGATATAACTCGATGTAACATGTAAGGACATCTCTCCAAAAACTATTTTTTAAACTTATCATAATTTGTTCTATATAATTTTTTCCTAAATTAAACATTTTCTTCACATCAAAAATAGAATATACTCGTTGGACACATTTTCCATCACTTAATACAATTTTCCTTAACCATGTCATTTTCATAGTTTTTTGAAAAGCATATATATCAGTCATGGCAACTCCTCCCTCTTCATAAGATTTAATAGCAATAGTTTGTTTAATTTTTGCTGGTCCATCCCATACAAAATTCAAAAGCAGGCTATTTATATGTTTAAAAAAAAATTCTCCTGGGCTTGGAAGAGCTATAAACAGGTGTGTAAAAAGGGGAAGTAACAGTGATTTAACGACAGTTATCTTTCCAAGAGGTGTTAAAGTTCTTCTTTTCCAAAAATTTATGATATTTTGCAGCTTTTCAAGCTTACTTGAGAAGTTTATTTCTATCATTTTTCTTAAATCAACATCAAATAATATTCCTAAAACTTTAAAGTTTGTTGTGCCCCAGACTAGTTTATATTTATTTTTTATTGAGTGTATGCTAAACTTTTTGGAGCCAATCCATATTAGATTTGTTTTGTCATAATTGATTTTTAAACCAGAACATAAGGCGAAGTTATTTAAAAGATCGAGGGTAGCATTGAGAGAAATATCGGTGCCATCCAGTAAGAGAGACGTATCATCAGCAAATTGAGAAATTTTATATTCAATATTGTCTATCACTATACCTTTAATTGCATAACAATTTCTTATTTTAATTGCCAAAATTTCAGCACAAAGAATAAAAATATAGGAACTTATTGGATGTCCTTGTCGGCAGCCTCTTTTAATTGTAATAGATTCTGATAAAAACCCATTGATTTGAATAGCTGTTGAGGTATTATGTAGGAAAAGTGAAATCCATTTTTTCAATGTTGTACCAAAATTAAAATAATCTAATGTTTTTTCTATAAAATCAAACTCTAGGGTATCGAACGCCTTTTCAAAGTCAATGGTCATCAAGAGTCCAGGGATATTGTTATCTTCTGTATATTTCATAATGTCATATAAAAGTCTGGTATTCTCACCTATATATCTGCCTTTAATAATCCTGTCTGATCTTTAGAAATTAGAGTATCAAGAATAGTTTTTAATCTGTTAGCAATAGTCCCAGATGCAAGCTTGTACATTACATTTAAAAGCGTTAATGGCCTAAGGTTTTTCAGAAAATGTCTGGGTTTATTATCTTTAGGTATACATGTGATTATAACTTGTTTTTGAGTAACTGACATGGAATCCAGAGGTAAAACCATAGTTGAGGCTTCTCACTATAAAGTGGCCCAAATCTTTCCAAAAAACTTAAAAAAATTCTGCTGTGAAACCATCTGATCCTGGGCTTTTGTCATGCTTCATATTTTTTAAAGTAATTGATATTTCCTTAAGTGTAAGAAGGCCTTCTAATGATTGAGATTGTGCATTGTTTAATTTAATTGTGTTTATGCCTTTAAGGTCATCATTTACATTATAAGAGTCATTAAAACAGACTTTGTATACAATGTTTTGTAAAATTGGGCAGCTTCTTTTAAAATACTATGATTGTCAAATAGCCGTTGACCTTCGTCGTTTTCAATAAAAGGGATGCTTTTACTAGATGCATGTTGTGTTTCTAAGCTACAAAAATATTTTGAGGGTTTTTCACCTTCATCAATCCACTGTGCTTTAGATCTAATGAAAGCTCCTTTCATTTTAAGATTCCGAATGCCTAAGAGTTCTTGATGCAATAGATTAAGCTCTTCAATGTTTTCATTTGTTATTTTGTTTTCAATGTCTTCAATTGCTTTTAAAATATAATATTCTCTTTCTTTTCTCTTTTTGGATTTAAAGCTCGAATATGATATGGTTTTTCCTCTGATTTCCATTAATAAAGTTTCTAAAAACAGTTGATCATTTATGGTAACTGTATTAAGTCATTTTCTATAGTATTCAGACATTCAATGTTATACACAGGTAAGACATATTGCTGCTTAATTTCTTCAATTTTTTGTTTATATACATTGAAGATATTCTAGGTCATAGAGTAACGAATTATTAAATTTCCACAGGCCCTTTCCATGTTCTAGTTTGCTAAAATTCAATTCCAAAGTAATAGGGGAGTGATCTGATCTGTAGCTTGCGTTTATTTCCGATTTCCGGATATACTGACTGAAATCATTATTTGTTAAAAACAAGTCCAATCTGGCTTGTTGGGCAGTGTTGGGCTTTCGCCAAGTGAAACATTTTGCATCACCGTTTATGACTCTAAAAGTATCTATTAGGTTTTCATCATTGATTACAGAAGATAACAATTCCCTCGACTTCTTATTATTATTCCATGTTTTATAGTTGGCATAATCAATATTCACATCAAGTACTAGATTAAATCTCTACATAAAATATATGACTTATTTCCTATGGTCTCTATTATATTCAACAGTTAACTATAAAACAAAGGAGTAGCATTATTTGGTCCATAAATAGTACACAGAGTAAATCTATGGTTATCTATTGTTAAATCGAGAATTAATAAATTTCCCTTTGTATCTTTTTCTTGGTTGTGCACTTTTTCATCTAGATTTGCCAAACATTTATTAAATAAAATACATACTCCTCTTGAATTAGACGTGCCAAAACTAAAATAGCATTCCCCATCCCAATTAGAATAAATTTGTTTTTCCATTGAAGAATTGAAATGGCAATCCTGTAAACAATATATATGGGCATTTAGACCTTTTAGATATTTAAAAACATCAACTATTTTCGAAACATTATTAAGACCTCGACAGTTGTATGATACAATCTTTAAATTATCCATTCTCAATACAAAGGGTTACATTTTCGTTAACACACCATGTACAACAAAAGCCATTAACAATTGCCGCAGTCAATACCCAATACATAATCTCTGTCAATACACAATACATAATCGCAGTCAATGCACAATACAATTTATCTTTGTCCAAACAAACAAAAAGGCAATAAAAATATGCTATAGTTATCAAAACTTTCCTTAACTTAACACACAGCATGGCAAACGTACACAAATAAACAGAAAAGAATAAAGAGAATGACAAGAACAGTGAGAAATAAAACATATGCAGTGTACAAACAGTGCACGAAAAATTGCCCTAAATATAAGACATAAATATTCGGTACATCAGGTAAAAAAGATATGCTATAGCTAAATATTCAATAAACCAAGCTGATCGTTTAATTGTCTACCCTCTAATTGTATAATCCAATATAATTATAGGAAGCAATATTTAGACAACAAAGAAAAACAGTCATGGTAAAACATAGATTCATTATACAGTTATGTAGGCTGAGCAAAAGTTCAATTAATTGGAGCAAACACGGGGTGCTGTATCAACATAAATCTTAAGTAGTTATTGTGTTTATTTAGATCTTTTCATTTTGTGGGTCGTCTCCAAAGCTTGTGCAGACGATGCAAATAGTAAAAACACTCCACCAAGCTATATAACCATCAATTTTCAGCACAACAACATGTAAGCTGGCCTTATATATAATAACATGCCTTACTCCCCTTCAGATGCAAGAAGCATTTAACGCTCTTTTTTCAGTTTCAAACAAACCTTTATTTGTCGTAGGTGTTATCCTGTGTATGGACATCTATGATCCTTCTATCTTTGAAAGAAGTTGTTGATGCCCTTCACGCTTCACATGATGATGGACTAAACAAGATTTCAACATGACATTCATGGGTGCATAGATATCATTCAGGAGAAGTGCCATGCTTAAGAAGCATTACACTACACTTTCTTTAATTAGAGCAAATTTGTAATTGCTCTCCTTTGTTTTTCTATAATGAAACTTTTCAGGACTAAAACTCAGATACGATACAAGATTTTAACATGATATTCATGGGTGCATAGATATCTTTGAAAAGTGCCATGCTTAAGAACCATTACACTACACTATCTTAAATAAGAGCACATTTGTTATTATGCTCCTTAGTTTTTCTATGATGTAACTTTTCAGGGCTAAAAATCAGATACTATACAATATTTCAACATGATATTCATGTGTGCATAGAACTCAATTAGAAGTGCCATGCACACAAACCATAACCATACATTTTATTAAATAGGAGTTATTGCCCTTTGTTGTTTTTGTACAATGCAACTATTCAGGGCTATATATGAGATACAGATACAATACACGTTTGTGACATAAAAGTTCAAGTTATTGCCTTGTTCATCCATCTTTAACCATCAATAAACACAATTAAATTGGCGGAGGATATGAATTCAACAAATTTCCTTGTTTCAAATGACCTTGGTTGTTTGTTCGTGCAGTAGTTATTTTTGAAAATTTATTAAAAATTCAAGTGTCAATGTGTGCCTTCTTACGGTATGGACAACCGAATGCGTCATCTTACTTGACCATTGGACCCCTTGACAACCGTTTCTGCAAGTCGCAAAACCATAAAACACACAGAAGAAAAAAATGCTGGTCGAGCAGCATTTTAATGCTGCTCGAGCAGCAAATTACTGCTCGAGCAGCATATTTGCTGCTCGAGCAGTATCTAGATTCTGCTCGACCAGCAAAATTCCTGCCCGAGCAGCATTTTTTTCTGCTGCAGCAGAAAAATCCTGCTCGACCAGCATTTATTTTTAGAATAAGCCCTTGAACCCGTCAGCCAATCAAATTTGAGCTTACAAACGGACGACATAAGCTACCTCTACGGAAACGAAATAGACCTGACAATAACTTTAGAAAAACTGCAACAAACTCATAATCTGTGTTTTAATCAATTATTATAAAAATTTCATCCTTTTTTTGTAGTTGTTCATAAAATAATAATTAAGCTTTGAAATCTATAAGTCATGTAGGAACATGCAAATATGGCTGATCAATTGCTCCAACGTTACATGATTTATGCCTATGTGTAATCTTATTCTGATTGGCTGATGCCATAATCTAAAAATAAATGCTGGTCGAGCAGGATATTTCTGCTGCAGCACAAAAAAATGCTGCTCGAGCAGTAAATTGCTGGCCGAGCAGCATCTAAATGCTGGCCGAGAAGCATCTAAATGCTGCTCGATCAGCAATTTCCTGCTCGAGCAGCATTTAAATGCTGCTCAAGCAGCATTTTTTTCTGCTGCAGCAGAAGTTAAAGTTTCGACCCCTTTGGTGCGCCATACAAATACATCTGCTACATACGGAAACTGAGCTGCAAGGCTATGTTTTTGCTAAATCTATGTATTTATCTTACATATGCTAATAATTAGGGCTGCAAAGGATATCCGAAATATCCGAGATTCGCGGATCCCAAAATTCCCAAATGAGAACAATAATTTGTTATCCGAAACACACTTCCAATTTGTTAATGTCAACACGACGTTTGCAAATGCTTCCCATATAGTCATCATGTATTTTTCCCGACAAAAGAGCGCGAAAATTATGCGGCGATGTACAAGGTCGAGGTATACCACCTATGGAAAGCGTGCTTGTATTGAGTTTTTGATACAAACTTTGTAGCGCAGAGAACATTGAATTCTGTTGTTTTCCGTTAAAAGTTTCTTTGGTATTTTTTAACGCAATTATATCGCGAATAATTTGATATTTCCTCTAAAAAAAATTCAAATCAAACATCTTTATCGTCACGGTATTTCAGTTGAGTAATTGTACTGTATACTGATTCAAGAGAACATCTGGACGGAACTGGATTAAGTGTTGGGCGTTATAAAACCACGAATTGCATGTCTACTAACCTAGTGTGTAGACTGCAGCTGTCTGCGATGTTTGGACAAAAGAGATCGCGGCCGAATAGTGTAAAACGCGATTTTTTTTAAATTTTCGGATAAACAAATTGCAGTCGGGGGTAAACTGACACGGTCGGTCGGGTTACCTGAAACAAACATGTTTTTAGGCCTCATTTATACAGTCCAACCTGCCCGAGCAACCGCCTGTTAATAGCGACCAACAGTCAATAACGACCTCACCGATCTCCTCCCAAACGAGTTCACTATAAATTGAACCTGAGAATAAAGCCCACCTGCGAACAAAGACCAAAGACCGCCCTTTTACATTCCCAAAAGTCTATTTTGATAGCTTACAACGACCACTGCAATCATAAAAATCAACGATTTCGCAACTTTCAAAAAACAAAATGCCCACCATGACGCTGTGTAGTCACGTGATACACATCTTACCAGTGGAATCGTCGGTCGCTATGGGGATATTGGCAAGTGACAGTTTATTGCACTCGATAGCATTTGTTTATTTAGCACGCATTGCTAATTGGTAGTCGCCTGCTTCTTTTATGCAATTGACGGTTTGTCAAAAGTGTAAAAATTTGCCTTTGTATTTAAGTGACTCGCGATTAATGTACTAATTGCCGAAAATATCAAAGACAAGTTTGGGGCTTTCATCAACTCATTAAGGAAATTAACGGTTTCATATCAATAACGATGCCCTAAATACAAACATTTTGATAGTCATTCCCTTCTTAAATTTCTCCGTGATGAGACGTGCATATATTATAGAAAAGTAAATTGTCAGTTCAGGTTTACCATCATGGCTTCCAAGCGTAAGTTCTTGACGTTGGAAGAACGTGTTAAGGTCATTCGTTTGTTAGGTAAAGGACACAGTTGAAGACGAGTGGCTAGTGATCTTGGTAAGGGAATGGAAATAATAAATATAAAATCAAAACTGTGTTTTCAATCCTTTATTTCATTAAACATGCATAAGTATTAAAACATTAAAACAATAGAGCACATACATAGATATAGTACCTGCTTAAAAACTAAGAGCATATTTTGCAAAGTTTCAATCGACCCTGGGAATCAAGACCACCTTTGAACAAAGACCACCTTTGAACAAAGACCACAACGACCAACTCCCGTGAGTGGTCTTTATTGACAGGTTAGACTGTATATTATTGTATCGTTTCAAAACCGATTTTGACCAGGTTTTCAATGTCAACCTCGATATAACATATATTTCAATTAATTTATGTAAAGTGTATTTCTCGCTATACGAGACTAAGACTAAAAACAGTAAATGTTTTTTTTACCAATAAAGACATTTGACTTGATTTGATTTTGTAGAGAAAGAAAATCCCGTCAACACATTATCGTACTGATAAGTCTAATCCGCTAATTGGTTGGAAAAAATAGATCGCTTATTGTCAATATGTATAATACCTGACGGACATTGCGAAAAAAAGTACCATCTCCGTGTATTGTGGTATTTTAAAATTATATATTGTATACATATTTGGGCAAGAAAAATGCAAGCCAGTTGTAATTTCCATCCTGTAATTGTATTTGTTGTCAAATAGTACATGTATAATCAATTGCAAATAAAGCAAATCACTTATATTTGTCATCAGCTGATAATTAAGCTAAGTTTTCGAAACACAACCTTCGCACACCGTTACGTGTCGTGATGAAATGCATGTTTGTTATGGCATGTCTCTTCTTCTTCATTATTTTTTATCGAGTGCACCGGGATTGTCTCCCATATGGCCATCGCCCCCAGAAAGACGTGTTAGTTGGTTACGGGGGATAGTGCAAGATACAGGAGACACCCCGTTCCAGAGGTGACCCTGGGTCTTTTAGTGCCCAGTGTATAGCACCTAGTACACTGCACCTCGGTTTAACGTCTCATGCGAAAGACGAGTTAGTAGGTTAGGTGCAGCGGGGGATCGAACCAGCGATCTCTGGATTGTGAAGCCAGTGTGTTACCACTAGACCACGGATCCGCTACTGGCATGTCTCCATTTTCGTTCTTCTAATTAAACTTATTTTCATTCGCAGTTTGTTGTTTTCGGGAGAAATCATAAGTTTAGGAATTATTCAATTATCTTTGGAGTTTGTAAATTGTTAAGAGGTGTTAGATAATTAACGTTAATCAATCCACACTTATATTGGTTTGATAACAAAGTTTGTTGACGGGATTTAATCTCTAATCATCTCTTTTACCAAACCAATTAGCGGATTAGACTAATTACTTCAACAAGGTGCTGACGGGCTTTATCGATCGTCTTTAATCGGGTGCCGTTTGTCCGTGTATACAATTAAATCGGATGCCGATTGTCCGGGTCGACAAATTTACAGGGTGCCGACTGTCCGCGTATGCAAAAAACACTGGGTGCCGATTGTCCGGGGGCCGTTTGTCCGGACACCCCTGAATACACTCAAAGAATTAATCTATAAGTGAAAACCAAAGCAGCTTTAATGAAAATAACTATCTTTAGTCTAAAGAAGCTATGCATCGTTAAAAATGAACAAATACAGCAAATACCTTATTTAATGTAAAAAGAAGTTCACAATCTGTCAAATAAACTGATATAAATATCAGTTACTGCTAGTCTAGAAGTTGCTTCAAAAATTTAGTTTATAAAATAAGTCTAACTTAATCTAAAGAACACAATTTATGGAGAGTGGAAAACTCCAGTGACTCAAATGTTAAAAATAAGAAGAATTTATAAAAGTTATTTCAATCAAAAGAGTTTTTCTAATTTAGAAAATGCCAAAGAACAAGGTTGCCATGGAAACAGTTTCATAGCACTGTAGTCTGCTAAATACACCAGTAGGTTAACTTGGCTTATCAGTAAAGATCAAAGATAAGGCTCTACAGTGCATTAGTACATGTACAGTTATTTTATTACATAGGTTTATTAAATTGCATGCAAACTACTGTCTTTATGTACACCACATTTTATGAAAGAAGTCCCAGGTTTATACAAGGGAGTTAACTATTAGAAAGTAGGTACAGGTTATCTTTCTTTAACATTATGGCTTATCACAACTAGACTGTTCAAATGCTTTCACTATATACATATTGAGAAAACTTCCTCATCCCCTGGCAGCCATGTTTTTCTGGACCATTTTCGAACTCAACCGTCATATCCAGAAAACACATGTTCTGACCAAATTTCATGAAGATTGGAGCAAAAATGTGACTTCTAGAGTGTTCACATGTTTTCACTATATACATATAGAGAAAACTGCCCCGCCCCCTGGCGGCCATGTTTTTTCACCGATCTGGACCATTTTCGAACTAGTCCAAGATATCAATGAAACCAATGTTTTGACCAAGTTTCAGGATGATTGGACAAAAAATTGTGATTTCTAGAGTGTTAACAATGTTTCTCTATAGCCATATAAGGAATACTGCCCTGCCCCCTGGTGGCCATGTTTTTCAAGGGACCGGAACCATTTTTGAACTCAACCAACAAATCATTTAGATAAACATTTTGACAAAGTTACATGAAGATTGGGCAACAAATGTGACTTCTACAGTGTTCACAAGGTTTTTCTTTTTTTTGACCTAGTGACCTAGTTTTTGACCCAGCATGACCCAGTTTCGAACTCAGTCGAGGTATCAATGGGACAAATGTTCTGACCAAGTTTCATGAAGATCAGACAATAAATGTGGCCTCTGGAGTGTTCACAAGGCAAATGTTGACGCCGCACGCCGGACAAAAGGCGATCACAAAAGCTCACCATGAGCATGTTGTGCTCAGGTGAGGTAAAAAGGTACTTGGTAAGATTTTTTAACACTTGTTAGGATTAGTATTCTGGACTTTGAGCAGTTAAACTGGCTTCTCTGTGGGTTGAGAATGTGACAACATTAACAGCTTAGACATGTAACCATCAGCGTCAGTGGAACGGCGTTATTCATGCAAGAGTGGCTCATGTGACCCTGAAAAAAATTCATTTGTACTAGCATTTAATCCTTACAATAGTCAAGCGTTGAGTTCCATGAATCGCGTTGATTATCATCGAACATAACATTTACACATGGTTTGACCCATAGTTGCAACTCTACTTATATTATCAGTTTCAAACAATGTGCAGCACGAGAAGCGATTGTTTAAATTAACGGTTAATTGGGCTTTCATGTGCTAGGCTCATCAGGAACGGTTCCAGGAATAGCATGCCTGATGGCATGCTCCAGGGTCTCTGTTTTCAGTGGCATACTTAGGGAGCTGACAAACAAATCTCTTTTGTAATGTCATCACATTATCACACTATAACCAAAGAGCCATAATCCTTCCAAAGTATGTTGGGTCTTTATGTTGATGTTTACTTAGGTCACAGATAAATAAACACAAAAGAACAGTGAACAAAATCATTTGGCTTTATCATTTTAATAGCAAAGGCATTAAGGTGAATCAAATGTAAATAATCACACTGAACAAAATATTACAGATATCAACATACTGTACAAACATTGAATTTAAAGTTTCTGATATTCTACAAAATATCCAAAGCAACAAGACCTGTTCTATGACATGGAGCTTGACTATTCGTCCGCTTTGATAGAATAATGTACATTTTCTACAGGTCACCCAAATATTTAACACAAAGACAAAAATAAATATTATGTAGTACATATATTGTACATGTATATGTAAGTTTAAAGCTAGAATTTGATACATTGAAAGAATACGTGTGACCAGTCTAGGAAACTTGATTTTCAACTTTTTACTACTTGGCTGCATTTATGTAACTTTGAAGGCAATGTACAAAATTCCAGCACATTAACTAAAAATTCAAGGCATTAAGCAGAAACAATGATTTTCTAGTTCAAGCAACAATGACATTCTTCCACTCTAGGTACGCATGAAAGCTATCTACAAACAAAATTAAAGCATAACATCTCAATAAAAACTAAAATTATTGAGCAGAAACTCTTTCAATGTTGAGTATCAGTGACCTTGACCCCACTGGTCCCAAATGCCCGGGCTGGATCAGCTTGTAAACAACACATACACATTATATAAGCAAAATATGTCCATCTTAACTGAAGTTCTTGAATGCACCCTTTTTTTAGCAACATTGACCTTGACCCAAGAAGCCCAAAATGCCCCATTATGATAGATCTGAATGTCAGCAAGTACAATAATTCTGCTAAATTGCAGGGTCAGGGTCGACATATGGTTGAGTAGTATATCTTTGCTTGGTGAATATTCAAGCTAAAAACTACAAATATATTGCAGGATATAACATAATTAAATATTAATAACATAAATTTACTTCATTTCTGAAAGAAATATTAGTGATGAGAATTATTAATCATACTTTCTTACCTTCAATTAACATACAGTATGTATGGAATTAACTGTAGATCTATTATTTTGCTTATTATCAGCACATTGGTTCATAAAGGGACGAATCCCTTTCTTACATAAGCAAGTACATTATATCCTCATCATATTAAACTGATGGTTGTTTGCCAGTAAATACTAGCATTACAACTACACATTTCCCCTGCTTGTCGGTCGACACAACCTTACAATCACATCACAGTCTTAGAACATCCTACACTGATCATATGTACACATGTATCTAGCATAATATACAAGATTACAACATAACCATTCATAACAATTGGTATTTACAAAAATGTTTATAATTATACAGTGGAACTATGAAAACACTCATGTGTGTGTAAATTAAGGACAATGACTATAATGTTTAGATGGTGGTTTTCTTGTATAATTACATTACCACTTTTTCTATAAAATATGGGGCTACAAAAAAAACGTTTAACTTTATCATCATGTGTACAATTTTGTTTAACTAGTCAATATTTCATAACAATAACAACACTGTTAAGATATACATGCATTACTAGAACCACACAGTTGTACCAAGTTTATGTTAATTACTCACGAAATTTGTTCGCCTATGACAGCTAATGCCAGTATGTACCATATGTAGGTTTCATCCTCAAATATTGCAAAAAACTGAATAGGCAAAAAGTATCATTTCAAAATAATGAGTAAAAATAACTAATTGTTAAAACAACTTTATCATTTAGTAATTCAAAGAGAAAATTGTATGAAGATACAACATACTTGTTCAATAAATGTTTTAGAACAAATTAAAAATTATGATGACTGAAGAAGACAAATTTAGAACTTGACCAAACACAAATACTAACATAGGAATACAACTGCCAAATGTTAAAAAAAAGCACAATTTGTTATGAACGACAACAGGTAAAGCTATCATTACTCATCAAAATAGTTCAATACAACTCAGTTAATAAGCACCATTATATAGAACATTACTGCTACATCATAAGGACTTGGTTTTTATAAACAGGTAAATAGGCATTATTTCAATATAGTTAACCCTTTGCATGCTGGGAAATTTGTCTTATGCTAAAATGTTGCCTGCTGAATTTCTAAAATTAGCATTTTCTTCTATTTTTTTAAAAGAATACTATCAGAATAGCAAACAGTTTGGATCCTGATGAGACGCCAGGTTCTGTGTCGTCTCATCTGGATCCAAACTGTTTGCTTAGGCCTTCAAAATTCGGTTCCAGCACTGAAAGAGTTAAGTGAGAAATCATTAAAACAAGGGGACAAAGATGGCACTGGGTAACTTATCTGAACTAACAATATGGCATGTCTTAATTAAACTAATTAGAATGACATGTCTTAAATAAATTATAACGGCATGTACACATTTTAAATAGTGAGTGCAGAGATTGTAACACTGTTAACAACAACCAAAAACCTACAGTCATGTTGTTTTAACAATCAAGATGTTCTTGGCATACATCCTGTGTAATTGGCACAGCAGATGACTGAATTAAATAGTTGATAAGTGACAAATAAACACAAAAACTCACAATAGTTCCATTTGTGTTTTGTTGAGTTAGAAAAGAGTTCTTTATTTCAACTCTATTTATTTAAGCATGATTGTATCAAAAGCCCATGGTTGATTAAGACAATCTGGATTCATTTCCTGAGTAGAATCAGTACTTGGACGTATCTATTTCTTCCAAAAGTAAAGCCAAAAACAAATAATTAATTTTTTAACAGCAGAGCCTAATGATGCTGGAACTAAAAAGTGATCACTAGTATTAAATTGACAATGCCAATATACAATCATATGTATTCAGGCAGTGGTAACACTACCACATGTGTGTACATACTGAAGTTACTGTAAGATGCATCGTTATCTCTCTACCCTGTATGATGAGTGTATCCCCCATGGTAATATGCCATCACTCCAATGGTATTATTCAATCCCTTCAGTCCTTGATCTCACATTTTGAACACGTACATTTATGCTTATTTGGACTGCATTTCTCTCAAGCACTGCTCTAACCTAACCTTACATGTTAATTAAGCCGGTCAACACACTCTCCACGCAAATTTTGTGCAAATCTTGAAGAAGTTCTCCCCACCCAGTACAAACACACAGAGCCGATGTAGAGAATGCATTTAATCCAAGCTGGTGGACATGGCCTCCAATTGCTTCAGTTTTTTAACCTGGAAGTAACATGGAAACAATATATAATAGCTCATATTTATTCTGTTTAAATAGCAAGTAACACTTTTCTTTAAATAAATATGTGTAGTATAAAAGTTTTAAAACATGTTCCAATTTAAAATTTGCAGAAAATTGTTGTTTGGATATCCTAATTTCCCTAGTTACTATTTCAAACATATAAATATATATTATGTATGTAATAATATAAATATTCAATGTAAAAGACAATGCTCAGAAACAAGGGCTGTTTGTAAAACATGCATGCCCCCCATATGGGCTGTAAGTTGTAGTGGCAGCCAGTGTGTGAATACGTTTTTTGTCACTGTGATCTTGACCTTTGACCTAGTGACCTAAAAATCAATAGGGGTCATCTGCCAGTCATGATAAATGTACCTATGAAGTTTCATGAACCTAGGCCAAATTATTCTTCAGTTATCATCAGGAAACCATTGTACTGTTTCAAACCACTGTGACCTTGACCGGTGACCTAGTGACCTGAAAATTAATATGGGTCATCCGCCAGTTATGATAAATGTACCTATGAAGTTTCATGATCCTAGGCGTAAGCATTCTTCAGTTATCATCCAGAAACCATTTTACTATTTCGAGTCACTGTGACTTTGACCTGAAAATCAATAGGGGTCATCTGCCAGTCATTATCAATGTACCTATGAAGTTTTATGATCCTAGGCGTAAGCATTCTTGAGTTATCATCCTGAAACCATTTTACTGTTTTGAGCCACTGTGACCTTGACCTTTGACCTAGTGACCTGAAAATCAATAGGGGTCATCTGCCAGTCATGATCAATGTACATATGAAGTTTCATGATCCTAGGTCTAAGCATTCTTGAGTTATCATCCAGAAACCATTTTACTATTTCCAGTCACTGTGACATTGACCTTTGACCTAGTGACCTGAAAATCAATAGGGGTCATCTGTAGAGCTTCAACGATTCACCAACAGCTCGATTCGATTCGATTTCAGACACTCCGATACTGATTTTTTCGATTCGATTCACCTTCAAACCTTGTTTTATCATATAATCACTATTATGCCTCAAAATTAACATTTCTGTTCAAATGTGATTTGAATAAAAAACACATAAAAAAGAAAAGCAAATTAGGACTCAACTTTAATATAAAAACTTCCGACTAGAAGATTGTGTTGATTACACAATAATATAAAATATAAATAAATAATCATGAGAACGTATCTGGAATCAGTTGAATGGTAGTACTATCACTATTATACTTTTACCCAAAACCGCTATAAGCATGTCTACCATTGTGCCATGACGGCATCACCTGTAACCTGTAGGACAAATCACATTCTCTAATAAACTTACTCCAACAGAAATAGAACTACTTTTCTGGCTGGCGACTTGAGAAGTTGCACTTGTGCGACCTCATAGTCTTGCTAAATCAACGTTATGTTTGCGTTTGACATATTGTGTTAGATTAGTGGTTGAGCCGGACTTAGCGTACGCCACATCCGTGAAGCACAGTTTACACTTTGCTTTATTGGTAGGGCTACCATCCAGAAACCCAAAATACTGCCACACTTTTGATTTTAGCTTCTTAGGCGCATCTGATAATTTCATTTTGTCGGCAACAACTTGTTCAGCCATTTTGACGCTTTTTTCGAAAGTAGACCGTAACGGGCTTATTGATTGGATGACTAAAGTAATAAGCAACCAATAGCGCGCGTCATAATTACAGGTAAAGATAAAACCTACACCTTCCTGTATCAATAGTCAGAATACAGCGCGCTAAACGTATCTATGTATATATATGTATATATGTTAAAGAATCGAATTGAATTTGGTAGGTTTGGTATCGTAATCGAATCGAAGCATTTCGAATTGATTTTCGATGAATCGGATCGAATCCTTGCAGCTCTAGTCATTTGCCAGTCATGATCAATGTACCTATGAAGTTTCATGATCCTAGGCCTAAGCTTTCTTGAGTTATCATCCGGAAACCATCTGGTGGATGGACCGACCGACGGACGGACAGACCGACATGTGCAAAACAATATACCCCCTCTTCTTCGAAGGGGGGCGTAATAAAATAGTTCTTTGATTCACAATAGTGCATATCGTAAACATTGAGGATTTAAAACACCCACATTTCAGTCAAGAAATATTGTCATTGAAATGACAACATACATCTAACACAACCTAACTGCCTAACACTGGTTCACACCATTACCACATGATGTTCAAACATTTTGTACAACTCAAATTTTTACTTTTACATAAGCAACAAACACTTCCAGTTTTTGTAACTAGTGCATATTAGGTGACACAGAGCTTTTGCGAGAGCTTCATTTAAATTGAGGATACCTTTAATATTATGTATAAAACTAACAAGATTTACCTTGTGCTTTGGACAAAGAAGTGAGAAATTCTCCTCATCCAAGAAGCAATCTGCAAAAAATGAGAAACATGGATGTATAATTGACATCAAAATGCTGTAACTGGAACTAACATAATTTATTTATTGAAATAAAAGGAGGCAAATCAACATTTTAAACAAGAATGAAAAACGACCTGTTAGCTTTCAGCAGATTCTAATTATCTTCATGTTAAAAAATCAAACTTGATAATATATATTATACACTTTTAGTTATTTATGATGTTTCGATATTCAAATACAAGTCATTTAATAACAAATACAAGTCATTTAATACCATCATCGGGAAATTTACCAAATCGGATAAACTAATACCACTCAACTCTTATTTCAATATATTTATTTGCTATTGCTTTGTCCATTTGTCCTTCATGAAGTAACTCTTCAGCAAAGCATAGGAGGCACTGTCGCTGTAAATACCTTGTACAGTGTACAGACTGGTATAAAAGTGAACAAGAGCACCGCCTTGCGGGTGCAGACGGCTCATCTATTTTTCTTTTTAAAGGTGTAGGGACCTATCTCAATTTCAATCACAAAGGAGGGAGGGGTGGAGTTGAGAGGGGTGTATAGTGTGGGAGTGTGGTCATTTATTACATTATCTTCCAAAAATGCAAAAAAATTAAACAAATTTAGGGGGGGATTTTTAGGTGGGATGGTTGGACAGTATTTCAAAAATAAAATAATAAAAATAAATATTTGTGATTTTTAACCATGTTTGAAGAAAACAAGAGATGTGTTTGTCAGAAACACAATGCCCCCTATTGTGCCGCTTTAAAAAAAAAATTGTTTGTTTTTGTTTACCTTTGACATTGAAGGATGACCTTGACCTTGAACTTTCACCACTCAAAATGTGCAGCTTTATGAGAATGCCGCTTTGAAATATATTTTTTTGACCTTTGACCTTGAAGGATGACCTTGACCTTGAAGGATGACCTTGACCTTGAACTTCCACCACTCAAAATGTGCAGCTTCATGATAACACCGCTTTGAATATTTTTTTTTACCGTTGACGTTGAAGGATGACCTTGACCTTGAAGAATGACCTTGACCTTCCACCACTCAAAATGTGCAGCTTCATGAGAACGCAGCTTTGAATTTTTATTTTTGACCTTCAAGAATGACCTTGACCTTGAAGAATGACCTTGACCTTGAACTTCCACCACTCAAAATGTGCAGCTTCATGAGAACGTCGCTTTGAATTTTTTATTTAATTTTGACCTTGAAGGATGACCTTGACCTTGAACTTCCACCACTCAAAATGTGCAGCTTCATGATATCGCTGCTTTTAATTTTTATATTTTTTTGTTCGTGACCTTAAAGGATGACCTTGACCTTGAAGGATGACCTTGACCTTGAACTTTCACCACTCAAAATGTGCAGCTTCATGATAACGCCGCTTTGATTTATTTTTTTTTACCTCTGACCTTGAAGGATGACCTCGACCTTGAAGTATAACCTTGACCTTGAACTTCCACCACTCAAAATGTGCAGCTTCATGAGAACGCTGCCTTGATTTTTTCTTTTACCTTTGACCTTGAAGGATGACCTTGACCTTGAACTTCCACCACTCAAAATGTGCTGCTTCATGAGAACGCCGTTTGAATTATTTTTTTAGACCTTGAAGGATGACCTTGACCTTCCACCACTCAAAATATGCAGCTTCATGAGATACACATGCATGCCAAATATCAAGTAGCTATCTTCAATATTAAAAAAGTTATGGCCAATGTTAAAGTTTTCAGACGGACAGACGCCATATATTTGACATTTGACCTTGAAGGATGACCATGACCTTCACCTTTCACCACTCAAAATGTTCAGCTCCATGAGATACACATGCATGCCAAATATCAAATTGCTATCTTTAATATTGAAGAATTTATGGCCAATGTTAAAGTTTTCGGATGGACAGACACCATAAATTTGACATTTGACCTTGAAGGATGACCTTGACCTTCACCTTTCACCACTCAAAATGTGCAGCTCCATGAGATACATGTACACATGCATGCCAAATATCAAGTTGCTATCTTCAAAAGTGAAAAAGTTATGGCCAATGTTAAAGTTTTTTTCGACGGATGGACAGACTGACTGACATACTGACGGACAGTTCAACTGCTATATGCCACCTTGCCGGGTGCATAAAAATTATTTTTTTGGTGTGGGTGGTGGGGGGTGTATAGTGTAAGGGTGTGGTGATCATTTATTAGATGATCTTTAATTAAAAAAAAAATAATGGGGGGGGGGATTAAGGGGTGAATCGGGGGGATGGTTTGGGTGGAGTCTATTGTGGTATGTCAGGTAAGAGTTGTTTTGTCAAAGTATCAATCGAATCTAATCATAAACAAGATTTCTTTGAGAAATACAATGCCCCCCAGTAAGCCAAATATGAAGTTGCTATGTAGTTTATCAGGGTTGCCACCAACCTGATGAAATAAAATTCCCCGACTTTTCACTGACTTTTAGTAGTAATAGTAGTAGTAGTAGTAGTAGTAGAAGTAGTAGTAGTAGTAGTAGTAGTAGTAGTAGTAGTAGTAGTAGTAGTAGAAGTAGTAGTAGAAGTAGTAGTAGAAGTAGTAGTAGTTGTAGTAGTAGTAGTAGTAGTAGTAGTAGTAGTAGTAGTAGTAGTAGTAGCAGTAGCAGTAGCAGCAGCAGTAGCAGCATTACAATACCAATACTTAAGAATGATCAAATGGGAAAAGGTAACCTAGCACTGGCAGTAAATATGGGGCTCATTTACAGGTCAGATTTGGAATCTCTGCTGTAAAATGAGATTTTGAATGAATTAAAGGGAGGCAAATCTGTAATAAAAAGAACATGCATAAACCGTAGTTGTTTCCCTTGTTTGAACCATGCTTAATCCTTATAATGCCTATTTCCAGTAACTGTGACCTTCACCTGTGACCTTGACCTTTGACCAAGTGACCTCAAAATCAATAGGGGTCATCTGCGAGTCATGATCAATGTACCTATGAAGTTTCATGATCCTAGCCCCAAGCGTTCTTGAGTTATCATCCAGAAACCACCTGGTGGACGGACCGACCTACCGACCGACCGACATGAGCAAAGCAATATACCCCCTCTTCTTCGAAGGGGAGCATAACAGGGTTCGACACTAAGGCACGTCCGACAGACATTGTCTAGTAAGATCGGTGGTTGGGCTAGTAAAACTGTGGGCTAGCTTGTCCGACTGGTCGTACATAACAAATCTATACTGATTCATATAACTATACCTAACCGAAAACCTTTTTCTCTTAATGTGTAAAATAACTCGTATCCGTTATTTACATCAGAACAAAACTAGCGTATATAAATAAACGCGGAGAATTCACATGATTCATCACTATTTTTAGACGCGAAGGAGAGCTTCCCGCAGAAATTGCTTGTTTCCATTGGTCAAGTTGTCATGAATATTAATGATTTTCTGAAGTGTCTTAGAACTTTACATCATGTTTTTACGACTTCTATTGACAATTGACATCAATGTCAACATTTTGGCGTAGCAGACGAGAGAATGTTATTTAAAGAATGGCTTTGTTCAAGATTGGATTTTCATCCGACAAATAAGTTAATAAAGAAGAATCCGACGGTAAAACTGACACAGATTATGCTGGAAAAAGGGCCTTGGAGCTGTGGTTGCATGGAGCACAGCGGTAAAGGAGGCCAGAATTTGATGACCTTGAATAAATGTCACCTGCTGTACAGACATCATTTATTTAACTGGTGATAAACAGTGAAATTATAACAAACAATTTATGTTGTTAAATAGTTTTATTTTATTTTTTACTCTTTGCATCAAAATGACTTTCTTGTGTTCACTAATTATTTACTGATAAATAATTGATTAAACAGTTACACGACACAATTGTGTTTATTTGTTATGTCATTTATGGTCTAGTAGACATCATATTCGGGCTAGTACATTTTAAGAGGAGCTGGTCCGATGGTCTGGCTGTAAAAAAAGTTTATGTTGAACCCTGCATAATAAAGAAGTTATGGCAATTTGAGCAAAATTTAATAATTTGACCTTGACAGTCAAGGTCATTCAAAGGTCAAGGTAAAATTCAACTTGCCAGGTACAGTACCCTCATGATAGCATGAAAGTATTTGAAGTTTTAAAGCAATAGCCTTGATACTTTAGAAGTAAAGTGGATCTAAACACAAAATGTAACCATATATTCAAAGTTACAAGTAAAAAAAGGGCCATAATTCCGTAAAAATGACAACCAGAGTTATGCAACTTGTCCTTTACTGTCCCCTTATGATAGTTTGCGAGTGTTCCAAGTATTAGTGTTTTATCCAGGCCGTTTTAGCGTGGCGCGGCGCCACGCCGCTTTTTTGAAGCGCCTCGCTGCCCCTTTCAAAGCAAATCAGCGCCACGCTGCCCTTTTCAGAGGCCGCCGCCCTGTTTTCCGCCTTGCGCGACCTTATTGATAACATCTTAATTGCCTCTTAACCAAGCTTCTAAGCCGACTTTTATCAGCGAAGATTCGCGCGGTTGTGAATACGTCATGCGTGAATAACCATGTGTCAATATCAATCGATAATTTCAGTGGCTTTGTAACACCAATCGGTCCGGATACAATCGTGCACAGTTACATAGGAGACTTGATGAAAACCTCGATGTTATTCACGTGGAAATTGTGCATTTCATGCATAATTCAGTTATATCAAAACATTTATTTTTACGCGTAATTAAATTTTAAAAAAAACACCAGTTGTATCTGTAAAATATTGATTTGATTTCAATTTAATGCAAAACAGTTTTAAGTTAATAAAAATTAATTTAAAACAGGGCTTGCACTAAGCGGCGTACGGCCGTATATTACGCCCGATAATTGTTTCCATACGCCGATTACAAAACCCCATGACGTCCACTGTACTTCCTGAAAATTGGCCATACGCCGAAAATAGCAACCCGTGACATATTAAAGCTGTCGATTAAAATAACGCTCCGCCTCCTATCCAATACAATTGGCGCAGGCTCATATTAAAGCTGTCGATTAAAATAACGCTCCGCCTCCTATCCAATACAATTGGCGCAAGCTCACAGTAGATGTGTGTTGATGAATTGTAGCAGACGACAATCTTAACACGTTTGCTGTTCACGGTTAGGCAGACCGCGCTTAATTGGTGCACGTGCTTGTTTATTGTCACGATGTTTTGATTACAATAACGTGTGAATGGCGGCAAAGAAGTTGATACCCCGTCTTGGACCCTGTTTGACCAAAAGTTGTTAATTGTTGTAACAGTAGTAGGCCTGCACCATTGGTTCAATTAAGAACATTATGACCCGCTTGTAACTTGTCAAAATATGATAATTGGCAAACACAGATATGAATTTTACAAAAATATTGAACTTGTACCACTTATCATTCGTGTTTAGAATGTCGCAACGTACGCTTTACGATTTTGGCATTCCACTTTCGACGAAACGTAAATTAGAAATTGATGCAAATTGCTTTGTAAGCAAAACAAGTTTATATCGGAGACCAATTAACGTGTATTGAATTAATTGACAATGAACAAAAGACAGTACGGCGCCGTTCCTAGTTACACTTTTTGCGAAATAAAATGTACACAATCCAACACGTGGTCATGAAAACAATGACATTACGCAGAACTTTCTGACTATTCAACAAAGTGTTAGTGTTTGTGAATCCCATTTAAGATGCATATAAAGGACTTGTTTGTGCAATGTGTGTAACGTTTTAAATATAAATAATTGTTTAAGAGGGTAACTCATTTAACAGTATTCTAAGACTTCTTTGAAAAGCTATAGTTTGTATAAGATATATATCCTAATGTGTTTAATCTTGTTTTTTGTTACTACATGAAAATATAAAACACATAATAAAATATACATTCTGGATTTTGTTGGTTTAATTATTCAACAATAAATCTCAAAACTATACATACAATGTTTGTGTGTAACAAAGCTTGTTATTAAGTCACTATACAGATATATGTGTGCCCTTTTTATGGATGTCGCGCGCTAAAGTGCCCTTTTTTGAAATTTTGCACCACGCCCTTTTTCCTTCCTGTATAAAACACTACAAGTATGAAAGCAATATCTATGATACTTTAGGGGTAAAGTGGACCAAAACACAAAACTTAACCAAATTTTCAAGTATAAAGGGCCCTAAATTCTGTCAAAATGCCAGTCAGAGTTACATAACATTGCCTGCACAGTCCCCTTACGATAGTAAGTGTTGCAAGTATGAAAGCAATAGCTTTGATACTTTAGGGAAAAAGTGGACCTTAACACAAAACTTAACCAAATTTTCAATTTTCTAAGTATAAAAGGGCACATGATTCTGTCAAAATGCCAGTCAGAGTTACATAACTTTGCCTGCACAGTCCCCTTATGATAGTTAGTAAGTGTTGCAAGTATGAAAGCAATAGCTTTGATACTTAAGGAATAAAATGGACCTAAACACAAAACTTAACCAACATCTTAAATTTTCTAAGTATAAAAAGGGCACATAATTCTGTCAAAATGCAAGCCAGAGTTATCTAACTCTGCCTGCCTAGTCCCCTCATGATAGTAAGTGTACCAAGTTTGAATGCAATAGCATTGATACTTTATGAGAAAAGTGGACCTAAACGCAAAACTAAACTGGACGCCGACACCAAGGTGATGACAATAGCTCTTTTTTTTTTTTCAAAAAATAGATGAGCTAAAAAACTGGTCAAGAGCAATGTCAGACTAGAACTCAGAAGAATGCTTTCATTTGTTGGCTGAACATGATGCTTTATACAGTGTACTACAAGCCTCAAGCAAGAAAATGACCAACCAATGGTGATGAGGTAAATGAAACCGTACTAAAACTTAATCAAACAAAAACCTCATACCAGTTTCTTGAGCACACACATGGTGGTATTTCTGTTGGCAGCCCTTGTTTAAACATCCAATCATTGCACCATTCTCCCCACACACTGAACAGGGCTAAAATCAAGCACATAACAAGGATTTATATACTTTATGCAGTGAGAAAACTAATGTTGTTCGATAAATTATTTTCTGATGCATGAAAACTCACCATTAAAAGCCTATAATTTTTTTTTATATAGAATAATAAAAAAAGTATTGCATACATCTGCAAAAAAGCGATTTTAATTTGCATCCACATTTTGCATAAAGCTTATGAAAACAGTTTTCTGAAATAAATCAGCCTTCAACAAGAGATGTGTTTGTCATAAACACAATGCCCCCTATTGCGCTGCTTTGAAATAAAATCTCAATATATAATTGGCAGGGTTAAGAAATTATCTCCCTTTTAAAGTTGGATTGTATTTTTTGACTTTTGACCTTGAAGAAAGACCTTGACCTGTCAGCACTCAAAATGTGCAGCTTCATGAGATACACATGCATGCCAAATATCAAGTTGCTATCTTCAATATTGCAAAAGTTATGGCCAATGTTAAAGTTTTCAGACGGACACACAGACAGACAGACAGACAAACGGACTGACAGTTCATTTGCTATTTGCCACCCTACCGAGGGGCATACAAATTAAATTAAACAGAAAAGAATAGAACCTAGAATTATTTACTGTTTATGTTATAACATTCTCATAATATTAACAAAGCACTCATAAAAACACTTACAGTTTGACTTGCTATTCTAACTGCCTCCTGTAGACCGTATATTTTGTTCCCAATTAAGAACACACCATCCGAGTATATGGAGCAGCTTTCATGAACCCAAACTTCCTTCCATTCACTAGTATCCATGGAAACACTACACGACCTTTGTCCTCTTTTCTTACCGGTTCCAGGCTGATCCTCCACACGTCTTTTCTTACTGCTATTCATTTGAGGACTCAAATCCAACAGGTCTGTGGACATGGTTTCCACGGTATATGGACCAAACAAATCTCCCAAAAATTTATAACTGCTGTGTTTACCACATAAAGCACAGACCCATTGTTCACTTTGAAGGTTATCACTGCTAGGGGCGAGAACAGACTTGTCTGATGGTAAGTTGGAGATCTCAATTCTAGTTACATTTTGTGTAATCAATTTCGACCTATTTGATCCTTTTGCTTCAATTTCGTCAAATGGATCGTTGACAACAAAACATCTGTCTGGTGTCTCTTTTTCACCTTCAAATACAACTTTTGGACCTTTAAAATTTGCCCATTTATCTCTGGTATCTTTCTTTTTCTTTATTTCTTTTTCATTAGCAGTAATTGATTTAAAGGCTTTTTTCTTTGGACCCATTTCAAAATCAGGATCATCCTCTTCGAATGCTTTCCTTTTGTTTGCTTTCACTGACTTTGATTTCTTTTTGCTTTGTTTACTTGTGACATGTTTTGGAAACTCACTTTTTAATACACAATTTTTAGTTTCTGATGTATCTTCAATCTTACCAATTTCATCCACATCAAGTTTTTGGTCATCTAAATTGTAGATGATATCATCCTCCACAAGAGAAAATTTAAAGTCATTACTTTCTGAATTTATTTCACTTTCTACACAAATAATATCTGGCTCACATTTTGCTTTTAATCTATCATCTGAATTATTGGTATCTTTACCAGTCTTACTTTCAGTATTTTCATCACTTGAATCTGATGTTATTTCAATTATAATCTTTTCATCCTCTTTTGGCGTTACTTTAGAAATGCTATTTTTTCTCAAAGGAGTTTCACTAACTTTACTAGGTACAGCAATAGTCACTTTAGCTGGAGTTGCAGTCTTTTCATTTGCCACACCATTAACAATATTTGTTTTATTGGCATCATCAAGACTTGGGCTTTTACTAGTTCTACTAGCTTTCCTCGTCACCACTTCATTTTTCACTGGACTTCCTCTGGCTTTAGAAAAGGAACTTTGGGTTAACACAGGAGTTTTGTTCCTGGCCTGTTGACTACACTTTTCTTCCTCTTTTTCAGATTCTGACTCAGACCGATCATCTTTTTCCTTTTTTGGAATCTTAATTTTCTTAACTTTACAATACTGTTTAACAGTTTCTTTTGTAAGACGATTTAATGTATCCCTAAGATTTTTTTCAGCTTTCTGTTTAGAAGGTGATCTTGTTTGCTTTGATTTGTTACTGGCATCAGCCTTCTTTTCTGGAGATTTTACATTATTTTCACATTTGTTGTCTTTTTTAGCAAAATGGCCATTTTTCTTTGTATTGTGGTTAACATCCATTGGTATACTAGTTTTGATAAGTCTTTTCTTGGTCTGATTCTTAGGCAAATACTCTTCCTCCTCCTCCACAAACACAAAGTCACCTTGAAAGAATGAAGTGTCTTTGTATTTCACTGGTGTTTTCCTAGATCTCACTCTTCCACAACTAACCACAGACATCGTACCATTTTCATTATCCACCCCTATCGGGCCATCCACCGTATCACAACCCTCTGGGCTTGGATATGCCAAGGAGTCAACATCCGAATCTCCTTGACAGAAATCCAAAGAAACCCGACTTAATCCTCGTGAATGATTTCTGTTAGAAAAGTGCAATCCAGACAAACTATCTGTATCAACCTTTCGTCTGGTTGCTACTGAACAATTGGTTTTATCAGTCCATTTTGAGATCACCACTGCATCAACAACATCCTCACTGTCACATGAGTTACTGGAAGCCAAACCATCAACCATACATGTGTCATCTAGATCACTAAATCTTTGTTCGCCATTATGTAGATCATCACCATCGTAATCACTTGTACCTGATGTATCGCTAGGAGACCCTGCACTGCCCACCCGCATTCTTGAGGACTTTTCAGTTTGTTGTAATGATTGAATTTTGCCAATTGTGTTCTTTAGTTCCATAATATTTACTGGTACATTCTTACACATTTTAGCAATATTTGATTGCACTAAATCAATATTTGACTTTTCTTTTTTACAGTGCTCAAGGCAAATACTAGTTACAATATTACCAGAACTACCGTCAGAAGTGGAATTCCCTGAAACTGTACTTTCTTCATTTACAGAATCTTTCTTTGAAGAGCTTAAATTGTCTTTATAGTCATCAACTGTTTCATTTCCATGCTTGCTTTTTTCTGTAATATGGCTTCCGCTTGTATCTGAACTATTCATGGAAAATGTCTGATCACGCACACAGATTTCTAGTCTGTTAACAGAATACTGAGAATCATTCACATGTTCAATGGAATTGTCAGTATTTAGATCCTGAAGTATTGAATGTGTTGATTCCCTAATTGTTGATTCATGGTTTGCTAGTAAATTTACAGAAGACAAGGAATTATCAACTTCTTGAGACATATCTGCTTTTTCAGGAACTTCTGGGTTATCAAAAGCTGCTCGCTTTAGCATCATTTTCTTTGGTTGACAACAGGTGTCCGTTGTATCTGATACTCTTTTTCTTGAAATGTTCAATTCATTATCAGCAGTTTCCGTTTTTGAGGTAGTTTTAGCAAAATCTTTAGAATCAGAAATACTTTTGTTAAGCAAAGGATCACATGGTTTCACACATTCAAGAACATCTTTGCCAGGATCACTTTCATAAAAGTCAGTTTTCATCCCCTTTTTGGAATGTGATCTTACAAATTTACTGCAATTCGGAGATGCTGAAGTGTGTGTGATAATAGTTTGGGGAGCTAATACTTCAGTACTCGACATTTGGCATAGCCTCTGCAATGATACAAGGGGATCATCCGGATTACTACTGCTTAAAGCCACCCTGTGGGCCGCAGAATGGACAACTTGCCCCGTTGATTGATGTGACAAAGTACCAGAGAAAGGTTTCTGTGGAGAAGGACTAGAATATGATTGTCTATTAATGGCAGCATACATTGTGGAAATTCCTGGTGAATTATTCTGACATGACGGTGAGTTTCTTGTTACCCCAGGTGAAAGCTGTGAGCATTGACTGGAAGTTGGGCTGGAATATTGAAACTGATGATAATACGCCATTCTTCCATGAGGAGAGTGGTGCTGGGGGGACTGCGCTGACACCTGCAGAGAGGGGGATGACATGCTGTAGTTTGGTTGGTGTTGTTGTGCCATATGTTGCTGGCTCATGGGAGAGTCCATCATGGGCTGGTGAATGGGAGAACACCACTGGTCTGCAACATAGTCTGAGGCAGACGATCTCACACTGGCCCCACCAGGACTGTTCATCTGACATGGGCTTGAACCTACTCAAAGAAACTTATATTTTACTATTTTACAAGACTCAATTTTGTATTGATAAATTTACTTAAAAATTTAAATAAATGCAAAAAATTGGAAATCAGTATTTCTTTTTATTTACTGATTTTACCTTAAATATTAATAGGCAACTTATAAATGCATTCAGACAAAGAATAAATGACTAGCACTTTGACTAAGAACTTCTGGCAAATACCATAAACAAATTAAAGAGATGAACACACAACGACCAAAATGTTTTAATGTTTGAAGAAAATAAGTGTAATTGTATTTAACAATTTCAGTTAAGAGGCATATAAATACACAGCAACATGTTTCATACTTGTTTAATGCATATGTTTTTATATAAGAAATTTAAAGAATACTCAGTAACCTGCATGACTGAAACTTCCACTGTGCTGGGAATGTGGACTGGCGATCATATTTGCAGAGGCAGGACTCACTGGAGATGCTCCATACTCTTGGCGTTGATGCTGTATGTGAGATGCCATGCCCTGCATAGGAAACTGGCTCTGGTTAAACTCTCCTTCATGTTGCAGAAAACTATTAAGGTGCTGTATACCAAACTGAGACTGTCTGTGGTAGGGTGAGGTCCGGTTCTGAGACAAGGGAACTTGAACCGTGTTGTTAGTTGGATATGATGAGTTTGCCATTTGCAAAATGTTGTTAGCAACGTCCTGTGGGTTCTGTCCAGCATTTCTAAGGTGGGGATGAGACTGGCGCATGGCTGGGTGACTTAAGGAATTAGATCCCGCCACATTGCCATGCAAGTTGTAATTCTGAGAGGTAGGCATTGTTGTAGCCTTTCCAACCTGTGAAGTATTAGTCTCTTGCATGCCATGCTGATATGGATATTTTGAGAAATCACTTGTGATAACATCATGTTGAATATTAGAAGACTTATGAAATGGACTGGTTTCAGTACTTGTTGTTCTGTAGTTGAAAGATCCAGTAAAACCAGTCGAGCAGGGAACACTGTCCTAAAATGGACAACCAAAGAATGCAGTTTAATTTTAGGAGCTTATGGCAAAAGTGTAAGGCTAACAAACACTGACACAGCCAAAGTTGACTATATTAAGTGAATTTTACATGTTTACAGACTTCAAAAAGACACCTCAATATTAATGGAAATGAATTCTACAAAATTCTTACCATCATATTATGCTGTCTGTCCATATTGGGGTGCATCATTTCATATCTCTGATGAAAGCTTTCTTCTGGGTTAGTCAGTTGTGTCTTGGAGAGAATATATTGATTACTCTCCCCTGAATGAACATTACAAATATTAAATCACAGAAAAATGAATAACATACTTAACCCTTTGCATGCTGGGAAATTTGTCGTCTGCTAAAAATGTCGTCTGCTGAATTTTAAAATTAGCATTTTCTTTGATTTTTTTCAAAGAATACTATCCGAATAGCAAACAGTTTGGATCCTGATGAGACGCCACGTTCTGTGGCGTCTCATCTGGATCCAAACTGTTTGCAAAGGCCTTTAAAATTCAGCTCCAGCGCTTTAAGGGTTAATATAAGATATATAAGGTTGTTTGCAATACAAAATGTTATTAAATATATTTTGTTTAATATTTTCCAACCAAATTTTTTATTTTCGAAGAGGGAAACATAAAATTGAGCCATATTAAGGAGTACATTTTAAAGTATTTATTTCTAACAAACAAAAATGAAATTATTACCATATGACAACTTTAGACCATGAACATTTCGCAGAATGACGTCCCAAAACTTTGGAGGAATCTGCATGGACTGCAAGTGGATGCCCTGGAGATAGCATACCTGCAATGCAAAGTATGGGCGACTGCATGGACTTTACATGTAAATGAACTCTTTGAAGAGAGTATACCCGACATGCAAAGTATGGGCAACTATGCATGGACTGTAACTGTAAATGGACTCTTGGGAGAGAGTATACCTGAAATGCAAAGTATTGGCAACTATGCATGGACTATAAATGTAAATGGGCTCTTTGGCAGGAATATACCTGACATGCAAATTATGGGTGACTATGCATGGACTGTAAATGTAAATGGACTCTTGGGAGAGAGTATACCTGACATTCAAAGCAGGGTTTTACTTCAGATTCTACCTAGAAGGCTCATATATTGGACTGGAGGCTGCTTATCTTTAGGATTTGTAAAAATGGTGTGTTTTATCACCATTATGGGAATAAGGCCGGGTAACTTTGGATTGGGAAAATTGTGGTGTTTTGACTAAAATTTGGAAATTAGTGCTGTTGTTGTTTTGCTTTCAAATGTTTTCAGTATTATATTTAACTAAGGTTCAAATTATTGAGCTGGATGTAATGAACTGAATTTTGTGACCTTCAATTTCAAAGGGAATTTTAAGTCCCATTTGGGAAAAATATATACTTGTTTCCATTGGGAATGGGGTCGTATACAGGCCTAAACTTTGATTGAAAAAAACACACACTGTACTTACAGTAAATTTTACTGAACACATTTTCATACATGCCCAAATTTTTCAAGTCAAAATCGGGACCTTCCATACAAATAGTTGGGACATTAAAAAGCTGTATTTTCACACTGGGACACCTAAAATGATCAATCAATGCATCTTCACTTAGTCAGTATATTACTTACAAAAACTATAAATTTGATTATTTCTGGCCAATATCGACGATAAATGTGTCCCTTATATGTCACCCTACTACATTTATTGATAAATTCTGTGACTGATTTTTAGTTTGGTCCTGTATGGTAATTATTTGTGACGAAACGAGCTGCT
The DNA here is from genome assembly GCF_020536995.1 of Dreissena polymorpha. Lineage (NCBI taxonomy): Eukaryota > Metazoa > Mollusca > Bivalvia > Myida > Dreissenidae > Dreissena > Dreissena polymorpha. The sequence continues at coordinate 36,315,913 of NC_068356.1, forward strand.
CTTTTTTGCACCTTTTAAATTTGGCTAATTTGATTACTACACATGTATTATGGGGATCCCTAACTGTAGAAGAATATATTTAAGTTTTGGTCTTACTATTTCTTTATATGCATGTTCCTTAACTTTAGGGGCATTTATCTTGAGATTTCAGCAAAGATATCCTAGTGATTGGTTTGATTTACTGGTGATAGAATTTATATGTTGATCCAACTTCAAGTTGTCTTGGATAGTAACGCCTAAGTATTTTCAGGTTTTTTTCCCCACTTTTTGGGAAGATAGCCCATGGCTTTGAAATTGGGAATTTTATCGGCATTTTCATGAAATTGGGAAAATAAATTCATTAGCCTTTTTATTCCAAATGAAAAGTCCACTGATTAGGGAAATACTAAATTTGCTATAACTCTTTATAATCATTCAAATTAAAAGAACAAAATCATGTAATACTTTGTTAGATGTAATTGAATTAAAATTGAGATAAAATACGCATTAGATACTTTCTAAAAAAAAAAAAAAAAAATTTTTTTTTAAGAAATTGGGAATTTTTTGCCACATTTTTGGAAGAAAGTGTACTTTTTTGGATTGGGAACATAGCCGAATTTCGGCTATAAAATCGGGCCAAATAAAACCCCTGATTTTGATGATTTTACTCTTTCCTAGGTATGGTTATGTAGCTGACATTGGAAGGAAACAGGTCTAGCTTGACGGGTAATGCTTAACAAATTGCATTTATCGGGGTGGAACAACATGAGCCAATCCTGCTCCCATCTACCCGCAGCCTCCAGATCGCTCTGCAGCTCCTGTGCATCCTGTTTGCATTTTATCCCTCTATAGATAATACTATTGTCTGCAAACAGGCGAAGTGTGCTGTGCTGCAAGGTTTCCGGCTGGTTGTTAATATAGATGAGGAACAGGATTGGCCCAAGGACAGTTCCCTGGGGAACAACAGATATGACCAGAACTTTTTGCGATGATTGGCCCTCTAGGGCGACTGTCTGAGTACGTTCATGAAGAAAATCTGTAATCCAATTAGAGCATTATATTGTATACCATATTTGAGTTTGTAAATAAGATGTTTATGGGGCACTTTATCGAACGCCTTTGCAAGGTCCATATGATGACATCAGTTTGAGTTTTCTCATCATGAGATTTGTAGAGATTTTGAGGAAAAGAGACTAGCTGAGTTTCACATGAGCGTTCAGATCTAAAACCATATTGCAAGTCATATAAAAGGTCATTGTTTTCCAAGTGGGTCATCACATTACTGACAATAACGTGTTCCAGGATTACATTGTTACATTGTATATTTTTCTATCTGAACGACAGCTTTAACATATCACAGGATGAGTAATACGGCGTAAACAAGTTACACAAACTGACTTATTTTTTCTGATTACATAATGAGTTTGAGCAAAATTTAAGTAAAAAGTTGGACCTAGCAAAAGAGATTAGAGAACAATTCATAGCTTATTGTCTTACCGATTCGATCGTTCTGAAACCGTGCAATTCGAAAACATTGGCGAACTGTGAACACATAAACGAATCAAGCCATCTTTCTACCGGTCCAGGCATTACTTAGCAGAATAAATTGGAAAATAAATTATGTTTTTTCAACAACAACTTGAGCTACTCATAATGGATGAAGGTCACGTGATTATGGTGCTTGATTTGAATCATTCGACAAAGTTTTGATCGAATTAAATTTTTTGACGTTATGTATATTCATGTATTCCTGTATTCAACGGGACAGATTTTTCAATAATTATTTAATGAACAAGTTTAGTCGATTTGGGTCATTCAATATTTTGTTGCGTCGTTGCAAAGATGTGGTTTTGTTGTAAAATTTAACCAACAGGTGATGCCCCTAAAAAGCCGTCACCAAGTTTAAACGGCCAATAATTGGAATAAATTTGGTTCGCTCCTATTTTTAAAAGCGTTTAAATTACTTTTATTTTTCATTTTATTGTAGTTTTTATTTCTTTTATTTCAGTTGCAATCTACATTTACATCTACGGTATACTCCCGAACAATCAATCACGATTGTAATTGGGAGGCGCGTTGTCAAGGAAACCAGTGTTAGTCAGTTAAAAAGTGTATCTAAAAGAGAAAGTATTTATAAGATAAACTTAGTAAAGTAATGTTCCAGAAGTGCAGAGTAAGGTTTAATAAAAACAGGGGCTACAACTTAGAATTTAAACTCCCCGAGTCTTGCTTTGAAGGAATCGAGATCGGGGCTTGATTTGACCGGGTATGGAAGATCGTTCCAATACATTATAGTGCGGGGAAAGAAGGAATTCATGTGATACTGGGTGCGTGATCGGGGGATTTAAACGTTGAAGTTTCTTGTAGGGGTAAGGTGACAGTGGTCCACGTTGACTAGCTGGTGGTGAGTTTTGTACAGCATTAGGATGGAGTTGGGCATGCGGCGGTGGGCAAGTGTGTTCCAATGAAGGGTCTGTAACATATGGGTGACACTACTGGTGTATGCATAATTATTTATGACATACCGGGCTGCTGCTCGTTGCTGCTTCTAATTTATCAGCCAAGTGTTTTGCCAGGGATGCCACACAACTGAACAATATTCAAGTTGTGGTGTACGTATGTGGTATAAGCAGCTTCTTTAACCTTAATGTTCTGGGTCCTAACGTTTCTCTTTATGAAATGGAGGGAGTTTTTGTCCTTATGGTATATATTATTTATGTTTTGACCAGTTTAAATCCTTAGTTAAGGTTTCCCCAAGGTACTTGGCATTAACAGTTGATTTGAATTCAGTATTATGGATGGTGTAGGGGAATATGATGGGGTTTCTTTTTCTAATAATGCGTAAAACCTCGCACTTCAGGATTAAATTCCATTGCCCAATCTCTTTCCCATGTACAGTGTCGTCAGCAAATAACCTAGCCTTACTTTTTATGCTGTCAGAGAGATCGTTTATATATGTCAGGAAGAGGCAGGGACCTATGACTGAACCTTGTGGGACTCCAGACATAACTGGGAGTTCATCTGAGATATGAACCTGAACCGCAACTCTCTGTGTACAGTTACTGAGGAAGGATCTAATCCAGGAAGAGACCTCTAAGTTCACCCAAGCTTGTATAATTTGTGTATAAGCTTGTGGTGATCGACCTTATCGAACGCGTTGAAGAAGTCCAATGGTATAATGAATACCTTTAATCAGACCTCCTGAGGAATAGATTTACTTGCGTTTAGTTTATAACAGAAAATAGAACTTAATAATGGTATTTCATTACTTATTTCACGTTATATTGTTTTTTTCTTTGCGATAGCTTCTTCTTCTTCCATGTAATGGCCACCTTCAACTGACTTAAGATTATTGCCATGGTGCGCATAAGAGTTAAAAGAAAAGTGAGAGTAAACGTGTGAAGTATATACAGTGTGAGATAAAAGACGAAGGGGAAGTAAGAGAAAAGGGTTTGGCTAGTTGAAATCTGAAGGTTTCAACTGAGCCAGCTGAAATGGATGTCCAGTGGAAGGTTGTTCCATTCCTTGATGGTTCTCGGGAACAATGATTGTTGGCGATAAATGGTTCTGCAGTATGGGATGTGGAAGTAAAATATATTATTTGTTGGTTGCGACTTGTTTAGATTTGGTTGGAGTCGATTTTCGGTATGTGTACTCGGTTGTTAACAATTTTATAGAACATTATTAGTCGTGCTTCTTTTCGTCGATCTTGGAGGGATTTCCACTGAAGGTCTTTAAGCATATCTGTGACGCTTGAGCGATAATGGAATCTGTTTTTGACGTATCAAGCTCCTCGGCGTTGGATCATTTCCAGTATATCCGTGTCTCCCTTTTCGTATGAGTCCCAGATGGTGCAGACATATTCCAATGATGGGCAGACGAGTGACATATATGTTTGTTCCTTGATGGCTGTGGACGCAATGTTCTGGTTTCTTCGGATGAAGCTTAGGTTTCTGCTGGCTTTACTGCTGACGTTGTTAATGTGTATAAACGGGCAGTACCCGGCTCAAAATAACCACCCGAATATATGTTGTATTCGTCTTTATTATTATACGAATTCCATGTCACTGAAACATATATAAACATGGTATCAGACACTATATTATTATATGCAAAGTAACAAATATATAAAACATATCATGTGTGGCCTTTAACAAGTTACAATGAAATATATATAAAAGATCTGGTAACATGATAAATGGTACATATACAGCATAAACATACAATTACATGAGATCTCAACTCTTTCTCGTTCTCACTTACCATTTGTGGAATGTGTACGGAACTCTCTCTCAATCTTATACAATTCTCTGCGGGTGTTGTGCTACTGCTGCAAATAAGATTATACATGTGAAGAGTATGGGAAACTGTGAATTATAGGAATCGTTAGCACGTTTAGGATGGCAATGCTGCTTTTCTGAATTTAACCTAATTACTTATCAAATATGAGTTATATCAACTCACAACATAAATACAACTCAATGCAAATACAAGAAAGAGTAAATGCAAACAGGTAGAAATAGAACTAACCTTATATTGAAGTAATGGCAACTCTGTACTATAAATGTACATCTTAAAAGTAGATGTGTACAGCTCTGTGTTCAAGTTAGAAGTGCCCAGAAGACAAAGGAAAGGGCGGGAAAATAACTGGTCAAGCCTGACTGAACAATTATATAAACTGGACATGTGTAACTCACATGCTTGACTGACTTTAACTCTAAGACTGGCCACAGGAGCACAGCTTAATAAGTAACCCAGGTAAACACAATGCGTTATATGGAAATAATAACATTTAAAACAGAACACATGAACAGAATCCGTGAAATGAATATTTCAACCCTGTTACATGTGTTCACCCCAATCTAGTTTTTCATTCAGTGTACATCCAAGGTATTTTGTTGATTTGACATGTCTAAAATGTGGTTATGTAGTTTATATTGATGGGTGATGGTTTTGCGCTTGCGGGTTATTGAGATGACTTGACATTTTTCAGGGTGAAATTCCATTTTCCATTTATTTTCCCACAATGCTAGTTTGTTTAGGTCTTCTTGTAATTTTATGCAGTCTGTGTCTCCTGATATGATGAGGTATGCAATGGTGTCATCTGCGAAAAGTCGAACCGTAGATTTAAGACCGTCTGGGATGTCATTTATGTAGTAGAGGAACAGGGATGGGCCGAGCACAGATCCCTGGGGGACGCCAGAGTCCACTTGTACTGTATCTGAGCATTCTCCATCTAGCACGACTTTCTGTGTTCTGTTTGTGAGGAATGCTGGGATCCAGGCTAATGTCTTTCCTTGTATGCCGTATTGCTTGAGCTTGTGAAGGAGGAGGCCGTGGTGTACCTTATCGAAGGCTTTCGAGAAGTCCATTACGAGGACATCGGTTTGGTGGCCATTCTCCATGTTTTGGGTCACGTCGTCGGTGAACTCAAGGAGCTGGGTTTCGCAAGATCTGCCCTTTCGAAAACCGTGTTGTAGTGGGTAGAGTATGTTGTTTGTTTCTGCATGTTTCATAATGTTGCTGGTAATGATATGTTTAAGTAGTTTGAAGCAGATGCAAATTAGAGATATTGGCCTGTAGTTAGATGGGTCATTTTTGCTTCCTTTTTTGTAAACTGGTGTTACGTTTGCCTTTCGCCAATCGTCTGGGATGGTGCTGGTGTCTATAGAGAGTTGGAATATGCTCGCAAGGATAGGTGATATTTCTTTGGTAGTTATTTCAGGACTCGTGGGTTGATGTTGTCTGGGCCTGCAGCTTTGAAGGGGTTGAGTGAGCTGCAGAAGTATTCCGGATGAAAAATTGAAACTGGTAGACATCTGTAGAGTCTCCACCTTCCGTCTAGCTTCTCCTGCAGGCTCACAGTTTTGGGTGATACATTTTCCTACTTTTGATTGTGGTCGTTGCATTTCTGGAGGATGTATTCAGTCGAGTGATCGGCTTTTACAAAGGGCAACTTTGGAGACGACAAAATGTGGAATTTCTTCTGCATGTGATAGCTCAGGCTATTGTACCGTTATACCAAGCGGACGATTATCACATGTTCTAGTCTGGAATGTGATGAATAGCTGTTCTGTTGCCTTTAAATTCTGAACAGGCACTGAATGATATGTTGTTACTTTCTTCACAATGGCTCTTTGAATTCCGCTGTGTCTGGGTGACACTCCTACTGTATGGTTTTAATTGGAATGTAGAAAATTATCAGTGAGCAAAATAAGTATATTTCACTGAGTGAAAATGTAAAAAATCACATTTTTTCCATTCAAACAACGGTATAACCTTGTTGCAAAGATCTATAAATACACACGTTTCTTGATTAATCTTTGCTTGATGTCAGTTACCTTTCCAGAATTTACATGTATAAACAATTAAGTTGTTAATATGCACATAACCACTCAGAAATCAACACTAGAGATTAAACATATAAAAACACATGCAATATCATTATTCTTCTTGTTATGTACCCCGTGCAATAATGACATAGATTGCTTATATCAACATATGTTACACATTAGAATATTTCTTTAAAGCTATGTTTGAATGATGTTATTAATGAGGTTTAAACAAAAATTGTTTAATCGACATATTTTAAATTTATCATTTACATAAAAATAAAGTTATTATATTCTATGAGATGATTTTGCAGCTATACATTTGACATGAAATTTTTGCACAGTTAAGAATGCGTATTTCTTTCAGATTTATTAGACTTATCAAGCAATGAAAATATAAATGAAAAACTAAATATAATGTTTGTACTAAATTATACAATTTTTATCCCAACATCGCAGCTCATTTGTTTCATTTATTTGTTAGATCTTAATGTCCAATTGAATCATAAGTTGGGCTTTATTAATGAAAATTTGGGCTATTTTAACAGTGTTTGAAAATTTTGGCCTACTTTTGGACCGTTTTTACAAAACAAATTCTGAGACTATTTAAACTCGCGACCGTTTATACTTTGGGCAGTTTTCATTGTAATATTGGCGGTGTAATCAAGCAAACCAATTTCCAAAAAATGAACCGACACAGATTTTTATAACTATTTACGATTGTGTGACAATTTATTCTTTAGTAAAACGCATATTTATTGGGAAAAAACTTTTATGCTAATTTTGTTCGAGTTCATATTTTAAAAAACATTGTTAATGTTGAATTATCACGTAACACTGGATTCGGACGGTTTCGGACAGTATTTCAGTAATGTCTTATGAACATTTCAATATGGATTAGCCATTAGGCTAACGTTGGTAACAGTGTTACCAAATGAACTCGTACCCTTTCAATGCTTGTTCTAGTTAACACTAGTCCATATAAATGGACTCCCAGAGCCTTTGATAATTTTTGCTATGGCGGCTTTGGCAGTCCATATGCATCCCTTCATAAACATGGGTGCAGTTCAGCGCAGCGAATTCGTGCGCTTCACTAAACAGACATCCTTCGAGACAAATTGAGGAAAATAATTAATAAACTTCATAAACATGTAAAATTTACCTGAATGGCAACCTACGGATGTTATCCTTTGCATGCACCCTATAAAAACACGACGATGTTTCAACACATATTTCTCGCTGACATGTTTATGTTTAAATTTGAAACAGTGTATTCTGTATCGAATACTACATCGTTGTCAACTTTATAGGCTGGAGCACATAACCTGACCTGTAAAATATTGGTGTACTGTGACCTAACCAATATTGGGTCAATTTTCCAATATATGGCGGATACAGCATACAAAACAAAACCTAAGTCAATAAAATCAATTATTTCTTGCTTTAATGGTACCATTTGGATGAGTTTGTGGTTTAGATAGGTAAACTTTAATAAGTTCTTGCAGTTTCATTGTTCCTTAACCCTTGCATTGTTGATGACATTTTGCACCCATGGACAAGAGAGAGTGCATTGCAACTCGAAGCAGCCCATTGGGCTATAAAGCTTAGAGTTGAATTATTGCAACTATAGTTAACACATGCATATTTTTTATTCTCTCAAACTATAATAGAACTCCCAGCTATTGACCCTCTGGGTAGCTGGGAGTTGCCACTGACAACCCGATTTTCCATAGAAACTCGCCGCCCAGAATCCGGACGGCAGTTTAATCGGAAATATTAGCCACATAAATTATTTTCTGGCATAAATAAACACAAAAAGATCGTAAATATATCCATAATGTGCAAATAAAAACAACTTACATGATATGTAATGCTCGCATAATATTGATATTAATCCAAAGTTTCACATAATATTGATATTAATCCAAAGTTTCAAACACGTCAATGGTTCTTTTAAATGTATATGTTTTTGCAATGGACAAAGCCGAGTATACCGAGAAATTCTGAATTCGAAAATCACTATAGACTATCTCCGGAATCCTCAGCGAGATAGATCTCATGTCTAATCTACCAATCGTAATATACCAAATATCTCCGGAACATCCCTAAGATAGATCAAATCCGCAATTCAAAACTTCAGCTTTCGGTTTGATAACGGTTTTTGTATAAAGTTTTTGTTTTAAGTATTTCTCCACAATTCACTTGCAAATTGATATTGGTAATATAAGTATTGTGTTTGTAACGATGTATTAGGTTGATTGAACTTGATTTTATTGACATGCGTGAGACATAATTTTTTTAAATGAAAAAATCGGTTAACAAGAAGAACTCTGAGCTGTACGTATGGACTTATAAAAGCTCAGAGAACTAAAAGAACCTCACAAAAATAAACATGTCTGAAATACAATTAATTGAATATTTCTGCAATACTAATCCAAGTTTACACAGACCTCATATCAATATTTTTTTTCTGTACTATCTCTCTTACATAAAACTTCATCACATCACAGCTGAGATTATTATATTTTATTAATGTTTTACTTCATGAATAGCTGTGTTCTTATGTATGAAATGTAGTATAAACACACACACACACATTAGTTTATACTGTATAACAGTTTCAAAAATAAGGTTATTGTTTAGTTTCCCCCAAGTTCTGACCCATTCTTGTAAGTAAAACACATCTAGTGTTATATTTCAGGGCACAATTCACTTGAACACCACTTCATAATTTAAATTTTTTTCATTTGAATTCTTGTCATGTTATTTAAGCTTGAACAAAGTGTTCTGCCATGGTCAAATTTCTTTGTTTAATTTATCAATCAGACAATATCCTAGGCAGTTTTGGCACAGCGGCCCTGCGGTGCCTTGACTTCAAACTTTATTTTGCCACGTTGCTTGTTTTTCCGATAATGTCGCTGCAACACTTGAAAATTTTACAAGCGCTTGCGAGCTGTGATCTGAATTGTGTCTGCATTCGGCACAGAACCAATCAAAGCACTAAGTTAAAATATACAATATAAGTGCTACAGATAGTCAACATCATACACGTCTCTGTGGTCATTACATCGGGTGTGAAGATAATACTTTCAAAGCGGAAGAATAGTAGAGTGCTCTTGCTTTATTTTATATATAAATTTTAGCTACAATAAACCTCCATGATGGCATTTAGAGATGACAATACCACTTTAATACGAATGAAGCGAGACTTTGACGCGTTTATAAGTAGTCACAATGACAGTCGGGGTGTGAAGCAGTTTAAGCTGGATGACATTGGAAATGACAGTCTCAACGACCGATCTGCTGAGACAACAGAGGCAGTTTCTGTGCAAGCTCTTTTGGGTATGCTAACATCAAGTAGTGGTTCTGCCTGTTTGCTTGTACAGCATTGACACTTATTGGATCCACTGGGGCTTTGTTGATCTTTTATTCAGCCTTACTTTTGGAAAATGGGGCTTAAGTTAATTCTTGTGCATAAACTGGGATGACCTTTAACGCACATGCATTAGACCCCATTTTCCAAGAGCACCATTCATTTGTTTGTAATTTTAAGATTACATTATACTGATCAAGATGAAGCCAGTAGTATAATATGCATAGTCATATTGCAGGTCTTTTCCAGGTATATCTAAGGGTTCATTAAAATGACCCATTCTCAAAGCAAAATGGAAAAAAATCCCAATACAAAAAATCCAAATCCCCCCCCCCCCAAAAAAAAAAAAAAAAATTGTTTTGTTTTTTAGAATGTAGTGTCTAATGATTATTAAATCTTAATTTTATTTCAATTTCATCTAACAAAGTATATAATTTTACTTCATATGATTTTGTTCTCCTAATTTGAATTATTATAATGAGTTATCTTTAATTAGTTTTTCCCAAATCAGTGAACTTTTCGTGCGAAATAATCCCAATTCCAAATTATTATTTTCCAAAATGGCCAGGAAAGAGTCTGAATGTTTTGCAATGGTTACTGTTAGATTACTTTTCATAGACATTTTCTGATATCATATGAATTTTAAATTACAAGCCATGTGTAGATAAATTATAGATTTATAATAAAGAATTGTGTGTAAAAAAGGCGCAGATGATATAATTATATAATTCTTTTGTACATGGTAGTCTACATTTTAAAGGGGCCTTTTCACGTTTTAGTAAATTGACAAAATTTTAAAAAGATGTTTCAGATTCGCAAATTTTCTATTTAGTTATGATTTTTGTGAGGAAACAGTAATACTGAACATTTACCATGCTCTAATATAGCCATTATATGCATCTTTTGACGATTTAAAGACCTGAAAATTATAAAGCGTTGCAACGCGAAATGATTGAATAATTTAGAGAGTTCTGTTGTTGTGGCTATATTTTGTGAAACTACGATGATTGCTTATATATAGTATAAAATGCATCTAACATTGTATGCGGAAGATTGGTCGAGGGGTCTAAGTCGGAGATTTTTTACGCCAGGACTCCCGGGGTCAGTGATTCGAGCCCTGTTGGGTGTTACTTTTTTTTCTTTTTTAGCTCACCTGAGCACAACATGCTCATGGCGAGCTTTTGTGATCACCTTTTGTCCGCCGTGCGTCGTCAGTCGTCCATCGTCAACATTTTGCCTTGTGAACACTCTAGAGGCCACATTTATTTATTCATGAAACTTGGTCAGAACATTTGTCCCATTGATAAATCGACTGAGTTCGAATGCTGGGTTAAAAACTAGGTCACTTGGTCAACAAAAAAACAAACCTTGTGAACACTGTAGAAGTCACATTTGATGCCCAATCTTCATGCAACTTTGTCAAAATGTTTGTCTGAATGATATGTTGGTTGAGTTCAAAAATGGTGCCGGTCCATTGAAAAACATGGCCGCCAGGGGGCGGTGCAGTATTCCTTATATGGCTATAGAGAAACCTTGTGAACACTCTAGAAGTCACAATTTTTGCCCAATCATCATGAAACTTGGTCAAAACATTGGTTTTATTGATATCTCGGATGAGTTCGAAAATGGTCCAGATTGGTGAAAAAACATGGCCGCCAGGGAGCAGGGCACTTTTCTCTATATGTATATAGTGAAAACATGTGAACACTCTAGACGTCACATTTTTGGTCCAATCTTCATGAAATTTGCTCAGAACATGTGTTTTTTGGATATGACGGTTGACTTTTAAAATGGTCCAGATCGGTGGAAAAACATGGCCACCAGGGGGTGGGGCAGTTTTCTCTATATGTATATAGTGAAAGCATTTTAACAGTCTAGTGTTGATAAGCCATAATGTTAAAGAAAGATAGCATGTACATACTTTCTAATAGTTAACTAATAGTTAACTCCCTTGTATAAACCTGGGACTTCTTTCATAAAATGTGGTGTACATAAAGACAGTAGTTTGCATGCAATTTAATAAACCTATGTCATAAAATAACTGTACATGTACTAATGCACTGTAGAGCCTTATCTTTGATCTTTACTGATAAGCCAAGTTAACCTACTGTGTTTTGGTGTATTTAGCAGACTACTGTGCTATGAAACTGTTTCCATGGCAACCTTGTTATTTGGCATTTTCTAAATTAGAAAGACTCTTGATTGAAATAACTTTTGTAAATTCTTCTTATTTTTTACATTTGAGTCACTGGAGTTTTCCACTCTCCATAAATTGTGTTCTTTAGATAAAGTTAGACTTATTTTATAAACAAAATTTTTGAAGCAACTTCTAGACTAACAGTTACTAATATTTATATCAGTAGTTTTTTTGACAGATTGTGAACTTCTTTATACATTCATTAAGGTATTTGCTGTATTTGTTCAGTTTTAATGATGCATAGATTCTTTGACTAAAGTTATTTATTTTCATTAAAGCTGCTTTGGTTTTCACTTATAGATTAATTCTTTGAGTGTATTCAGGCGTATCTGACTGGACGCCTTTAGTTAATTGAATTACAATCAGTAAGTGTGTTAGAAATAAGCGTTCTTTAATTAGTCTCGATAAAAATTTCCGTATTACATTAGTGCTCACACAGTTACATAACTCGTAACTGTCCCGTGACCGGTTCACTTGCGTAAGGGAACGGGACGGCACTACCACAGTTGTTTATAGTAAAACATTGTGAATACTTTAAGTCACATTTTAAGTTCAATCTAAATGACACTTGCTGATCTTCACACATGGTGACAATCTTTATGAGCATAATATTTTTTGCTCATGGTGAACTTTTGTGATTACCTTTTGTCAATTGTCTGTCTTCCGTTGTGCGTCAGGATTTTCCCTTTTTACACTGTAGAGGCCACATTTATTGTTGGATCTTCATGAAACTTTTTCAGAAGATTTGTCCCAATAATATCTTGGACGAGTTCAAAAGTGGTTCCGGTCTGTTGAAAAACATTTCCGCCATGGGGCCATTTGTTGTTCATTCTTCATGAAACTATTTTAGAACATTTGTTCTATTGATATCTTGGGCTGCAAAGAACAGGTCATTTCTTTTAATCTCAGGTGAGCGACGTTGGGCCTTTCAGGCCCTCTTGTTTAATTTAATTCTTAATTTTTTACTGGAGCTTTTTAGAGCAATGTTTACATTTATCAATAGAAAGCATTTAATGACAAACTTCAAAACATGCCAAAATCTGTGGAAAGGCTCCTTTAAGAATATTTAGCAATTATATACAATTATGTGGTATTTTTTTTAAGAATGTAAATAAACATGACCATAGCACATTATTGTGCATTGTTTTTTTGTTAAAATGAAAGTGTATTAATGTATATTGAGGTATATTTTAATGTAAATTTGCATACACTCATGATAATGTTTGACATTTTCTATAATACTTTTGCATTCAAAGATGTCATATACCCTTTTAATGACATAAAATGACAATTAACATCAACTCGTCATTCAAACTCAAGTGAATATGTCCACTGAAAACAATATGATTCAGCATGAATGTTCTAAAGCTCTTGGTGTGAATACAATGTATACTTTACCATACCCTTGTTATGAAATGTAGTGTTCTATATTGATGCTAGTACAGGATTTCCGCCAAATCTTCAATATTACCGGTAGTCAGATTTGCACATGTTTTTTAGCTCAGCTGTTTTTGGAGAAAACCCAAGGTATTGTCATAGCAAGCTTGTCGTGTCTTTCGGGCGTCCGCCGTGCTAAAACCTTAACATCTAAAATCAAAGTGCTTCCAACTACAACTTTGAAACTTCATATGTAGATGCACCTTGATGAGTTCGACACGCCACACCCATTTTTGGGTCACTAGGTCAAAGGTCACTGTGACTTCTAAAAAAAAATAATCTGACAAGCTTACATTTTTTCAAAACTGCACCCGCAGCCGAGCGTTGACACCCGTTATGCGGTGCTCTTGTTAAAATATATTTTGATTGGTAAGATACCCTTCATAAACCATTTCTGCATGCTTTTTGAATTTTAGCCTCGTTCCAGGGTTTTTTTTCCTTCTGTGAGAATGGCCGTTTTGTCACAATTTTGGGAAATTCGCGTTTCACAATTTCAAGAAGTTTGCGATTAAAATTTTCACAATTTTAAGTAGTTGGCAACTCAAATTTTCACAATTTTAGAAAGTTCGCGACTCATTTTTTCACAACTTCCAACAGTTCGCAACTCATTTTTCACAAAATTGGGGGGGCCAAGGCCTCTTCACAAAAACAGGAAAAAAAGCCCTGCATTCTGGGAAAACTGGGCTTGTTGTAAAGTCTTGTCCTAGATTAGCTTTTGAAGTTTTTTCAGGCTTATCCAGGGTGATAATTTCAGCTTTTTTTTCTTTTAAAGGAAGTCTCTTCAAAGCAAAATGCACAGGCTAATCTGGAATAATACTGCTCAAATGCATTGAACCCAGTTTTCTCAGAATACTGCTAATTTTATTGTGTTTGTGGATATCACCTCTGTACTGAGTTTTACATTTTAAGAAATTTTTATTTGTTTACTATTCATGATTGTGAAGTTTGATGTAATTTTGTTACAGACAAAGAGAGACAATATAAGACAAAGGAAGCTGAGTATATTCATGGGAAAAGTGAACTCATCCGGCTTAAGACAAAACTATCCAACCTGGAAAGAGAAAATAAGCAGGCAAGGATTGATCTTGAACAGCAGCTGGAGAAGGCATTAACAGAAAAGACGGTACATAGTTATATAAACTTATATTAGTTTTAGTATTTTGATATAACAATATTGTGATGGTGTGTGCTTTTTTTTATTCACCTATATTTTAAGTATTTATGTAAACATAGTGCTGCTCAAGTGATACAGAAATTTAAGTCATATTTTTATGTTTAGAAATTAGAATATTTTATAATATTAAGTAATTGAAGAAGTTGCCAATGCCTAAAGGTGGAAGTATTCATTTCAAATGCATTTTAAATTATATCTAATCCTATTAAGGAGGCAGTATGTTTAGTGTTTTTACTTTTTTGTTCTGTATTATTTCATGCAAGAGTTTCATGCATGACGGTGTGTCATGCGAAAGAATAACGTCGATATCTGCAACGTCAAGGTCACACTTTGAGTTCAAAGGTCAAAAATGGCCATAAATGATCTTGTCCGGGCCATAACTATGTCATTCATTGTGAGATTTTATAATTACTTGGTACATTTGTTCACAATTATTGGACGTTGTGTCATGCAAAATAATTACGTCGATATCTCCAAGGTCAAGGTCGCCATGACTAAAAATATATTGAATTTGACACAAGGGAACTACATGTAGGAACAATCAGTAACAATGCACATTTTAATTGTCTCCCTTTATCAGACTTTTTTATGCTCCCCGAAATAAAATTTCGGCGGAGCATATAGTTGCCAGTTTGTCCTAACTTCCTTCCTTACTTCCTTCTGTCATACTTTTGTTACCGTTTCTCATAGCGCCTTCAATACTTTACCAATGTCTTTCATATTTGGCATGTAGGTACCTTGCATGGACCTTCACCATTTGATGAGGCTTGAGGTCACTGGGGTCAAGGTCACCAAGGCTAATAATAGATTTTTTCGTCACACTTTTGTTACAGTTTCTCATAGCACCTTCAACACTTTACCGATCTGTTTCATATTTGGCATGTAGGTACCTTGCATAGACCTCTACCTTTTGATATGGTTTGAGGTCACTGGGGTCAAGGTCACATAGGCTAATAATAGATTTCCGTCACACTTTTGTTACAGTTTCTCATAGCACCTTCAATACTTTACCGATCTCTTTCATATTTTGCATGTAGGTCCCTTGCATGGACCTCTACCTTTTGATGACGCTTGAGGTCACTGGTGTCAAAGTCACCAAGGCTAATAAAATTTTTTTAGGTGGTTATTAACACATACATTGACAAAGCGCATCATCTGGGAGCATCCATCAGTTTCACTGATATTCTTGTTTCACATTGAAATCAAGGTCGCCACTACTAAAAATAGATTTAATTTGACACAAGGAGGGTAAATAGGATGCACATTTTGTATTGTCTCCCTTTATCAGACTTTTTTTTTTTAATTGAAAACCTAGATTTGTGGCAATTGTGTCTGTTGTCTGTGCTCTCATTTGTGCTATAAATTAATGCATTAATTCCAGATTGATGTAACCCAGACCTTTAAACAGGCGTATAATGTGACATATTGGCATAATATATTATATAATTTGGAAAAGAAGATTTTAAGGTAGTGCACCTCTAATGGGCACATATCCAAATATAATCTAATTAATTATTTTCTTAATCAGCATCATTTCACTGAACTACATGCAAATTTGTAGGTAGGCTTTCCATGCTTTTTAAAAAAATATACCGATTTTTTCAAAACCAACCCCACGCTCGGCTTTAGTCCAGTTTATTTTCACCCCTGGGGTATATAAAAGTTCCATAATTCATTCAAATTTCCAAATATGGGCATGCAGTTGGTGTGTACAGATGCTGTAAAGGTGTTTAAAGTTTAAACAAGATGAAATAAGTATTCTTTTACAGACATTTATTTTTTACAAATTTTTATCTATGGAAGAGCACCATGAAATGTAAGTGATTTCAGCCAAGTAAAAATTGGGTCGGTTAAAAACAAAGTGTCATAAAATTCAAAATAGTATCATTTAAGTCATATTTTAAACTTAGTTTTTATAGAAACACTATATACAGCAAAAATACCAAGAACTAGACAGATTTACCGTTTACTTTTTGAAATAAAAATAAAAATGCAACATGCATGGTTCGTATTTTCAACAGTAAATCACCCAATTTCGCCATAACGTTGTTTTAATTTTAATAATTGAAAAATGTGCATAAAAATTGCAACATATTTAACAATAAATATAGCTTATATGCCATATTAAATCAAATTACGTTAGAAAATAAATAAAACGCGTCGCAAAAAAGTATACGTCGTCGGCAGGATTCGAACCTGCGCGGGAATATCCCAAAAGATTTCTAGTCTATCGCCTTAACCACTAGGCTACGGCACCTAATAGTAGGCTCTTCAACCTTCGAAGAAATCGCGGGAAATCATTAGAGGTGCACTACCTTAATGCATAAACTAGTCCTAAATTTTTCAGATTATCAACTTTCAGCATGAAAGCAACAGAGTCAGCGTTATCAGTTCCCAGTTGAAGAGACTGGAGGAGAAGGAGAGTGCGGGGCGCGAGTTGTTGGCAGAATGCAGGCGGGACCTGGACAGGCAGAGAGCCAAGTTTGATGCACAGATACTGGCACTACAGAAAGAAAAGATCCAGCTCTCAGATGAACTGCAACAGGTAATTTATGCTTTGTTACAAATAATCAGGGATCAAAGGATCAGTTACATGGTGATCAGAAGTTTTGAATAGCTTTATTTACTGACCTGTTTTTTTTCTGAGAGATCTGTCTTGTGAATCATTATTCAAAGATAAATTATGGTAAATGACGCCATTGTTGTGCTGATTATCAGTTATCCGACATCAATCTGAAATACATACTCTTGATGGCTAAACCCTCTGACTTGAAGTGGGGGCACCTTATACCAAACAGGTATATCTATTACCAAAACCAAAACTTCGTTTAAAATCTTGATGGATTCTATCAAAACATCTCAATGTTAGTAAAAAGACAAATTTTCAACTTGTTTCTGGGGATGACATGTTTAAAATAAATTATTTTTGACACATTGATGCAATTATCATTTACTGGAATTCAAACTCATTCTGTAGAAGCATGTTTTCATGTTCAAAACTTCATGGGACAGTGAAACCCAAAACCACTGATTTCAAACATATAAAGAAAGGCAAAACATGGACTGTGAAATGTTCGTTTGTCCATTTTAAGTTTGAAAAATGTTACATGATCAGCAGAATAAATGTTTATAGGTGTTAATAAGGTACCAAGCATATTGAAAATAATACACAACATTTTGTGCCCAGATAGCACTAAGGCTTAATGTGGCACAATGCCACAAATTACCATAATTGTTTGGTAGATGGTTCCCAACTCTATGTAAACTTGACCAATGCATCAATTTATGAGGTTGTTACCGTCATAATATTTCATCTTCATTGTATACATAACGGAAAAGAAGAGATGGTAGAAAATAAGCAAATAAATTCAGTTTGTAAAAGCATTCATTTTTATGCTCCCCCAAAATTTATTTAGGGGGGAGCATATAGTAGCCGCTTCGTCTGTCCGTGCGTCTGTCTGTCCGTCTGTCTGTCCGTCCGTCCGTGCACAATTTTTGTCCGGGCTATTTCTCAGCAGCTTATAATCGGAATTCAATGAAACTTTATAGGAAGCTTCACTACCAAAAGGAGATGTGCATATAATCAGCGGCCCTTTGAAATTTTCCATTGACTGTACATATAGTGCAATTCTTGTCCGGGCTATTTCTCAGCAACTAATGATCGGAATTCAATGAAACTTTATGAGAAGTTTTACGACCAAGAGGAGATGTGCATATTATCAGGGGGTTCTGGTCGGATGATTTTTAACAGAGTTATGGCCCTTTGAAATTTTCTATAAAAAATTATTGTCCCCCCAACTACTGTGCCCTCAAGACGTTTCCATTTATCTGAATATATAGTGCAATATTGTGACAAAAAAAAACTTTGGGGAGCATCACCCGTCTCCGACGGTTTCTTGTTATAAAACTTTTATATAAAAAAATATGTCCATTTGTCAGACGGAACATCTGACTTTTTGTGAGCTTACAGGACATCTGCTGTGATTGCCTGTTTGTCCATCACAAGTTTGTTATTCCTTTCCCGCTCAGAATCAAAGTGAATATGGCTATATGCAACAGCATGTAACCAGAATAACCTAACCAAACTCACAGTCTGTTCAGGTTTTATGCTGATTGCTGCCCATCAGTACCTTAAGGTTAGAAATGTAGCCTTTAAAATTTGAATCTAGTAAGATTCTAGTAAGTCTCCAATCTAATTTGATTTTCCGAAGGACCATAAATGCATCAAAGTGCATATGTTTACTTTTGTGACCCTTATGTTTGTAAGACCTGGACATGATACTGTCACAGGAGAAGGACGCGTGCTGGGAGAAGATCACGGAGCTGAAGAGTGAGGTGATGAGGAGGGAGAGTGAGCTGAACATCTGTCAGTGTACCCTGGAGGAGACCAAGGCTCAACTCAAACTGCAGAGCAAGTGGGTCTTGATCTGGGAAAATGGGGCTTAATGCTTGTGCGTAAAGTGTCGTCCCAGATTAGCCTCTGCAGTCCATACAGGCAAATCAAGGACGTCACTCTCCGCCTAAACTGGTTTTTCCCTAAAAAGAAATTTCTTTTAAATAAAAAAAAGCAAGATGAAAGTGTCATCTCTAATTAGCCTGTGCAAACTGCAGAGAGTCATAGCCAGCTCGTCGTGTCGTGTCAGTCGTCGTGTCATCCGCCGTCTATGTCGTGCTAAAACCTTAACATTTTGTCAATGTTTTGAACATTGGCTCTAAAATCAAAGTACTTCAACCTACAACTTTGAAACTTCATATGTAGCTGCATCTTGATGAGTTCTATATGCCACACCCATTTTGGTCACTAGGTCAAAAGTCAAGGTCACTGTGACCTCTAAAAAAATAAAATAATAATAATTTTGACAAGCTTTCAATTATTATGCCCCCCTTCGAAGAAGAGGGGGTATATTGGTTTGCACATGTCGGTAGGTTGGTAGGTCCGTCCATCCACCAGATGGTTTCCGGATGTTAACTCAAGAACGCTTAGCCTAGGATCATAAAATTGCATAGGTACATTGCTCATGACTGGCAGATGACCCCTATTGATTTTGAGGTCACTAGGTCAAAGGTCAAGGTCACAGCGACTCGAAATACTAAAACGGTTTCCGGATGATAACTCAAGAATGCTTACGCCTAGGATAATGAAACTTCATAGGTACATTGATCATGACTCGCAGATGACCCCTATTGATTTTCAGGTCATAAGGTCAAAGCTCATGGTCACAGTGACTCCAAACAGAAAAATGGTTTCCGGATGATAACTCAAGAATGCTTATGCCTAGGATCATGAAACTTCATAGGTACATTGACCATGACTCGCAGATGACCCCTTTTGATTTTCAGGTCACTAGGTCAAAGGTCAAGGTCACAGTGACTCGAAACACAAAAATGGTTTCCGGATGATAACTCAAAAAGGCTTACGCCTAGGATCATGAAACTCCATAGGTACATTGATCATGACTGGCAAATGACCCCTATTGATGTTCAGGTCACTAGGTCAAACGTCAAGGTCACGGTGACTCGACACAGTAAAATGGTTTCCGGATGATAACCCAAGAAAGTTTACGCCTAGGATCATCCAACTTCATAGGTACATTGATCATGACTGACAGGTGACCCCTATTAATTCTCAGGTCACTAGGTCAAAGGTCAAGGTCACAGTGATTCTAAACAGTAAAATGGTTTCCTGATGATAACTCAATAATACTTAGGCCTATGATCATGAAACTTCATAGGTACATTGATCATGACTGGCAGATGACCCCTATTGATTTTCAAGTAACTAGGTCAAAGGTCAAGTTCACAATGACAAAAAACGTATTCACACAATGGCTGCCACTACAACTGACAGCCCATATGGGGGGCATGCATGTTTTACAAACAGCCCTTGTTCAAAACTGCACCCGCAGCCGAGCATGGCACCCGTTATGCGGTGCTCTTGTTTAAAATATCAGTTTCATATAAAAAAAAGAGAAGGAAATTTTATGCCAACTGTTGGCTTGTTAGTGTATGGAATGTAGCCTTTTTTAAATGTGAGATGCTGATTTGAAGTCTTGTTTACATTTGCCTCATTCTGGTACACCACTTTAAGCTTACACTTTTTTTTGTTTTGAAGAGATTTCCGTTCAAACAAAAACTTCCATAAAACTGAAAGTGTTGTCCCTGATTAGCTTGTGCAGCTTGGGACGACACTTTATGCACATGCATTAAGCCCAGTTTTCCCAGTTAAAGCACCATCACTTGATACTGTTGTTTTGCAGGAGATCTGCCGACATAACCAGCCAAATGCATGAATGCGGAGAGCTGAAGTTGAAGATCACTCAGTATGAACAGAAGGTCAAGGTGAGTACAGATTAACATTTCTAGTTTAGTGACCTCATGGCTGCAAACATTCTCAAGTCTTGATCTATGTGAACACGTAACATTATTTAACGTACACTTCTGTAAAATAAAATCCCATAAAATGCAAAACATGCACAAAGTAAATTTCATCTGCAACAACAGTACACTGTAACTCAAATGGACAACGGATAACGGGGTCCAAGCCACAAGACCGCTTTATTAACAGATTCACATTATAAGGTCAGAGCTCATTTATTGCCATGTTGTGCTGACATTCACCAATATATGCATAAAAACCCTACCATATTGATAACTGTATATATACCGCTCTTCCAATGTGCATATATATCTGATAATCCAATAAAATTACATCAATTAATTGTTTTTATAATTCTGACCTTTATGATGATGATTTTGTTTAAGAATTTCATAAACACAAACATACGCCATTTTTAAGTGTGTAAAGAGTACAGTGCAACATTCGACAGATTTTTGATTGTGCACTGTTCAGATTAAGTTATAAGAACCAATGGACCAGTGAATTGAAATTTTGATTGAATGCAATAAGGTACAAAGCTATGTTTTATTGTGTCATATCCTGTCATGCAGTAAAAGGTGCTTCCCGGGGACTTTCTGAAAAAGGAACGAAAATCACCCTGCATTTGCATGTAAATAAATCATCTGGATTACTTATTTAATTTCTCTTTGCCGTTTTCAATTACATTTAGGCAGACAATATTTAAGTACATATTGTCTACAAATAATTTTTTTTTGAAACATGCCTTGTTAAACCTCCTCGAAATTGTCAATGATTCAAAAGATCGATAGCTTATAAATAGTAACAGCAGTAGAGCTTGAAACACGGATAAACATATGCTATATTTCACACTTTTATTTGCATCAAACAATGGATTATTATGGTTAAACTGTCAAATGCCCCATTAATGGTTAGTCTTTTATAAATTATAATTGAGCAATTATTCAATCTGCACAAAGGGTGCCACCATATTTTAATTTCAAGAAAATGCTCCAGACCGAAATGGATAGTTGAGCAAAAATTGGAAGCCTAGACCCACCTGCATTATATTGCACTACGCGTTATAAAGGTGCGCGTTATATTGTATTTACAGTGTAAGCAAAGCTAATTATAATATGTGGTCCTTCATTTATGGCAAATAACCAATTTCCAAACAAAAGACACGAAACAAATGTAGTTTATAAGACGCAAACAAAAAAGGAATGTAATTGGGTTCACCCCCTTGGAACTGTCAATGCAAAACATTGGGTCTTAGACCGCTTCTAAGGAGTTCCAAACCTCACACTTGGCCCAGAATTATTCACAAAACATTCAAGTGCAAATACTAGTGAACCTTATATATATCACAATTCAAAGTTAAAACTTAGTATTCAATAAAATTGGAGTATTTACATAAAAGTTAACATGAATATCTTATAACTAATCTATTGAATGCTTGATCTGTCACTGAATAGAAGCAGGCTTAATGCGTGTGCCTGAAGTGTCATCCCAGATCAGTGTGTGCAGTCTGACCTGGCTAATCAAGGACAAGACTTTCCGCTTTTATGGTACTTTTCATTTAAAGGAAGTCTCTATTTAGCAAAACATAAAGTTAAGGCGGAAAGTGTCGTCCCTGGCTTATCTGGGAAGGCACAACGCACACACATTAAGCCCTGTTATCCCAGTGCCTGTATTGGTGCACAGGAGCTGGAGCTGCAGCTCTCCCGCTTGGAGGAGGACAGTGTGGTGGGGAAGGCAATGAAGTCACAGCTTGCCACTTTCCAGCACATGGAGAGACAGAACAGAAAACTACTAGACGAGAACACCTACCTCAAGTATTCAATGTGTTTATGATCTTTCAGGAGGAAATATTAGCTTAAACGAGTTTTGACACAATTGTGGCTCTTTTTCTGTTTTTCCACAAAAGAATATTGCTAGATTGGCTTCTCAGGAGAACTACGTCTGCTTCCGAGGCTGTCTAACGCAAATCTCACCATGGCTCGTAAATGTTTGGATATTGTCGTGGGAAATTCACATGGAATACATTGTCACACACAAAAATAAAAACAAGCATTTTGTATCTTGTTAAATCTGAGTTACCAGACCACATCTAGTTTTGAAATTTTGGCTATTGCTATCATGAACACTGACTATTTATATGTAAACTTTATTAGCTCGGCTGTTTTCAGAGAAAACCTGAGGTATTGTCATAGCCAGCTCATCGTGTCTGTCGTCGTGTCCACCGTCCGCGTCGTGCTAAAACCTTAACATTTTGTCAAGGTTTTGAACATTGGCTCTAAAATCAAAGTGCTTCAACCTACAACTTTGAAACTTCATATGTAGCTGCACCTTGATGAGTTCTACATGCCACACCCAATTTTGGATCACTAGATCAAAGGTCAAGGTCACTGTGACTTCTAAAAATAATTAAAAAAATAAAAATCTGTCAAGCTTTCATTTATTCAAAACTGCACCCGCAGCTGAGCGTGGCACCAGTTATGCATTGCTCTTGTTTTACAAAATATTCATTGATTTTGAGTGTTTATGGCGCTTTAATCCCAGAATTTGTTTTTTTTAATCCTCTCTACTGCGTGAATCTTGCTCAAAGTTTAACAGTGAAATGATCTTAATGTCTAGATGATGTAAACAAAGGAATTTTGACTGCTACCGGTTTTGGCTAAATTATGGCCCTTTGTCTTTATACATGTATGCTTTGTAGTGTAAAAACATGTGTAATTGGGGAATCAGTGTAAAAACATGTGTAAGGCCAAATAAAAAAATAGTCTTGGTTCAGGGAACATTGCCAGAAAAATGTAGGAGGGTAGGTAGGTTTTTCTTTTTTTTTTTTTTTTTTTTTTTTTTTTACCAGTCGACTGATTTCAGGGTGAAAAAGGGTCAGTTAATGCACCCATGATTGTTTAAACACTGACCAAATGATTAACATTGCACATGTGGTATTTAGTCGTTGTATATTATTCAATATTCCTAACTCTTTATGCACTTCTTCAGGGCTAGCGCTGGCCCAAAATTTCTTTGAGCCAACCATTTTTTGTTTGTCTGTCTGTAATAGTGTGACCTTCATATTCAAAAGTGAACAAGCCATCTTTATCAGTCTCTGGTGTTTGGGGTGTGACCTTCAGAACTTTTTTCATCATGAGACCTGACCTAGTCTCCGACAGGTGCTCAAGAGTCTGAATAGTGGCTGTCAAAAGGAGGGTAACCTCAGAATAGCACAAGTCTTTCTTCTGGTACATTTTTTTATAAAATGGCAATGGGTTTGAGCGCATCGCACAGGAAGTGAGCAGTGTACATAAATTTGAATGTTGCTATTGGTTTGTACAGGCTAAGGGCGTCACAGTACATTGATTTTGATTCATTATCAAAGCGAAGCCAATTGTTGTCAAGTTTCCATGACTCTTGGAATGCTCTAGTGTTTTGTGTTTTAATTTTTTTTTTTTATGACTCTTTTTCGTCCAACGACGCTTTAAGGTTAAAGACGCCATGTTAGCGACTGTAGAGACAAAGTGGTTAATTCCATTTTTATAGTAGACTAGATGAATGACTCTTCCTATGTGTTAAAAATACGAAACTTTAATTACAATTAAACCGCGCGTGTTTTTCACATTTTCATTTGATTAAAATACGCTGCTGTCAGTTAGCATAGTGTGCGAGTAAAACAAACAAATTAATTAATTATCATCTTTTCATTTGATCGGAAATTGACAGAAAGTTGTAACATCATCGACATAGACCTAATTATTTAATTATCACTTTTAAATTCAGATCAATAGACAGCTTGGAAATAATTAAATTATTGTCACGCTTCTTTTCATTTTTAATCTTTAATAATACGACATTTGCGACCGGCCGCTATTTTGTTTGCAGACGACAATTTTAACTGTGTATTCAAAGTGCACAGTGTCTGCGCATGAATTACCGAATATTACTCCATAGCTCCACCCATTTTTACATTTCATTCAACAACGTTATTTCATGTTTAAGCGAGCTCAATGTTGATTGGCCAGCTAGCATGCGCACTTCAATAACAATAAGGTCAAGCAATGTCTCGTATACAGGTGCAGACCGGTTTTTGTTCACTTTCATTGAAACAAAGAGAAAAATATAGAAAACCAATCCAGGTTTAAATGGTGGCTGTTTTCAATGAAATTTTACGAGATTTTAGCATTTTCGCCATCAGATTTTTTTCCATGGACCAAAAAATCGTAAGGGTCGGGGGCAAAAAATAGGGTCGGTCGGGTTCCCTGAACCAAGACTATTTTTTTTTTTGGCCTAATTGGGGAATCAGTGTGTGTGACATGTTCTGAGGTTTTAATTTATTTTTTATTTGCAATTTTCAAAACAAAGACAGAAAAGTTATAGTTGCTGTACTATTATTAGTTTCATAAATGTCAAAGAAAATATCGTGTGTTAATAAATGGAAGACTTTAGTTTACACTTGTTTATTTAACATGTATGACCATTTTTAGGGGTATTCAAGAAAACAATCTGCTTCTAAAAGAACAACACGAGTCAATGAAGGCACAGGTAGAACGTCTTGAAGCAAAACTGAGTAACTTTCATGCGACTATGGCAGAAAATGAGGTACTGTTTACATATTGAAGTTCATGAAATATAATTTCGATGTGTTGTGGGAAAACACAGAGCAAGGCTCATTTCTATATTCAAGAGTGTTTGAGTAAATGAATGTATATTTCATGTTAAGAAAGTCCAAGACTACATGAATTAAATCATTGTCCCCTACCGGTGAAATCGGAGTGGACTTATGGTTTGCGCTCTGTATGTCCATCAGTCAATAAGTCAGTAAGTCAGTCAGTCAGTCAGTCTGTCACACTTTTCTGGATACTTTTTTTTTTTTTTTTTTTATTCAATATCATACATACAATGTAAACATGTATATGATCATACAACATAGTGATTGTAAAGCAATAAAGTTCAGACATGTTATACAAGATATGCTAATATATATTAATTTTTTTAGAGAGAAAAGAAATGAACAACAGAGGAATAGTTATGAAAAAATGATGAGTTGTATAAAGTCGGAAGAAAGCATACTGGACTTGTGTGTTTTGTTGTATATTCACAATGATCTTGTCAGATTGAAAAATAAAAATAAAAAAAATAAACAAAACTATTTTAGAGAGATAAACTAACATTAGAGTGAAATGTATATAAGTGGACAAAACATTATGAGAATTTTATCCGATTCCATTTTTGTTCAAAGATTTGTAATGTGTCATTACTGAGGGCTATTTCTTTATCAATCTGTATTTTAAGTTTAAGACTATGGACAAAACAATAAAAATTTGGTACTTGTTTTTTGTACTTCATGTTTAAGATAAAATATTTCATCAATATAACCATAAAATTCACAATATTATTACAGTCTATTGATTTCAATGAGTTAATTCCGAAACTTACATTTAAGAAAGATAGTTTAACGTTTAGTTGATGTTGTTCAAGAAAGGATATTAATTGATTCCAAATAGGCTGGATGTGTTTGCACTCCCAAAAAAGATGTTCTATAGTTTCAATGTTTTCACTGCAGAAGTCACACAGATTTGAGTTAGATAATTTGCATTTAAAGAGATATTTATTTGTAGCTATAATTCTATGGATGTATTTATATTGAAAATTGCTCAGTGTGCTTTCAATAGTTGCTTTATATGGCATGGTAAATATGTGTTTCCAATTAAGTTTATTTTCACCAAAAAGGACTTGCCATTTATTTTCGATTTTGGAGTTTTCTGTAGGGTTTTTTAATTTGTAGTGTGTAGAATATTTTATTTGTTTTGTTTTTTCTTCCAAGTATGTTTTCTACAAATGTTGTTTGAGTACATGGTGTATTATTTTTATTGATTTCAGATTTAATATGTATGGGTATGCTTTTGATTAGTGTGTAGTACTTCAGAAAATTATTTGAAGGTATATGTAGCATATATTATCAAAAGAGTAGAAATCCTTAATTCTGTAGTCATATAATTGGTCAACATTTCTGGATCCTGCGATAACTTTTAAAGTTCTTCATATTTGTTCATGAAAATTGAAACATGGATAGATGGCAATATGGAGATTATGCACGTCATTTCATTTTGTTCCTAATTTTATTTGACAATGGTGGAGTTTCACCGGTAGGGGACCATATTGCTTGGCAATAGTCTTGTTTATAATGAGGTTTTACAAAGATAACCTAAGTGTATACACAACATACTTGTAAATACATGCATGTATATCTGTCTTAAAATATTATGGAGTGATATATTAAATCAGTTTCATGTCTGGTGCTGTTTGTAAATGTATGTATACATTTTCCTTTTAGACTTGTTTTTATCAATGCAATATGTCAAATATGCTTATTTTGAAGGGAAACCACTTGCATTTTTAAGTGTATGTTTAATTTGTTTATTTGTAGATGCTCATGATGTCTTATTACTGACTGGTGAAAACAAGTCGCTCTTTATTTGCAGGAATTGAAACAAAACCTTGACAAGTGGGAAAACCTCGACACATCAGGGCACAAGCTTAAGTATGATTTATAAGAATTGCCTTCAATTAAGATTTTGTATGACTTAAGAGACCATAAATGAAAAGATGAGCATGACAACATTGTTCTTTGTTTTGCATGTATAGTGCCACTACATTAACATGACTTGTAGTTATGGCAGGAAACTTGGGAGTATTTGTTTTTATAAGCGCTTAACTCTTTGAGCGCTGGAACCGGATTTTGAAGGCCTTTTCAAACAGTTTGGATCCAGATGAGACGCCACAGAACGTGGCGTCTCATCAGGATCCAAACTGTTTGCTATTCTGAAAGTATTCTTTGAAAAAAATCGAAGAAAATGTTAATTTTAGAAATTTAGCAGACAACATTTTAGCAGACGACAAATTTCCCAGCATGCAAAGGGTTAAGAAGAATGATATGGGCCATGCTCTGTGAAAGGGTGGTTTACTGCATGTGCGAAAAGTGTCGTCACAGATTAGCATGCGCACAGGCAATCCGGTACGAAATTTACCGCCTAAACTGTACTTTTGCTGAGAAGAGACTTTCTTTAAACAAAAATATATCAAAGAAGTGGAAATTGTTTTCCCTGATTAGCCTGTGCGCACATGCATTATACCCCCTTTTCACAGAGCAAGGCCCATATGGGTTTTGGAGAAAAACAGTGTGGCTTATTTATAAAAATGGCAGTACATGTATTCCAAATAGTATTATCTATTTGGTCTTTTAGCGATTCTTTTGCCTCTGATCAAAGTGGAGCTGTCATACCGTATTGATATAAGTGTGACCAATAAGTACTGGTTAACATGCTGATCCCTGGAAAATTGTGAGCTGGTTAACTGACAGCCATTGTGTGACTGAAATACTGTTTAAAAAACGCAAACAAATCCATATTAACAAAGAAACATTATGTGTTTGGTAGGTCACCAACAGATTTGAGCAAGCGTGTTGCAGAACTGCAGAATGCAGAAGCCATCATGCTGTGCCATCAAGGAGAACTGCAAACAAAGTAAACAGCGGCTTTGTTTATCATCAAATTATATAAATTTAAACTAAATATAAGCAATATTACAAATTAAATTGGTAGTCTGTGTGTATACAAACTCTGAAGTATTTTTCCAGGTTGAAGGGGTTTGATTGGGTCAATGGGGGGTTGCTGAGTATAGGCTCATGAAGTTGTTTCGTCAAACTGTCGTAGCTTAAGCTTGTCTTTTTCTGGAAATTACAATCAGACTTG
This sequence comes from Dreissena polymorpha, assembly GCF_020536995.1. NCBI lineage: Eukaryota > Metazoa > Mollusca > Bivalvia > Myida > Dreissenidae > Dreissena > Dreissena polymorpha. The sequence continues at coordinate 36,344,514 of NC_068356.1, forward strand.
ACTAATAATTTTATGACAGGTTTATTGGAGTCATAAGACCATGATTTATGGTTGTTCCGACCAGACACATATGACAACTTTCACTAAACAAAATAGGTATAATCATATATTTTTGTTAGTTTGTGGGAGTTATTATATATATGTATTGTAATATTGGGTAAGTTGGGTAAAACATTCAAAGATAGTAGTTGAATTTTTTTTTCTATTTTTCTTAAACCATCCAGATACGCATTTTGACAACATTTGTAGTCCCTGAGAAAATCAAATTACTTTCTTACTCGATTCAAGTTTTAATGTCATAAATACTGACCTGTTATCGTATGCTTATACTTTCCAAGGGGAAATAACTCATCCGGAATTTTAACTGGGAATCCGCCACCCCAATACCGTAATACAGGCCAGGTTAAACATAGTGCAATGCAACCTAGCCAAAAATCGGTAACCAACCCTCAATATTCTTTCTGAATCAACCAGGTGTATACGTGTCTTTTACGGCTCTGAATTAAAATATTGTTTTTCACTTGGTTGATTGGGGTTTTGAATAGATAAATTGTGATATTTATCTTTTTATTTCTCATTCGGATTAATTTGTGTGAATTTAATGGATTTTGTTTCATTTGTAAAAGGTAAGCCATGCTTGTTTTTATCGAACAATGGTTTATTTCTACCATGCTGGGTGCTTTCAGGCGCGAACGACCACGTGCAAAACGTGCTCTTCTAATACATTGCTAGAACGTGCAAAGCATGTTCTCCTAATGTGTTACGAGATCGTGCAAAGCGTGTTCTTCTATTGACAGATTGTTTATTATTTGCCATTGTGTGCAATAATGATTTTAACGTTCCAAATGACAATCTAATTGATCGTCATTTTATTTTTCATCTGTTTTGAATTAAACTTTTGTTTAAATTATGATCTACGGCATAATTATTATAATTTTCATTATGGTCAAATAATGATTTTATGTGCCGTTTGATAATCTGGTCTGTGACCAGTTTATGGTTGAATATGCTTTGCTCTTGTTTTTCATATATTCAACTACATGATGGTCGCAGAAACAAGAGTGGATAAATACCCGGTGACTTCGCAGATTATGGATGATAGTTGCAGTATCAGTCACCGGGTATCGGGCAAGATCGCGACTGTACTATGCTAAGTCTCTTAGACAGTCGGTCAACATCAGACCATATGGCGACACCTGTCAGCCGGTCTTTGCCCGATGGCATTGGTCAAGGACATCGACCAATGCCGGACCATTTGGCATCCACCATACGGTCATTATCCGGTGACAACACTGGTAATGATTTGATCGACGTCTGACCGGCCGGTCCGGTCACCGGTCCAGTCACCGGTCATGTCACCAGTCCGGTCCGGTCATTGATCACCGGTCATGTCACCGGTCCGGTCACCAGTCATGTCACCGGCCCGGTCACCGGTCATGTCACTGGTCCGGTCATTGATCACCGGTCCGGTCACCGGTCATGTCACCGGTCCGGTCCGGTCATTGATCACCGGTCATGTCACCGGTCCGGTCATGTCACCGGTCCGGTCATGTCACCGGAGACGTTATTCTAAAAGATCTCGGTCTCATCGCAGCCGATCCACATCTCGACAGCGCAGCCGATCCAGATCTCGACATCGCAGGAAACGAGGACGTCGTCAACCTTCACGTAGACATCAGCGGACTTCATTGAGCCCAACAGGATAGTTATCGAACATACCTCTCCTTCATTGAGCAGTTCTCGGCGTTGATACGCTCGTAAGCTATCACGTCAATGCTCACGGAGACAATATTGTAGAAGACAATATTTCCAGCGTAGCCGAACAATATTTCGGCATTGCAGTTATATGGATGTCGCCACTTCTCACGTAGGCGTTAATGAACCTACTGGTCATATCGACGTTCTCCATTTTATTCCTTCAGGAATATCATGTCTCCATTCCACGTGTGATGGTTTTTCTTATGGCATCAACACATGTTGCAGTCACCGAGCCGTAGTTGTATACGAACACTAGTTCGTTTAACTTTCAGGCTTCGGGATAAGCTGTTCTTTTCTCCACTACGACTACAAGGACACTTATGCCTATTAATACTGATAATCTACCGTTGTTTTCGGGTTAACATTATCAGATGACTTCGTGGATGGTCATTCTTCTGCACCAGATATTTCCATTCTGACGCAGTTATATTATACCGGTCCCGATCACCGGACATCGGTCACCATTCATCGGTCATATCACCGATCTCTGATCACCGGTCAGAATAAGTGATGTCTCATCGCCATCGGATTGGATTTTTGGCACGATCTTTTTTTCTGAGCAATGCTTGACATTGATATCAGACCATATGGATTCCACCATTTTTCGGTCTTTAACTGGTAACGTCACCGGTCATATTATGACTGGTCCGTTCACCTGGCTACAGTTACCGGTCATTGACCGGTCTGGTTCGGTCACCAGTTACCAATTACCGGTATTCCACTGTGTTTTCATCAGTCAATTTTTAGTATCACGGGTATCGTCTACATTACCTAGTTGTATACCCCTGGCTATGATTGTATTGAATACTATATTTTATGGATTCAACAATCTACATGACTTTTTGTGTTTTTCAATACTGATGTTCTACTGGCGACGGTTACCAAATCATGCTATATCTGTTATTTGTACTTCTATCTCAACCGGCTACATGCAGACTACTGGTCTTGCAGATAGATCGGCTGAAGTGGGCTCGGAGACTAGCATTGAGGTCGAACATTACTATTTGACCTCTATTAAGTTATGTTCGAGACCCGAAGGATGAATTGTTTTAACAGCCTTTACCTGTCGGCTACAGACTTTGCAGTCAGTGTCACGGAACAGTTGGGACACATTAATGACGCTAGCAGGATGAGCAAGACGACATTTTGTATGGACTTCTGCTTTTCTATTGCTCCTACGACAGTGCATATTTTCAAGCTACTGGAATCAACAATAGTTCTGATACATAGGATTGCCTATCAGATTGACTGCATAGCGGCTACAGTCTTGTAGATGGCTTAGGATCTATTGAACTCAGATCTTAGATCCTAGGATCTGGAGGGACCTCATCTTAAAGTTATTCTTCTATTACACTTCTGGCCATAACAGGCCGTCTTCCTATAACTGGTCGTATTCCTTTCGGAATTCGTCCTGGTTAGGAGTCTTGGAGTAAATGGATTAATCAAGTCAGAATTTAAGACTTCCATGCATTCTACCGGCAAGCGTGGACCCCCTTAAGGTTACTCCTAGGGTTTTCACTTTTTTCTGCCATCACACCTCCGATTCTGGAGAAACCACTGTCAATCATATTTCAGTACTTCGCAAATCGATGACTTCACGACCTGTATTATCCAGGATTTTAAAGGCGCCTGTTATTGGTTCAAGAAGAGGCTATATTCTGTAGATAGGTCATAAACTTATAAGTGTTAAACACTGTCCTATTCTACCAATTTTCAAGTGTGTTTGGAGTGGGAAAGTTCGGCTTGCCGTGGTTTCTTTGCCCACCCATCCTTGACAAATGGTTCCGGTCACCGGTCGGTATTTACCGGTCCGGTCACCGGTCTTTCTGCCGAGACGTCTTTTCTTACGTCCGTTTCAGCTTTATTTTTAAGTTAATTGTATTAATCTCGGGATTATTCAATGACACAGATTTCCATCATTTTGTCATTATTTACCACTATTCAGTGGTGTCTAGACTAGAAGATTATCTTGGCAAGAATATAGTTTATTCTACCACAACCTTCCTTACATCTTATACAGATGTGAGCAGAGAAGGTTATGGACGATCACATAGAACAACGTATCTTGATTTTCTCAATTATGTGGTATCCTAATGAATATCACCTGCACATGTACATCTTGAAAAGCGAAAATTCTTTTTAGCTGTTTTTCATTTACAACACATTTTCACGATTCCTTTGTGATGGTTTCAACTATCACACATCGGTCGTGGTTTACTTACAGACACGGAGGTGATCATATTATCACTCCTTGTAACTGGAAATCAGGAACTTATTCGTTCTTTGCAAGAACTACAAATTTTCTCTATCGTCTGACTCATACCAGGTCGTCTCAAGGCTCTGTTGGACGTTTTGTCCTGTAGTTCTTTCTTTCCAATTATTTTTCCGTTGGGTTCAAATAATGTGATTGCGCATGCGCGGCAGTAAGTTTGCATAGTATATCGAAGAATGTTGATTATCATCAAACGCTAGTAATTAGCGTTATGCGATCTTAGATCGCAGTATATACCGGTATGCTGAACGTCAATAATGCAGTTCACAGTGATCGATCCAACAGGGTGTGCGATTGTTATACATTCGTCCATTGACATAAACTGGAATATCTTGCCTTCTTGGTGAGTTTTTGCAATAACTGAGTTTTTGCCATAATTTCATGCAATATACTTAATGAACCATGGGATTATGGTTCTACGACCTTTTAAGTCTCCTGTACACTTATTTTCAGGAAACTTCTTCACAGGTCAAATATAATATCTCAGAGAGACATATTTTTACTGATCCAAACATGTGCCACTACATGTCTGGCCATTATTTACTTTTAGTTATCTCTACAGAAGAATGTTTTTCTGTTAGAGTTTCAATCCTTGTTACTTGTGCAAGGATAATTCCATCAGAACGGTATAAAGGTTCTATGGAAATTCATTTTTGGCTGGGTATTCCAGAGCATAGTTATTACCTTTATCACTCTGCTAGATACATAGAGGTTTTACTCATATTTTTCTTGATGATAAGAAATTTGTTCTTTTCTTCATCAAAGGATAGAGATTATGATTTCGTATATTTTGGAACTGATCCAAACTATGGAACGTCAACACTATGTTTTTCGTTCCTTTACCTTCTTAAGCGGTTTTGACTTGTGTTACATGTTGGGATGCTTAATGAGCTTCCTATGAACCTTTTTCATCAGGCTTATTAACAGTTCCAATATAATTTTAAGACGGTTTTCCTTCTTATTATGGCTTTTACCATACGGAGAAGTGAAATTCATGCTTTTTCTGTTGAATACGACCAATTCCAGTTGGATCTAATGTCGTTTTCACTTTGTTAGGTCAGCCAGGATTCCTTGCTTAATATCAAGTCCTCTATATGGCTTCTACCTTCAAGTTTCCAAGTTTTTCTTAAACTGGTAGTCATGAAGATGAGGATAAACTTCTATGGGCAATCAGGGCTTTGAAGTTCTATCTCAGCAATGTTAGTCGGAAGTCCATTCGAGGTTCTCAAAAGACACTCTTCATTTCCCAAAAAAGGGGGGGGAGATGTGTCTGCGGCTTCTATTTCTCGGGGTTAGACCTCGACTAAGTAAAGTTACTCTTATCCTATCTAAGGATTCATTCCTTTTTAGGATCTGACCGCATGAATTAAGAGCTCTGTCTGTTTTGTGGGCATATATTAATCACACCCCACTTTTTGACGTGCTCTAAGCTGTTTTCTAGAGGAATCCGACCACCTTTGTCATCTTTTTATCTTCGTTTTCTGAAGTGCCAACAATACAATTTGTATATGTTTGGGCTTGTTGTGGTTTCACTAACGGTAGTGTCTTCTTTACGACTTAGACATATTACTCTGTCCGAGAAGTCATAATTAATACCGTTTTAACGAAGATTACTTGATAACCCTTGTTGAGGGTTTTGCTATCATTAGCTGATAACCCTGTTTATGGGTTCTACTGTGTTGGGAAAATATATACGAACCTTCCCACCGCAGCTGCAAAATCAGCATACGATAACCACGGGGTGGAATCATTGCGACCATAACGCTCGTGTTATGTGCGTAAAATGTCGCAATGCAGCTTCCGTTGTGGTGGCAATTTCAAACAATGGATTCAAACGGTGAGTACGCTTTTGTTTTTTACGTTTCCCGAAGACATACAGACCTTAATTTAAAAATCGGGGAATGCTATTTGATACGAATATTAATATTGTTTACTATTCATGCAAAATTCTTGAGAAAAATCCGATATCCTAACATCAAGGACTTTACAAAGGTTGGTTCATGTGATGTTGACAATGAACAAGTCGCATATTTGTACGATATTACTATATTTTTGTACAGAAAATCCCATTTTATATTTGTTTTTTTAATAACTATGCTCGGCTACAAAAAATATCGTAACCTCTTCTGAAAAGAAGGCGTTGTACCTGCCGTTTTTAAAATGTTGTGGTTGCGAGCACATGTTGTGGTCGAAATTTATTGTTGTGGTGCTGATGTGAAGTAACATATATAAGAACAAACGTAAGGGAAGTAATGTAACATCAGATCAAAGGTTGGTAATTGTTTTATTGAAACAACTGAAACAATACAATTATGTTGCATGAAAACCTCGCATTACGGCCACTCATAGTAAAGATTATTTTTATTTTTTTTGTTGTATTGCAGATGTGAATATTCAAGGGAAGACGAAAGAAAGGATTGTTCCCATCCATTATCAAACGGATTTCATACAGTAAAAACGTCCTTGGAAAAACATCTTCAAATCGGACGTTAAATACCAGTACGCCTGTTAAAAACGGTGGTGGAAAACGACTTTGTCAAAATAGCTGTCAGAAAAACTATTTTCTCCTGCATTGAAATTGAGTAGAATAGTGTCACCAATCCCCAAAATAAGTGATATTATTTCAAAACTCATAAGGCATAAAATCATTTCATATATTGTCAAAGCTAAAAAAGAATTAGCTTTTAATTCACTTTAACGATCAAATATTTGATTAATAAATGATGCCAGTGAAGAAACATATATATACAGTGATGGTGCCCATACACCATCTTTTCGACAAGGTGTTAGACATCTGAAAAGAACACAATGTGAAAGCGGACTTTGTAATATTTCTGACGTTGGTAGCCCAAAAGTTTCCCGATGGGCAATATTGCATTTATTTTGTTCATAGATGTTGTGAATTGGTTTCGATAACGATACGCGCGCAATGCGTTACAGTGATACAAGTTTTAATTTGTTTTGGTTGGGCAACCGATTATTTGAGGAAAGTTTATGAGTTTCATGGGCGGACCAAAAAAACGAGTCGCAATTTCTATGTCGAAACAAGCAGCTGTCTCCTGCAGATTCAAAAATTAATTTTGACTGTCAGTCTGAGGTTTTATTGGATAACAATCCTGTGCACTGTGACCTATCAGATGGTTTAGATCTTGGTGTTATAGACAGAATGATAACTCTTGTAGCCAACAATATTAAAGCGTCTTTATTATACGTTATAGTGTTTTATGGAAAAAAATAAACGTGGAACGGACATTTTCTTAATCGGATTTGAATCCGAAACATTGGTGGAGAAAAAGTTAAAATTATACCTTTATTTTATGAAAATATAACATAGTTATACATAGAATTAGATTTTATTAAATAAACTTCTATTCTTATTATGTGTTTTGTTCTTTGTTTTAAATTCATGACTCTTGTTAGAAGTGTTCTCTACAAATCATGTGTTTTTTTGCTCTTTTCGATATTTTTTTCAAAATACAGGAACATGAAACATTCCTTTTGAAACCATTAAAATATGTAATTAAGGTCCAAAAATTTGTTTGTTTTCCATTTACCCGACAGATCCTAATTTTTCGTTCCGACACGTAATTTGTTTGGTCATTGGAAATCAAGTTTAAGGCGAATAATTCATTATTTGTTTAACTTGATTATTGTTATCAAAAGTATGACTGTGCCATCTTTGAATGTTATATAATTAATGTTGCAAACACAGATAGATAAGATAGTTTATTAAAGTCTCATCATCATGTACCTAGTAAAACATATATAAAATAGCTTTAAAACATAGTACATAAATGCCACTCACAATTGAGTTATAAGAGACTATACATATTATAAAAATACAGTTCAGCATCTATAGCCAAAACTTTATGAACATATTTCACTTCAACAAAGGAGAATGTTGATCAAGTTTTCAACTTCAAATATCGGTTTAAGTAAAACAAAATATATAAGAGTAAGATAAATCTTACATCTAATTGCTATGGGTATTATAAAGATAATTTTGCAAATCTGGTGCCAATATAACTTCTAATTGGAGCAGAAAACACATGTAGAAGAACTTGCTTAGTTGAAAATATCTTGCACAGGTAAACAACGTCAAATGAAAAAAGTTTCGCTGACTTACCTGCCCTACGTTTTGGCAATGTTAGTGGAAACAAAAAAACTTACGAGTGTGGTCAAATTTCAACCTTGAATTGCATTTTGATATGTATGTTAAAATTTATTAACTGATAATTTAATCAAATATCAGAGGGGAAAGAAATAAAATTATTGAGCAAACTTTCATATATGTTATACAGTTTAATCTAAAGCATATTTTTTTATCTCAATAGCATAAAGTTTATGCAGTTTAAAGTAAAACAAAAACAAACATATTGTCTTTAATTACATATAAAATATATACTGAAGCAAAACATATTAAGCAATTAACGTAATTAAAACATGCATACAATGTAGTCGTTACATAAATAAAATCAAACAGCCCGTTGGCCTCATTTCATTCCCAACATGCTCTTTGAACTTTTCACATATGACTTATGGTTTTTGTCTGTCACACACAGCCACGTGTCGTTCAGTACTTCGTTTGTACGCATACTCCTTGCACCAATTTTCACACTTGTATTTGTATCCGTTGCCATGAGACTAGCTCATATGTTAGTTAATGTCTCGCCTGCAAGCAAATGTTTGTTGCATGCAAAACACGTATGAGGCCCTTTTTTCAAGTGGACGACGCGTTGATGTCTTTTCATGTTTAAAACTGTGCTACATGTTTTTACCGCAGACAAAGCGAGTTGCGAGTTGTTTGTTCATGGATGTGTTTGATATGGAACGAGACTATGACTTCTGCACTAAAAATCCTTCCACAGAAGTAGCAGAAACACTTTTGGCGTTTGTTTGATGTCGGCATATCCACGTTGCGACCTGAAACATACCAAATCGTTATGAGTATATAACGTGACAGTTTAGCAAGAAAATATTGAATCAGGACGAGACAGCATATATCGCCCTTGATTTACAACCAATGTGACATAACAGGGTTTTTTAAGTACCGTCAGTGCATTACAGTTATAGCAGGGTCCCGTTTTGGTGAAATGTTTAAATTCTATTTATGCATACCAAATTTCATAAGAGTAACCGGTTTGTACTTAATGATATACCGCATGATAAAGTTTTGCGGAAGGACGGACAGAAAGACGGACGGACTGAGGACAAACCTATTTGCATTTGCGAACTTGATACTCGGGCCATAGAACTGTTCTGCGTATATATAAGCAAAGGAATTTTAATACATTTCTACACATGGAAATGTAATGTTATAAACATCATAATCACGTAAACAAGTTAATCAACATATTAAGTAATCTATATTATCTTCATGAGCATTTATCAAGTGAAGAACTTACTTTGTATTAAACTTGTATTTTTAATTCCAATAATAACGTTAGTAGCAAATTAAAACTGTGCCGCGTTTAAAAAGACCTGGCAATGAGGTAATTCATCTTCACCTGCTATAACAAAATGGATATGTTAACTTTAAAAGTCTCGTTTGTCTTCTGGAAATCTCATTGTGCCAACATAAAAAACAGCAGTGCACACAATAGCGCATTTGTTAATAAGGTAAATAACTCTGTAATCAAGTGCGTTTCAAATATTTCAATGTTTATACTGTTATTCGACTTCACATAGAGATGAGCACATAAACAATATATTTATTTAATGAAATGCAGAGTGATTCCTCAAGTCACCAGCACCAGATTTCGAACATGAGCCAGTCTGGATAAAATGTAGATTGAGTAACAATCAGACGGACGGACGGACAAGGACGGACGGACGGACAAAGGGACAGACACACATACACAGAGAAAGACAGATTGACAGACAGACAGACAGACACAGAAACAGACAGACAAAGAGACAGACATAAAGATTCAATTATCCGTCTGTTTTATTTCACATCAGCACCACAACAATAAATTTCGACCACAACATGTGCTTGCGACCACAACATTTTCAAAACAACGGGTACAACGCCTTCTTTTCAGAAGAGGTTACGATATTTTTTGTAGCCGAGCATAGTTATTAGAAAAACGAATATACAATTGGATTTTCTGTACAAAAATGTAATGATTTCGTAAAAATATGCGACTTGTTAATTGTCAACATCATAGAACACACCTTTGTAAAGTCCTTGAGGTTAGGATATCGGATTTTTCTCAAGAATTTTGCCAGAATAGTAAACAATATTTATATTGGTATTGAATAGCATTCTCCGATTTTTAAATTAAGGTCTGTATGTCTTCGGGAAACGTAAAAAACAAAACCGTACTCACCGTTTGCATCCATCTTTTGAAATTGCCACCACAACGGAAGCTGCATTGCGACATTTTACGCACACAACACGAGCGTTATGGTCGCAATGATTCCACCCCGTGATAACAGGTCAGTATTTATGACATTAAAACAAATTTTTAAAATAAAATTCATTTTAATTATTAAATACTTACCTGTTATCGGTAAGTCCCACCTCCCACCCCGCTATTCGATTAATATTTTTGTATATATATTAAAAGAATATTGAGGATTGGTTACCGATTTTTGGCTAGGTTGCATTGCACTATGTTTAACCTGGCCTGTATTACGGTATTGAGGTGGCGGATTCCCAGTTAAAATTCCGGATTAGTTATTTCCCCTTGGAAAGTATAAGCATGCAATAACAGGTAAGTATTTAATAATTAAAATGAATTTTATTTTAAAAATTTGTTTTAAGTCTCCTGTACACTTATTTTCAGGAAACTTTTTCACAGGTCAAATATCATATCTCAGAGAGACATATTTTTACTGATCCAAACATGTGCCACTACATGTGTGGCAATTAATAACTTTTAGTTATCTCTACAGAAGAACATTTTTCTGTTAGAGTTTCAATCCTTGTTACTTGTGCAAGGATAATTCCATCAGAACTGTATAAAGGTTCTATGGAAATTCATTTTTGACTGGGTATTCGAAAGCATAGTTATTACCTTAATCACTCTGCTAGATACATAGAGGTTTTTCTCATCTTTTTCTTGATGATAAGAAATTTGTTCTTTTCTTCATCAAAGGATAGAGATTATGCTTTCGTATACCTTGTTTTGTGTAAGTCATCGCAACTCTGTGCTGTCTTACCTATTTTGGAACTGATCCAAACTATGGAACGTCAACACTATGTTTTTCGTTCCTTTACCTTCTTAAGCGGTTTTGACTTGTGTTACATGTTGGGATGCTTAATGAGCTCCCTATGAACCTTTTTCATCAGGCTTATTAACAATTCCAATATAATTTTAAGACGGTTTTCCTTCTTATTATGGCTTTTACCATACGGAGAAGTGAAATTCATGCTTTTTCTGTTGAATACGACCAATTCCAGTTGGATCTATTGTCGTTTTCACTTTGTTGTGTCAGCAAGGATTCCTTGCTTAATATCAAGTCCTCTATATGGCTTCTGCCTTCAAGTTTCCAAGTTTTTCTTAAACTGGTAGTCATGAAGATGAGGATAAACTTCTTTGGGCAATCAGGGCTTTGAAGTTCTATCTCAGCAGTGTTAGTCGGAAGTCCATTCGAGGTTCTCAAAAGACACTCTTCATTTCCCCAAAAAAGGGGGGGGGGGGGAGATGTGTCTGCGGCTTCTATTGCTCGGGGTTAGACCTCGACTAAGTAAAGTTACTCTTATCCTATCTAAGGATTCATTCCTTTTTAGGATCTGACCGCATGAATTAAGAGCTCTGTCTGTTTTGTGGGCATATATTAATCACGCCCCACTTTTTGACATGCTCTAAGCTGTTTACTGGAGGAATCCGACCACCTTTGTCATCTTTTTATCTTCGTTTTCTGAAGTGCCAACAATACAATTTGTATATGTTTGGGCTTGTTGTGGTTTCACTAACGGTAGTGTCTTTTTTACGACATAGACATATTACTCTGTCCGAGAAGTCATAATTAATACCGTTTTAACGAAGATTACTTGATATCATTAGCTGATAACCCTGTTTATGGGTTCTACTGTGTTGGGAAAATATATACGAACCTTCCCACCGCAGCTGCAAAATCAGCATACGATAACAGGTCAGTATTTATGACATTAAAACAAATTTTTTAAATAAAATTCATTTTAATTATTAAATACTTACCTGTTATCGGTAAGTCCCACCTCCCACCCCGCTATTTGATTAATATATTTGTATATATATTGAAAGAATATTGAGGGTTGGTAACCGATTTTTGGCTAGGTTGCATTGCACTATGTTTAACCTGGCCTGTATTACGGTATTGGGGTGGCTGATTCCCAGTTAAAATTCCGGATGAGTTATTTCCCCTTGGAAAGTATAAGCATACGATAACAGGTAAGTATTTAATAATTAAAATGAATTTTATTTAAAAAAATTGTTTTAAAGGCTTCAACCCTAAGATACTGATGAGCAGCAAACAATATAAAATCTGAACAAACTACGAGTTACTTGCAGGCTATTCTGATTATATGCTGGTTGCATATAGCCATTTACACTTTGCTTCTGAGTGGGAAAGGGTGAATACTTTTAACATGTCTGGTTTCTTCAGCCTGAACATGAAGGATGTGGCCGTGCGCTCTCTTCAGGACCAGCTCTCACATCAGCAGACGTTGCTCAACAACGAGAAGGCCAAACAAAACCACCAGGCCGATCTCATCAAGAGACTGCAAAGGAAACTGCTTCTCGTAACCAAGGTAACAGGATCTGTCAAACTTTACTATGAACATGTGAGCCTGGCTCTGTGAAAAGGGGATTAAATGCATGTGCATGAAGTGTTGTCCCAGATTAGCCTGTGCAGTATGCATAGGCTAATCAGGGGCGACACTTTCCGCATTAACTTGGTTTTAGTTAAGAGAATCTTCCCTTCAACGAAAAAAAAAAAGCGGAAAGTGTTGTCCCTGATAAGCCTGTGCAGAACACAAATTCTATTCATGGACAACACTTTAAGCACATGCTGTAAACCCCCTTTTTCAGACTGAGACT